>NC_065597.1:61708508-62017943 GCF_024542745.1 Macaca thibetana thibetana | reverse complement strand
AAACACTTTCAGCAACAACAGCAAGATCAGTCTACGAACATTTTTAGCACCTGTGATAAGTCACTGAAATAAAAATGGTGCTCAGGAGGTAGAGAAAAAGGGTTTGTCATCGAGACTGGGTATCGTCTGTGACTCTTCATTTACACATGATAAAAATTACAGCTTTAGAAATGTTTAAAATCATCATCCACTTTCTTCACTGCAAAAGTCCTGTGAGGAGTATTTCCTGGGGCAGGCCTGTGGGTCATTGCTGGGGGATGTGTCAGCCAAGCAATGTGGCTTCTCTGCTAAAGGGTACACTTGGCAAAATCACCACCAGAGCTAGGCTGTGCTGCTCCACTCCTCTGGCAGCATTCGTTAGTTTCTCATCTCTGTGGCTAGCCTGACACACCTCATCAGTCAGTGAACAAACCATTCTATTTCCATCCACACAACCACACTGGTTGAGGCTCTGAACATCAATACAGAGAAGAGAGAGGGCCTGGATACTGAAGATCTCTACAGTCTCATCTCTGTTCAAATCAGCTAATTAAATAAGACAGTCTGGTCTTTGAGATTCATAAAGCTGATCCTAAAACCATTTGGTATCTTCACACTGTACTTCAAACAAAATCCAGATTTCTGACCATGGCCAGGGAGGCCATGAAGATCTGATCCTGAAGGAGTCTCACCATGCTCTCCATGTGTCAGCCACACTGGCCTCTTCATTCCTCAGATGCAGTACATATATACCCTGGAATACTATGCAGCCATAAAAAAGAATGAGATCATGTGCTTTGCAGCAACATGGATCAAATAGATGAGCTATTTCCCAACAAGGAGACTTGCCATGTTTTGTTTCCTCTGTTTGGAAACCTCTTCACTAGTTCTTCCCATGCTGGCTGCTTCTCATCCATTGAGCCCCAAAATATGCATGTCCCTAGGACGTATCCCTTGAACACCCTATCAAAAGTGACCCCATGATGCATTCTATCATAGCAATTATGTAATTTTCCAGAAAACTAATCATAGGAAGTTAACATCCATCTTCCAGATAAATGGCAAGCATCATGAGAATAAGAACCATGATGGTCTCACCTAGAGGTTAGCAAACTTTTTTCCGTGAAGGATCAGATAATAAATATTTTAGGCTTTGCAAGCTATACAATCTCTATCACAACTACTCAACTCTGCTGTCGGGGTGGAAAAACAATCCAAGACAATTCACAAATAAATGTGGGTGACTGTATTCCAATAGAACTTTATTTACAAGATCATGCAATGGGCCAAATTTGGCCCACTAGCCATAGTTTTCTGACTCCTGGTCTAGTTCACTGTTATGACCTTGGAGTTGTCAAGCATAACACCTATCACATAGTAAGCATGACAAGTATTTACTGGATGGATGAATAAATGCATGCATAACCCTACAACCAGTTTAGGCTAATGTTTAGATGAGCTTGGGCTTCAGAGTTGAAATTTTTCTCCATATTGTACTCAAAGTTCTTCCTCTAGTCAATTTTATTCCTTTGTCTTCTTCAGCATTTCCCAACCTGACTTTCATTTCCTGTTTGATAAGTTGTTCTCCCTCCTTGAGCTTCTCTAAATTGAATCTCAGAACTATTATTTTGCTGTTGAATCATCTATCTATGATTCATCTCTCATTGACTTGGGCTGAACACGAACATTTTCACTCTTATTACTTCTACTTCACTGTATTCAGCAGTTATCTGCATAACATTTTTTTCCAGTAAAAAGAACAAAAATAAGGAAGGATTTTGAATTCTGTATATAAAAATCGCTACATCCTTTTTGGATGACAATTTACGAGTATCTATTAAAATTACAGATATGCCTCCCCTTCAGTGTGGCCACTCTTAGGACCTTCCTGACTTGGGGCTATCTTGTGACTCTAGAAATTGACATAGTGTCAAGACAGGGGGTAGACCTTCTCCTCCTGTGAGTGGCCAACTATCCACACAGACTAACAACGATATGTCCTTGACCCTAGATTAACTTCAGTTTTCAGCCACCTCCAAGTGAGGCTTACACAGAGCCATTTTGTAAGAATGGCTGTAGTCCTCTGTGGTAGAACTCCAGACATGGCCCTCAGTGGTCCAGATCTCCTGGTATTCATGCCCTTGAGTAATCTCCTCCCCTTGAGTGTGGACTGGACTTAGCAAGTTGCTCTCAATGAATAAAAAATGGCAAAAGTAATGGAATGTCCAGCCATAAAAAGAATGAAATTCTATACACCATGGAATACTATGTAGCCATAAAAAAGAATGAGATCATGTCCTTTGCAGGAACATGGATGGAGCTGGAAGCCATTATCCTTAGCACACTAACATAGAAACAGAAAGCCAAATACTGCATGTTCTCACTTTTAAGTGGGAACTAAATGATGAGAACACATAGGCACATAGAGGGGAACAACACACACTGGGGCATTTCAGAGGGAGGAGGGAGAGAAGAGGATCGGGGAAAAATAACCAATGGGTACTGGGCTTAATACCTGGGTGACGAAATAACCTGTACAACAAACCCCATGACAAAAGTTTACCTATGTAACAAACCTGCACTTGTATCCCTGAACTTAAAATAAAGAATTTTAATAAAAAGAATGAAGTTCTGTCATTTACAGCAACATAGATGGAACTGGAGGTCATTATGTTAAATGAAATAAGCTGGGCACAAAAAGGCAAACATGATGTTCTCACTTGTATCTGGGAGTTTTAAATAATGAATCTCATGGAGGTAGAGAATAGAATGATAGACACCAGAGACTGGGAAGGGTGTGTGGTAAGGGTGGGGAAAGAGCTTGGTCAATGGCTACAAATAAGAAGTTAGATAGAAGGAATAAGTTATAATGTTTGATAGCAGAGTAGAGTTACCACAATTGATGACAATGTAGGTATCTTTCAAAATAGCTAGAAGAAAGAACTTGAAATGTTCCCAACACATAGAAATGATAAATGCTTGAGGCAAGGACTATCCTAACTGCCCTGACTTGATCATTACACCATCTATGAATATAACAAAATATCCCATGTTCCCCAGAAACATGCACAAATATTTACATCAATTTTTAAAAAGTGATGGAAAGTCACTTCCAAGATTAGGTCACAAGACTGTGACTTTCGTGTTCCTAGCCTCTGTGTCTGGCTCCTTCATGTATGCTGACAAAGCCAGCTGCCATCTTGTGAGCTTCCCTATGAAGAGAATCAGCTAGCAAAGAACGGAGAGCGGCTTCCTGACCCACAGAAATGACAATAAATGTTTTGCTGTTTTGTTGCTGTTGCTGTTTTTAGCCAATCCTTTATTTTGCATGGTATTGCCGTTCTTTAAAAATATTTTCCAAGCTCTTTATTTGTATTCTGCTTTTGCGCCAAACCAATAAACCCCTGATCATTCATTTATTCCTTCATTTATTTAAATAAATGTGTACTGGACCCATTAAGTACGAAGCACAGTAGCCATTGCATCTCACTCAATTTGTGTATATTTCCTCTGGTGTTCTTTTTCTCTGATCTGAGACCTCTTTTGATACATGTTTTGCTAAATGTTTGCTGTTTCTAAACCAGTATGTTTGGTGTATTTGTTATGCGGCAATAGGTAACTAATACATTCTCTCTGCTAAGATACCAACCAGACATATTTTTCTATGGTCTTGATGTCGCTCAGTTGCATTGCAAGAAAATAGAGCTGTCTTTCCTTCCCACCAACACCCAAAGGATCCTCTAGTATGCAAGGACAGAGATAGTGTCCTCACACAGCAAAGACACATTCTCTGCAGCTATAAATCTCCTCCCTGCCTTTTATCTCCTGAACAACACTTCTAAATTCTGCTGAGGGTTAGGCTTTTTTTTTTTTTTGAGACAAGGTGTCACTCTGTCGCTCAGGCTGGAAAGCAGTGGCATGATTACGGCTCACTACAGCCTCACATCCCAGACTCAAGTGATCCTCCCACCTCAGCCTCTCAAGTAGCTGGGACTACAGGTGCACACCACCACATCCAGATTTTTTTTTTTTTTACTTTTTGTAAAAACAAGGTCTCACTATGTTGCCCAGGCTAGACTTGAACTCCTGGCCTCAAGCCATCCTCCCACCTCAGCCTCCTAAAGTGCTGGGATTTCAGGTGTGAGCCACTGCACCTGGCCTAGATGTTTTTTAAAACAAAAGCCAGGAGGACTTGCTGGTGAGTTCTGTTTCACGTCCTGCCACATCCATCCCTTGAGGCAGTGGAGTGCCGGGCTGATTATCTACTCCAATTAGATAGGGATGATTTCATATTTAACGTTATCCAAAGGTGGTGATGCTCTTTGTCTTAGGTTTCTATTGTTATTGTAACCTACTTTTCAAATATATAAATGACACATCCACCATCGTCTCAATTGCATTCCTCATTCTTGGGGTATTTCATATACTTATAAAAATATTACTGGGAGTGGGACGGGGAGTAGAATACTGGGCCTGTAAGATTCTCCTCAGAAAGGTTTTTGTGCTCAAATACCGTATCTTACACTGTCCCTCTTGTAGATTCAAGAGGGACACATGAGCAGATTTAAGACTCTTACAAGTCCTCCCATTTTTTAAAGTGTGTTTGTTTAACCTAAAATTCATTGAAACACAGAGCCCTCTCTTTCTTTCCTACCTATTAACCCCCTGCAAAAAGCACTTTTGGAAAACAAAACAGTGCCTGCATTACCAAACTTGCTGTTCTGTTTCGCCCTTCCATGTCTTTTTCTATAACATTCCCTGGGTCTGAAATGTCTTTCCCCTAACTCCGGGTTGCAAGTTAAAAGCTTCTCCATGACCTCAACCACACCCTGACGGATTGAAGCACAGCCCTCCTCCACGCCATCTCTAGGACGTGGGTACGATTCCATGGTTGCATTCCTGATACTTTACTAAAACACATATTGACATGCCTGCCTCTCTTCAAAGCCTCTAAATTCTGTGTGGAGCTGGACTGCGTCTTGTTCCTTCCACATCCCAGCCTCTAGCACGGTCTTGCCACAGTGCTGTGAACTTTACTCAGCCAACTCATTTGCTCCCCAGAATCCCGCTATGATCTTCTCCATTCTATGGGAGAAACCCGAAGTTAGTAAATTATGGAGTTAAGAGCGTTAACAATGTATCCATATCCACCAGTTTATCAATATCCAATATTTGCATAACCTATGCACCAAGCTATTTCCTTCTCTTAGGTGAATATACCATGAGGGTTTGGGATAGATTTGAAAAATTATGACTTAAAACCCAAGGGAAGACCCGTGGAGGAAAAGCATCCCGAGGCTTTGATGTGAAAATAGAGCACTTTCTCCTTTGGGACTGTAAGTTTGGAAATACAGCATGACTTCTGAGAGTTTACAGCTGCTTTGAAGACTTTTCCACCTCGGAGCTAATCCCAAACAGAAAGGGAACCAGCATCATCCGTTCTGAATGCACCCTTGTGTGCATCCCAGAGCGGAGATGGTCACGGACCACAGAACAAATCCCTCTAATGTTATGTGACTCAGGGCTGGAGGATTTGTCCATCAGCCTCAGCCTCTCATTGTCCATCTTCCTCTCCCTTGTCAAAGCCATCTGACAGCCACCGCAACCAAGACATTTCCTTTCTCTTCGGATTTGTCTCCTTCATGCTCCTCACCGCCCGCCGTGCCCTCATTGGCTGTCGGTTCCGTTTGGCTCATCAGTCTTGCTCTAAAATTGGTTTTATTTCTTGTATTTGTCTTATCTGAGGTTCTCATTACTTGAATCTCTCTCACTTGCACTTAAGAGTTTATCATCGTTCCCATTTGGCTGCTTTTACTGCTGTCATCCGTCTCACTCCACGTCTGCTGCCTCCCCGCTCCCGGCTTCCCTCCCTCGCCAAGTTTACGCTTCATGGCTGTCTTGTTCCTAATATGTGTCATAGACTTCGGATCATTTTCACAGGGCACAGTTTTTCTTCCTGTTTTATTTCAGATTTTTGTCCTCCCTCAACAATTCACTTCATTCTTTTCTTTCTCTCTATTTTCCCAAGGATCTCATTCCCAGTACTTATGGAGATGGGTTTGCTAAATGTCTTTTCCACTCCCTTTGCCTCTATGGTTTTTCCTGCATCGCAATGTGCCTTATTAGGAAGGGTAATCATGCCCATTAAACTTCAGAAGCATCTGTCTCAGAGAGAAGACTGTGTTTCTGGTTCGTCTGCTAAAACTCTATGGGGTTGCTGCCAAGGACTAGGGACCAGCATCCTGGAAAACATCCTTCTCATCCAAAGTGAGGTCACCTGCCCTCATCTCAGAGAGCAGAAAATGAGCTTCCAAGACAGAAAGGAAATAACACCTGTTATGGTTCAAATATGTTCCCCAAAGTTTACATATTGGCAACACCTTTAAGAGGTGGTTAAGTCATGAGGGCTTTGCCTTAATGATGGATGAATGCCGTTATGGTTCCTTATCATGGAAGTGGGTTCTTTTTTTTTTTTCTTGACAGAGTTTCACTCTTGTTGCCCAGGCTGGAGTGCAATGGCATGATCTCGGCTCACTGCAACCTCTCCTACTGGGTTCAAGCAAGTCTCCGGCCTCAGCCTCCCAAGTAACTGGAATTACACGTGCTTGCCACCACCCCTGGCTAATCTTTTCATATTTTTAGTAGAGATGGTGTTTCACCATGTTGGCCAGGCTGGTCTCGAACTACTGACCTCGTGATCCACTTGCCTCGGTCTCTCAAAGTGCTGGGATTACAGGTGTGAGCCACTGCACCTGGCCGGAAGTAGGTTCTTGATAAAAAGATGTTATGAGTTGCACCCCCTTATCTCTCTCTCTTTCTCTCTTTCTCTCTCTCTCTCTCTCTCTCTCTCTCTCTCTCTCTCCCCCCCCTCCTCTCTCTCTCTCTCTCTCTCTCTCTCTCTCTCACTTGCTTATCCTTCTACTTTGTCATACCACGGTATGACAAAGCAAGAAGACCCTTGCCAGACATAGTCTCGACCTTGGACTCCCCAGCCTCCAGAACTATAAGAAACAGATCTCTGTTCCTTATAAATTACCCAGCCTGTTATAGCAACACAAACAAACTAAGACAGTACCCAAGACCTCCTTTGCCAAAAGTCCTCAGAACATCTCCAGTCCTTTGAATTGGCCAGGTTCCTTCAGAGCTTACTGCAGGAAGAATGCAGGCCAAGAACCTTCAGGAACTAGCAGGAGCTGGGAGGAGGAGGGACACTTTCCTTTCCACACCTAAGAGCAAAACTCTGCACTGGACAACCAAAATTAGTCAGAGCAGAAATTAACGCTCTTTCTTCTCTCTGTGGGGAGCATCACCAATCTCTTGCCCTAGGGCTAGTGGCCTCTTCTCAAAAGAGCAACTTAAAAAAATAGAATGGGCATCGGCGTTAGGATCTGAAATTCTGGGTTTGAATGCTGGCTCCACCATTACAGTTTCTTAATTTTGCTGAGCCCCAGGAGTCTCACATGTAAAACAGGGATAATGATAAATTATGGAAGGAAATGAGATCATTGTTATAAAACATGATAATAGCTGGGGGTGGTGGCTCACACCTGTAATCCCAACACTTTGGGAGGCTGAGGCGTGTGGATCACTTGAGGTCAGGAGTTCGAAACCAGCCTGGCCAACATGGCAAAACCCTGTCTCTACTAAAAATACAAAATTAGCCAGGCATAGTGGCGGGCACCTGTAGTCCCAGCTACTCTGGAGGCTGAGGCAGGAGATTCGTCTGAGCCCGGGAGGTGGAGGCTGCAGTGAGCCGAGATCATACTGCTGCATTTTAGCCTAGGTGACAGAGCTGAAAACAAAAAAATAAATTAAAATCAAAACATGATCAGATACCATGAAACATAAATTTTCTTCATCAGGAATGTGGAAACAAAAGTTGACCATCATCAACATACCAACAGTATTGATACTAATAACAGCTATTCAATGCGTACTGTCAATGTTCTAAGGACGTCACACGCATTAACTCATTTTACCTTTACAACAGCCATAGAAGGCATATACTTTTGGATCCCATTTTATAGATGAGGAAACTGAAGGAGAGAGCAAGTGTAATAACAGGCCTGAGGTTACACAACTGGTCTGTGGCTGCATCAGGAAGAAGACTGTCTGATTCAAGAGTCACCACTCTTTGTCACCTGCCTGGCTTCATCCACTCTCCAGCCAGAGGTGGCCTAGACCTGGCAAGGCCTTGGGCAAACATTGACAAGCCACTACTTTTGTCTTTTTACATGACTTGATTCAAACGATCTGCCATTGTCAGGATATTTCTCCCCATCACAGACACATTGGCAGCAATTACAAGCTTATTATTAAATTCTTATTAACTGATGATGCGATTTTTCTTAAACCCACATTGCTTAAATTAACATCAACCATTACTCCTTTTTAATCTTGGAGTTCCATTTGCTGGCTGAAAGAAGAAGTCATGTGATCAGGAGAATAAAGAATGCTACTTATTGGTTGCAGTTCTTCTACTCTGAGGGGCCAATATCATTCAGTCTTGCATAGGCCTGAGCTCATGCAATTAAGTCATGTTGTGCAAATTTCAAGCTTTTACATAGATTCTACCAGGTGCTACTTGTTCCAAGTAAAGATTTTCCAATATCCAAATTCACAAGTCCTACAGATAAAGTTTTCCAAAACATGCTGGCAAAGATGTGGAGCAATGTGGACCCTCGTAAATGATATAACCATTATAGAAATCAGGAAGGTGGTTTGGCATTTTCTTACAAAGTTAAGCATACATGCCATACAACCTAACCTTTACACTTCTAGGTACTTACCCAAGAGGAATGAAAGCATAATATGTCCATACAAACACTTATACCCAAGCATTCATAACATAATTATTAGTAGTAGTAGTATTTTCAGACAGGGTCTCGCTGTATCACCCAGACTGGAGTGCAGTGGTGTGATCATGGTTCACTGCAGCCTCAACCTCTTGGGCTCAAGCAATCCTCCCACCTCAGCCTCCTGAGTAGCTGGGACTACAGGCACATGCCACCACGCCTGGCTAATTTTTAATTATTATTTCTTTTTTAGAGATGGGGTCTCGCTGTTGCCCAGGCTGGTCTTGACTTTCTGGGCTCAAGCAATTCTCCCATGCCAGCCTCCCAGAGAGCTGGAATTACAGGCGTGAGTCACTATGCCTGGCTAATTTCTTAATTTTTTGTAGAAATGGGGTCGTCCTATGTTACCCAGGCTACTCTCGAACTCCTGGGCTCAGTGATCCTCCCACCTCAGCCTCCCAAAGTGCTGGGATTACAGACATGAGGCACTACACCCAGCCTATAACACAATTATTCATAATAGTCAAAAACTGGGAAAAAAACAAATGCTCATCACAACAGTGAATGGATAAACAACGGAATACTTACCCAGCAAGAAAAAAATGAATTATTGAAACATGCGACATGAATGATTTAAAATTAGTGTGCTGAGTTAAAGAAGCTAGACCAACAAAAAGAGTATATACTATTAGATCCCATTTATATAAAATTCTAGAAAATGAAATCCACTCTATAGTGACAGAAAGCAAATCAGTAGTTGCCTGGGGTTGGAAGACAAGAGAAGAATTACAATAGGTCTTGAGGCAATTTGGGGGCATGATGGATATTTTTATTACCTTGATTGTGATTTAATAAATCACAATTAGATGGATATATATTAAAATATGGACACTTAAAATATGGACACATTATGATGCGTCAATTGTGCCTCATTAAAGCTGAAAAAACAGAGGAGGAGATATTGGATCACAGGCCGATATACTTTATATCAAAGAGCAGATAAATTCAGGAATAAGTACAAGCAGAGATTCTAAAACCATCAGGATACTTCTCAGCTCTCCTCTAGACGGTTTTGTTTTTGTTGTTTTGGGTTTTTTTGTTTGTTTGTTTTTTTGAGACGAAATCTCATTCTGTCGCCAGGCTGGAGCGCAGTGGCGTGATATCGGCCCACTGCAACCTCCGCTTCCTGGGTTCGAGCGATTCTCCTGCCTCGGCCTCCCAAGTAGCTGGGATTACAGGCACCTGCCACCATGCTCCGCTAATTTTTGTATTTTTTTTAGTAGAGACGGGGTTTCACCATGTTGGCCAGGATGGTCTCGATCTCCTGACCTTGTGATCCACCTGCCTCGGCCTCCCAAAGTGCTGGGATTACAGGCGTGAGCCACCGTGCCCGGCCAGGTGTTTGTTTATCTGTTTGTTTGTTTTGATACCGAGTCTTGCTCTGTTGCCCAGGCTGGAGTGCAGTGGCACAATCTTGGCTCACTGCAGCCTCCACCTCCTGGGTTCAAGCAATTATCCTGCCTCAGCCTCCCATACCCAGCTAATTTTTGTGTTTTTAGCAAAGATGGGATTTCACCATGTTGGCCAGGCTGGTCTTGAACTCCTGACCTCAAGTGATCTGCCCGCCTCAGCCTCCCAAAATGCTGGGATTACAGGCATGAGCCACTGCATCCAGCCAACTCTAGTGTTTGAGTGGTTCTGGAAGGTGGCTTCAGTCCAACCTACTGCACATAATGAAGGACTTGGTGACTGGCAGCTTTGGGATAACCTCTTAAGAGCTCAGTTACAAAAGAAGAAGAGTCTTCCCTCTCTGGATTCCAGTTTGAAAAAAGCCCAAAGAAGGACTCTAAATAGCCAACTTCTGTCCTGTGCTCTCCTTCGGGCCAACCACTGGGGCCAGAGGAAGGAGACAGAAGACAGCTCCATTTGGGACATTGCTCACCCTGGGGTTGTGGATTGGGTCTATTTCCAGAAGGGATAGAAGCCCGAACACAGTTTACAGAGAGGAATCAATGTGGGCCAAGAAACTATTTCAAGTTTTTTCTAATCCCCTCTTTTCAAAGGGGCTAAAATAGATGTATTTAAATACATGGAATATTTTTATTGTTTCATTTGCACAGACTTCTATGAATGAAGCAAAAATGTGCTCACCCAGAACTACTGAGTGATCCAAATGTGTGTGTCAGCCTGGTGGACATTTTTATGTTATCACTTAAGACTGGTCTAGGGAGGCTCTTTCCTATGTGAGGCCCTACGTCAAAGAGGACAAATCAATGGAACATGTCTCCATCCCCTCCCTCCTAAACACACAGTAGACGTCTAATAAATCAAAGCACTCTCTCACCAAAACAGGGCCTGGTGTCAGTCATTCTCAACCAAATCATCCTTCAGATATTCCTTACTGATAAGCCCTATTGCCATTATTTTTGTAAGCAGCCTCTCAGTTTGCCTTTGGGTGGGGCCTAGGATGACATTCCTCTTTGAAGAACTATCCTCTTTCCTCAATACCCCTTCCTACTCTTTTTTTATTTTTTAATAGGGTCTCGCTGTGTTGCCCAGGCTGGAGTGCAATGATGCAATCATAGCTTACTGCAGCCTTGAACTCCTGGGCTCAAAGGATCCTCCTGCCTCAACCTCCCAAGTAGCTGAGGCTAAAGGCTGAAACCACCACATCCACCTAATTTTTAAAATTTCATATAGAGATGGAATCTCACCATATTGCCCAGGCTGGTCTCAAACTCATGGGCTCAAGCAATCCTTCTGTCTCAGCCTCCTGAATTGCTAGGATTATAGGTAGGAGTGACCACACCTAGCCACTCCTTACCATTTCCTGCATATTCATACTCATTCTCCAATCTCCTTGCTATTTCAGGATCCCAATGTATGGTCCCTCTCAGATACCACCACTTGTTAGCAGCATACATTTGAGCAAGTTACATAAACCCTCTGTACCATTGTCTCTTTATTGGTAAACTGGGGATAGTCAAAATACCTACCCCATAGAGTTGATATGATTATTTAAATATATGTATTTTTATATACACATATATATAACATAGTATCTAATACATATATATATTTATAGATTTATATTTCTAATGTAAATATATACATATACATATACACACACACACACACACACATAAAATAACATCTGGCCAGGCGCGGTGCCTCATACCTGTAATCCTAGCACTTTGAAAGGTCGAGGTGGGTGGATCACCTAAGGTCAGGAGTTCGAGACCAGCCTGGCCAACGTGGCAAAATCCCGTCTCTACTAAAACTACAAAAATTAGCTGGACATGTTGGTGCACACCTGTAATCCCAGCTACTCGGGAGGCTGACGCAGTAGAATTGCTTGAACCTGGGTGGCAGAGATTGCAGTAAGCTGAGATCACATCATTGCACTACAGCCTGGGCAACAAGAGCGAAACTCCATCTCAAAAAAAAAAAAAAAAAAAACAACTAACATGTAGTTAATGCTCCATAAATGTATGCTGGATCACTCCGGGTCCCCCTACTGCTTCAATTAAAACTTATCTATCCTGTGTACCATTCTTTATACTACTAACTATTGAATTTATCAGATACTTGAATTAATCTAGACTTAAAACTAATAATTATTCCATATTGTGCACATCCTTGGTAATATTTTTATTTTAAATAGATCTTTGACAACTTTGATTATAAAGGGTTCCTAAGATGGATATTGTGGATATTAGCAGAGGGAAAAATTTTGCAAAAGTGAGAGACTTGAGATAGCCCAAAACCACACTCCTTAGGTGGTCATCTCCTTCACCTATTTCTGGAATGTGTTTTATTGGTAGTGACTGTATTCATTTTCTATTGCTGAGTAACAAAATACCACACACTTAGCAGCTCAAAAAGGCCCACATTATCTTACAGTTTCTGTGGGTCAGGTACAGCTTGATGAAGTGCTCTGCTCAGGGTCACACAAGGCTGCAATCACTGTGTCAGGAGGGCTGTGCTGTCATCTTAAGGCTTGACTGTGGAAGGACCTACTCCCACGCTTATTTTTGTTATGGGAAGAATTCATTTACCTGCAGCAGGGTGACTAAGGGCCCTGATTTCTTACTGGCTATAATCAGGGGGCTGCACTAAGGTCCTACAGACAATTTACAGTTCCCTGCCATGTTGCTGTCTCCACAGACAGTTCACGACATGACTACTTGTTTCTTTAGGATTGGTCAGAGAGTTTCTCTAGCATACTAAGATCGAGTTGTCTATAATGAAACGTTATAATCACATCTGTAACATCCCATTGCCTTTGCCATCTCCTATTGGTTAAAAGCAAGTCATGGGTCCCAGCTGCTCTCAAGGGGAGGGAATTACACCAGGGTGTAGTACCAGGGGGTGGCTACATGGTGGAAACTTAGCCTACCATAGCGAAGGTAGAAGTGAAGAGGTAGAGAAGATCTTAAGCCTTTCATATCCCCTCTCATATTTCTCTCTCTTCCATATTTCTCTCTCTTCCATATTTCTCTCTTCCCCTACCAACTCTCCTTCAATTTTTCTTTCCCTCTGTCTCTTTCATCCCAGCCTTTACACATAACTAACACTAGTTTTATTATTTTCTCTCTGTTATGAGACACATTTTACAAGCATACTGCTAATTCTCCTCAGGATTCCTAGGTTATTTATCAATGTAAGGAGGTTATATTAGTTTCCTATGGTTGCTGTAACAAATTACCACAAACTCAGTGACTTAAAATCACACACATTTATCTTCTTACAGTTCTGGATGTCAGAAGCCTGAAATCAGTTTCACTGGGATCAAATCAAGGTCTTCACAGGGCTGTGGTCTCTCTGGAAGCTCTACAGAGTAGAAAATCCATTTGGCATCCTATTCCAGCTTCCAGAATGGCATCCCTTGCATTTCTTGGCTCATGGCCCCTTCTTCCATCTTTAAAGCCAGCAACATAGCATCTTCAAGTCTCTCTCAGTCAAAGTCATCATATCACCTTACGTCTTCTCTGTAGAAGTAGAATCTCCCTCTGCTTTTGGTTTCTGTCTTATAAAGACCATTTGTGATCGAATTTAGGGCACATTCAGGTAATCCAGGATAATCTCCTCATCTCAAGGTCCTTAACTTCATCACATCTGCAAAGACTCTTTAGCCATATAAGGTAACATTCACAAGTTCCAGAGATTAGGACCTGGATAGCTTTGGAGATCATTATCAGCCTACCGCAGAAGGATTTATAAACCTTTCTCTGAACCTCTGGAGAAGGAAGAGTGGCTGAGAAGCAGAACTGTATTGATTTGCCATAAAACAACTATCATGTGGAAGAGAGAATCTACCCTGTACTTTACTATCCCCAGTTAAAAACGCATCCTGGCTCAATATCCATAGAACTGATAGATCTGTGCTTGGAGAGCTCCACAGAATGCCAGGCACAAACAGAATCAGACAATTCTAGAGATAAAAGAACCTTTAAAGATCATCTTGCCCCACCCTTCTACCTTAAAAATGAGAAATCTGAGACCCAGAGGACAAAAACCGATTACTTAAGTCACGTGTGTGGTTTGGGGTGGATTTGAGGAAAAACACCAATCTCAGGTTCTTTCCATGATACCATAGTACCCCTCTACTGGAATTTTTGGGAGGTAGTTAAGGTATCTCCTCCACCAGACTGTGAGCTTTATGAGGGCATAAACAAGGAGTCAGAAAACGTGCTGCAAGGACTGAGAGTAAATATTTTAGACTTTCTGGTCCACAAAGTCTCTGTCACAGCTCAACTCTGCTGCTGCAACTCAACAGCAGCCATAGACCATATGTAAGTAAATGGGCATGGCCTGGGCAATATGCAAATAAATGGGCATTGTATATATTTACATATATACAACATGTAAATCAATGGGTGTGGTGATATATAAATAAATGGGTGTGGCAATATGTAAATGAATGGACCTGGTTGTTTTCTAATAAAATTTTATTGACAAGAACAGGCGGTGGGCCAGATTTGGTTGGCCAGCCATAGTTTACTGACTGCTGATATATTTAATAGATAGCAGCAACCAACATTAATAGATTACTATCTGCTAAGGGCTTGACTTGTATTATCTCATTTTGTCCTCATAATCTGCAGGGCATGTATTATTATCCCCATTTTATGGATGATGAAACTGAGCCTCAGAGAGGTGGCAAAAAACACATTGTAATTGGCAGAGCTGGGATGAGGATCCAGACCCATCAGTTCAGATTCTCTGATTTTACCTCTAGGTTGGTAGCTCTCAACTGTGGATGCAATTATTATAGAATCACTTGGAGAGTCTGTAAACAGTATCAATGTCTGCACCCCATTTTAGACTGTTTAAGTCACATTCTCTAGGTGTGTTCCCTGAGTATCCATATTATTTTCATTATCCTCGCAATTCTAAACTGTGGCCAGAGTTGAGGACTGCTGCTCTGAGCTGTAATGTTTAATTGTGGGTTTAACGAAAAGACGATGATGAGGAGGATAAGAAGGAAGAGGAGGATGATAACAGGTGAGGAGGAAAGGGGAACTCAGGCCACAATATCAGAGGCACACAAGAACATCCTCCCTTAAAAAACAAATCAATCTACAAAATCCACAAAATTTACAGAACCAATAAAATGAGGAAGACAGGTGATTAGAATTACAAAAGCAATTGTTGCTTGAGTGTAAGAATTCTCTGCAGGGTTCTTTTAACACATATTTCCTTTGGGATGATTAAATGCACATCTAGAGACCACTAATTGCTTGACAGAGAGTCTGGGAGGTGGGGGGGATGGCAGAGGTTTTAAACATTAATATCTTTGGTGACACTAGTTGATGATTAGCAGACATGAAAATCAAGAACATCTCAAATTATAGCATGGAAATGAGAAAGCACACCTTAATGACCCGGATTTTGGACTTGTCTCTCCTCAACATTGCTGGGTGCACCTGCACACTATGACTATTAAGGAAATTAACACCAGAGTACCAAGAGAGTGGGGTTAACAACTGCCCCAAAGGCCTTGACATCTACCTTTTGGCTTTAAATCCCTAAACTCTATATAAGATGAAATTTTTTTCTCAAAAACCCTAAGAATGGAAGCAATTGTTTCTGGGTCCATCCTCGTTCGTGGCAGGGGACGGAGTGAAGGTGAGAAACAGGAAAATGTTGCTGTTTCAAATCACTGAGCCAAAATAGATTGGATGTGTCTCCTGTCAAGGATGAATTAATGCCTTATGCCATTAAAATTCTTGTCATTTTACCAAGGGCTTTTATGGCTTCTGATTTCATATTTGAGCAGGAGGAGTTGGAGGAAGAGTCTACTCTAAGACAAGAGTAGCCATAGACAAAGCAATACTCATGTCCTCTGTAGGATTGCAAGATTTAGCAAATAGAAATACGGGATGCCCAGTTACATTTGAATTCCAGATAACCAATGAATTTTTTTTTTTTTTGAGACAGAGTCTCGTTCTGATGCCCAGGCTGGAGTGCAGTGGTGTGATCGTGGCTTACTGCAACCTCTGCCTCCCGGGTTCAAGCAATTCTCCAGCCTCAGCCTCCTGAGTAGCTGGGATTACAGGTGTGTGCCGCCACACCCAGCTAATTTTTGTATTTTTAGTAGAGACGGGGTTTCACCATGTTGGTCAGGCTGGTCTCAAACTCCTGTCCTCAGGGGATCCATCCACCTCAGATTCCCAAAGTGCTGGGATTATAAGCACGAGTCACTGCGCCCAGCCCCAGTGAATAATTGTTAGTATAAATGTGCTCCAAATATTGCATAGGATATATGGAAAAATTACTTGTTGTTTATCTAAAATTTAAAGCTAACTGGGCATATTGTTCTTACCTAGCAACCCTAGTTCCTCTCTTCACACCTGATTCCTTAGTCCCAGAATAAAGGCACATTTTGAGATGTTTATTTGATTACAGTGACTCTACCACCGTAAAGGAAGGCAACTGTGGCTCTATGAGCACCATATCCTATCAAGAAAAAGATTGCATTTCCCAACTTGTCGTAAGAACAATAATAACCAACATGTGAGGTGCTTCTGAGATAAGAATACTGGGTGATCCCAGGAGAAGGAGAAAAATATCAAACAGCAATTTCACATAGCACCAAGAAAGGAGCTGTGAATATCAGTCACAAGGGCAAAGATAACCCTGGGCTGATAAGACCCTAACAAGCAGGATGGGAGCTAAGCTGGTTGAAATCTGCTAAGTCCAGCATGGCACTGGATTAGTCCCAGGCCCTACCCCAGGTCTAACTACACACTAATTACCATACTAAATCACTCCCCCACCAGTGCCATGACAGATCAGACATGCCCACAGTTAGTATGAAAATGGTGGCACTCCAATTCTAATAAATCTCCACCATTTTTCCTAAAAGAACAAGCCTCATGATTATTCTACTTCCTAATTAGAAGAGCCCATAAAAATAGAAAACCCAAACTCCTTTGTGCACAAGTTGTTATCACAAGCACTCCTGCACTTCTCTCTCAAGTGTGTGCTTTCACGTCACAATAAAGCTTTCCTGCCTTTTGCATAATTTCCACTCATCCTTGAATTATTTCTCGTGATGGTCTCAAGAACCTGCACACCGGCTGGGGCTGGGGTCTTACCAGCATTCAGAGACCACCTAAGCCCTCTGGCAACACTTCCCGCGTAGCTGTAAGTAAGGGCAGGCGCAGGATGTAAACCTTGAGAGCCCTGCTCCAAAGTCCATAGGTGAATGCAGTGAAAAGTTCTCTACAGGATAGCCATAGGTAGGTCTAGACTCTTCTAATACTTGCCCCTCACTTTGCTCTCTTCTGTAAATCTTGTTCTTGCAAATGGAATGTGATAGCCCACTAGGCCAGGTCATTATCAATGTGTCTTAGTCCATTCAGGCGGCCATACCAAAAGATCACAGACTAGTTGGCTTACATACAGCAGGCATTTATTTCTCACTGTTCTAGAGGCTGGGAAGTCCAAGAGCAGGGCTCTAGCAGATTCAGCATCTGCAGAGGGTGCTTTTCTGGTTCACAGATGGCATCTCCTCACTGTGTCCTCACATGGCAAAAGGGGGCAAAAGAGCTCCCTGGGGTCCTTTTTAAAAGGACACTAATTCCACTCATGGGGGCTTCACGCTCATGACCTAATCACCTGACAGAGGTCTTGCCTTCTCTTATAACATCACATTAGGCATCTGAATTGAATATACGGATTTTACCTAAACATTCACCCTATAGCACAACACAACCTCATCAGGGCAAATAAGAATTTAGAACACTAGACTCACCGTTTATTCTCTGCCCAAGGTGGGAAGAGATGAG
Source organism: Macaca thibetana thibetana (assembly GCF_024542745.1). Lineage (NCBI taxonomy): Eukaryota > Metazoa > Chordata > Mammalia > Primates > Cercopithecidae > Macaca > Macaca thibetana. The sequence goes on along the minus strand of NC_065597.1, from coordinate 61,999,873 downwards.
CCTTTCCATAACTCTGACTGGTTCCAAGCTCCTTGTCTAGGCCTCTGTGATTCACTCTGGAGACAAACAGAGGCCAGTGGACACTGGTTCACATTTCCACATGGCTGGGAGGCCTCATAATCATGGCAGAAGGCAAATGAGGAGCAAAGTCACATCTTACGTGGTGGCAGGCAAGAGAGTGTGTGCAAGGGAAAGCCCCTTTATAAAACGATCAGATCTTGTGAGACTTATTCACTCTTCTGAGAACAGCATGGGAAAGACCCAACCCCATGATTCAATTACCTCCCACTGGGTCCCTCTCATGACATGTGGGAATTGCGGGAGCTACAATTAAAGATGAGATTTGGATGGGGACACAGAAAAACCGTATCAAGCAGCCTCTCAGGTAGGCACTTTTCTCCCTCATTCTCAGAAGCATCTATCTTGGCTTGGTATTGCAGAGTCCTCTTTGTGACTCTGAAAGAGGGAAAGGCCTCAAGCAACTTGGAAAAGCTCACCTAAGTCTTGAGTGTGTCTCAGTTTTCCAGCTGCAATACGGGGATAACAGTAATAGCTACTCCCAGGCTTGCTTTGAGGATAGGAAGGCTCAGACCATAGGAAGTGTCTACAAGGGTGTCTGGTATACAGTATGTACTCAACAGATGTTGACCCTTAATCATATGCTCAGGGTCAGGGAGGTTAAATCAGATCTGCATTCCCTCTCCTGCAAAGCAACCATACTGCATACCCCGTGTCAAATGATATTATTTCGCCCAAGAATCTAGCAGAAAACTAGACTCACCCTTTATTCTCTGTACAAGGTGGGAAGAGATGAATCTGTCCATAACTCTGACTGCTTCCAAACTCCCTGCCCAGCCCTCTGTGATTCACTCTAGAGACAAACCGAAGCCAGTGGACACTGGCTAAAAATGTGAACTTTGCCTAGAAGAAAATTTGAGGGGAAAAAAATATTACACTGTCATCTTTTGCTCTGCACTGTATGAGTTTCTGTCTCCTCTTGTTAAAAACAAAGCACTAGCTTCTGGAAGGGCTGTTTCTTTTATCAATAATGATGTCTATTTTTTGAAATGAATATTTATCCTTTGAAGCAGCCCAGCCTCTGAACCATCCCACCCGTTTATTTAATTAATTCTTTCAATTTGCATTTATTAAGTGCCTGCCATGTAGCAGGCTCAAGGAACTGTGGATTTAGCAACAAACAAAGCAGACCACAGTCCTGCTGTAGTGGAACTGAGATTCCAGTGGGGAAAATACAGAAAGGACAAACTACAGGTAAGTAAATTATACGTTGGAATGTGCAAGACTTATAGGAGAAAATAAAGAGGTGACGAGAGATAGAGAGTGCTGGGAGGAAAGAGAAAGGGTGGGTAACAGAAAAGGCCGCCCTTTCAAAGACTTCCTTATACCACGCACGGTGGCTCACACCTGTAATCCCAGCACTTTGGGAGGCGAAGGTGAGTGGATTACTTAAAGCCGGGAGTTTTAGACCAGCCTGACCATCACAGTGAAACCCTGTCTCTACTAAAAATACTAAAAATCAGCTGGGCGTGGTGGTACATGCCTATAATCCCAGCTACTTGGGAGGCTGAGCCACAAGAATCGCTTGAATCAGGGAGGCACATGTTGCAGTGAGCTGGGATCATGCCACTGCACTCCAACCTGGGCGACAGAGCAAGGCAAGGTCTCAAAACAAAACAAAGACTTCTCTTACAAAGGTGGAAGGGACGGAGTGCCTGTTACTGATACCTGGAAGCTGACCATGATGAAAGCTCACCTGACGGGTGCCTCTCTCTAGGACCTGGAAGTTGAACAGAGGGTGAAAAGACAGCAATCTTCAAAGATACTCCAGTAGCTGAGGCCGACTTAGTAGTACAAGTAGTAGCACAATTGCAAAATGACAAGGAATCAGGGCAACCACACCAGCGGAGACACCCCTGGCTGGCTGGTGCTGGGGCCAAGTCCTGGCCAGGCCTTGCCTCCTCTGCTTCCTATTTGTTTCCTAAACTATAGGAATTTCACTAGCATCTGTTCTGTTGTTGTGTCTGCAACCAGAAACTCACACCAGTACAGTTCTGCAGAAGAAAAAAAAAAACAACAGTCAACTAGATGATATACATTGAAGTTTTAGAGGATTCTCTATACTTACAACCCCAATTTTATGGTAAAACAGTCCAGAGAAACATTAGCAACCCACGTAAGTCTTTTTCCCCTCGGGACACTTTTCCAGGGAGATGACACAAATAAGAAAACAAGTGTTATCAATTATTATTTGTTCTGGGCAAGGAGAGGCGGGGATAAAGGAAAAGTACGCTCCAGGCTGCAACAATTTGAACGAGAATAAGCAGAAACCTGGTGAATAACCAGGAGACTTGCTTGGATATTTTAAGCTTCCCATCCTTCAGTAATGGATTATCTTATGCAGACTGACGATGTAATAGTTCCATGGGTTTTTTTTTCTTATCCCCCATGAAGAACCAAGATTATGCATTTTCCCCTCTGCCAGATACACACAAAAAAAGCAGGACACCAAAATGGGATCTATGCAGTGTGGGGGAGAGTCAATTTCCCTCCCATCATGGGATCTCTCAGCAGGTAAATATTGATTACATTGTCCTAGCGCCTCAAGCCATTATTTCTGATACAATTGCTTGCTTCCAGATATGAATTTCTCCCCCTCATCTCCATGGGGTATCAGACAGGATGAGGGGGAAATTTTCCCTAAAGAAGCTTGGCAGAAAAACACCTTCTAATTATGAGCATTTAATTCACATCCCCAATACTGATATCTTTGGGTAATAACAGCAAGTATTCACCCTGAAGATAATTCTTCACTCAGTACCACCTGCTGTTCAGGAAAACAGAGCACCAGCCCTAACCCGGAAGGTAGAGAAAAGGCCAGAAACCCGTTGATTGTTGAAAAACATGCCAGAGGCCTGGTGCTGTTGGTTTTTATATGAATTTTTGATGCAACCTTGGGATCTTTTGGGTAGTGACGGTATTGGGGTGAGAAGATGGCAGGCTATGTTACAGTGGAATTGGCAAGAGCTGGTGATTAAACCTGTAACCCCATACATGGTGCTAACACTATTTTGCTGATATCCTAGAAGGTGCTCACTGTCAAATCCTGTCTTGAGCACAAATGCATCCCAGGCAAGGTTTATGCACAGTGCCCAAGGACATCCTCCCCTGACAACAGGTCTGTGGTCATGAGCAGGAGACAGAAACAAATGTTGAGAGTCTTGGTTTCATGCTCATTGGAAGAATCTCCATCTTCAGAGCCTAAGTGCCTACCAAGTTCCAAGTGCTCATGATAAAATTGCAAGAAGCACAAATTCAATGGAAGAAATATCCCTGCCTTAGTTTGGGTTCCACCTAGCAATATGGAGCACATACCTCAGAATTATTTGGCAACCCTAGGACTGCAAAGGTTACGGTATTTACCCGCCAATTCCATTTGCCACTGGGCGACCTCCAGGGGCATTAACTCCTTGGCCTTACCAGCCTGCCCTTTGTGCTGGGTGTCTGATCTTGTGGCCAGAAAAGAAAAGCCCTCAAGAAGAAAGCTGGAAATATTAATTAAGTAATCTTCAGCTTGCAAAGGAGAGTACCCAGGGGATGTGGGTGGAGTACCAAGAACATCTGCTCTAGCCCCCTCAGTGTATTTGGGCGATCTGTTGTTAAAGATCCCAATTCATGTGTTGGCCCATAATTAGTCATTTAGTATGACCAAAAGAACCCTAATTTGTACTGCAGAAAGGAAGAACCCTATGTAAGCTCCTTAAACTTTCCAAAAGTGGTCTTTTTATCTGCCACATAAGATGTCTTTCCTATTCACTTCATGGAATTATGATGAATGCAGTTATGTCGCCCCACCTCCAATCTTGCTAAAACTATTCACTGACTTCCAGCATCTCTTAAGATTAAAGCCTAAACTCACTGTGTGGTCCACAAGGCACTGTATGATTTCTCTCTCTCTCTCCATCCATATTCCCTCCCCAACTGCCCACTTCTTGCACCTCCTCTCATGTCCTCCCCACCTCATTCTGTGTGCTCAGTCTTCCAGTGACCATCCCTTCCTCTCTGAGGGTCACTTACTCCCTCCCACCAAGTGTTCTTTGCACATGTGTGCTCCTCTGTCTAGAATGCTTGCCATCACAACTACCACCATTATCGCCATCTCCTTTATCCTGTCAATTCATATCCATACTAGAGTTTTAAGTGCAAACATCACACCTCCAGAGAAGCAATACTGGAGGTTTAATTCTGAGGTTAAAATTGTCATACTCCCTGTAGGCATCAGTAGAATACTCTCAGAGGGAAGAATCGTGAATGCATCAGAAGCCTAAAAAATGGGCACACTCTTTGACCCAACAATCTACACGTAAGAATTTGTTCTCAGCAAATGCTTCCTTCTGATGCAGGTAAAAAGATCAAGGGTTTTTATTTCAGGAAGGATGATGGAAGGGAGAGAAGGTAAAGGAAACCAGGAAAGAAAGGAAACAAACTAAATATCCAACACTAGGTGATTGGCTTAATACTATATACATACTGACATGATTTGGCCATGTCCCCATCCACATTTCATCTTGAATTATAGCTCCCATAATTCCCATGTGTTGGGAGAAGGACCTGGTGGGAGATAATTGAATCATGGTGGTGGCTTCCCCTATACTGTTCTCATCGTAGTGAATAAATCTCATGAAATCTGATGATTTTATAAGGGGTTTCCCCTTCCACTTGGCTCCCATTCTCTTTCTTGCCTGCCACCATGTAAGACATGCCTTGCTCTTCTGCCATGATTGTGAGGCCTTCCCAGCCATGTGGAACTGTGAGTCAATTAAATCTCTTTTTCTTTATAAATTATCCAGTTTCAGGTGTGTCTTTATCAGCAGTGTGAAAATGAACATATATATATATATATATATCCAATGGAATACTACTACTCAACCATGAAAAATGATGATACATATGTATAATTATTGATCTAAAAAGAGGTTTACAACATATTACTAATTTGAAAAATGAATCACAGAATCCTATATTCAGTACTACTGTGTTCTGTAGGTAAGTTCAGCAAGATCTCAAACATATTGGAGAGATGTGTTTGCAAGCATGACCACAAAATGTTTGGCAAAATTTAAAATGAGTTTCCTCTCTTCTCCTCCTCTTCTTCCTTTGATTCTGTGTTATCTCGGTTTTCTACATCAAACTTAATAAAAAGGGATCAATTCTGAAGAAGAAGTAATAAACTTGACGCATTCAGCCACCCCAAAAAATTGCCCTTTCAGTACTCTGCATCTTTCCCTTGGCTGAGAGGAAGAAAAACACATGACTGGGATTGATCATGGAGAAACAGAACAATCCAAGGCAAGGGAAAATTAGGGACTGGTTTTCTCTCTTCCACTTTTCTCCTTTTCAACCTCTGTCTTTGTATGAATGACTCCTTCTCCAAGACCCTTTCCTCTCCCCACACACAATTCCATGTAACTCCAAGTGCCAACTAAATCAGACAGGAAAGGCAGAAGATTAAACCTCAGACTAAGAGGTTCTCCATCCTTCACACTCATGGATAATTGCGTAAGGTTATAACCAATTCGAGGTACCTTAGTTCCCTTTCATCTGCTCCTCTGTCAGAGCTATCCTGAGGAGTTCACAGTCTTGGAAAACAGAGGCCAGGATGGTCAGAACCAAAAGGAGATAAACATATGTTTGTGCAAGCTGAAAAACTGTCCTATGTGGAACAGTCAAATCAATAAAAGCAGTTTCAGACAAGCACTACAGAGAAAAACTGTTAATTACTGGTATTACCATTGATATGTATTCATCTGAGACTTCTGTTCAGGAAAGGTAATTGTTTGGTCCCATTACATAACCAAAATCAAGAGAATTTACAAAGAAAGGTGGGGGAAAACATTCTCAGCTCAGACAAAGGGATTGAAAGAAAATGAGACAAGCGATATTTTCTGGGGATTTACTGAGACAAATCTGCACAGAAAAGAATATGAACATGCTCAGTTTCATACAAATATCACCCATTCTCACATGGCTTTATTCTCTGCATATAAATTTCAAGTTCGAAAGAGCTCAGACAGAGACCCTTTTAAGAGACTTCTCTGCACTCAAAAGGTTTCCTCCTTATCAAAAGTAATTTTTGTTCTTAGTTAAGTCCTTTGGAAAAAATATATATATTATAATAAAACTGTAGAGCTTAATGCCACAGAGTGAGGACTCTGTAATCCTGAAGACCTAGGTTCAAGATCCATTTCTTCCCCAACGTAGCTCAGTGACACTTGGCAGGTTCCTGAAGGTTTCTGAGCATCTTTCCTCACATGTAAAATGAACATAATACTACCTCATAGAGATGTGTAAATCTAAATCTACATGAAGCACTCCATCACTCAGCGTCTGCACAGGAAAAAGAAACCACTTGAGGATTTCGAATAGCAGGAATTTTTTTATTTTTATTTTTTATTTATTTTTTTTTTTTTTTGAGACGGAGTCTCGCTCTGCCGCCCAGGCTGGAGTGCAGTGGCCGGATCTCAGCTCACTGCAGGCTCCGCCTCCCAGGTTCACGCAATTCTCCTGCCTCAGCCTCCCCAGTAGCTGGGACTACAGGCGCCCGCCACCTCGCCCGGCTAGTTTTTTGTATTTTTTAGTAGAGATGGGGTTTCACCGTGTCAGCCAGGATGGTCTCGATCTCCTGACCTCGTGATCCGCCCGCCTCGGCCTCCCAAAGTGCTGGGATTACAGGCTTGAGCCACCGCGCCCGGCCAGGAATTTTTTTAAAGACGGAGTTTCGCTATTGTCACTCAGGCTGGAGTGCAGTGGTGCAATCTCATTTCACTGCAACCTCCACCTCCCAGGTTCAAGGGATTCTCCAGCCTCAGCCTCCTGAGTAGCTAGGATTACAGGTGCCCACCACCATGCCTGGCTAATTTTTATATTTTTAGTAGAGATGGGGTTTCACCATGTTGGCCAGGCTGGTCTCAAACTCCTGACCTCAGGTGATCCGCCCACCTCAGCCTCCCAAAGTGCTGGGATTATGGGCGTGAGCCACTGTGCCTGGCCAGCAGGATTTTAACACAGGGAATTAGCTGCACAGGTGACAAAGCACTGAGATGCTAAATGGGACAGTGAGGCAATCCTATTTTAATGCAATACCTTTAAAAGCCTAGACAGATGCAGAAAAAGATTCCGTGATGAAGAAAATAGCAAAATTCTAAATAAAGACAGGATCCAAATCTGCAGTTGCAGAATCCAGTGTCATTTGCTTCATCTGGCCATGTCAGACATTAATAAACAGCAGAAATCTCCTACAACACCTGGGGCAAGAGACACAGGGAGAAGGGGTATTAACAAAGCCCAGGGCAAAGGCTAGGCCCATCCCATGGGATCTGGAGCCACAGAGGAGACACAGCTGCTGCAGAGACGCCAGGGGAGACAAAGAGGAAGCAATGCCATGGTTTATCCCTTCCTCCTTCCTCCTAGGCTTCCATCAGCACTTCTCATTAACCAAGTTCAGATGCAAGTCCACCCAGTGTGGGAGCCTGGAACCGTGTCTGCAGGAGGAGGACAAAGGGTGGATCTGAGGTCAAACAGGACCAGGAAGGCTGGGGTTCTTCACTCAGTTTCTCTCCCATCTCGAATGTCCTGAAGTAACTACTCCATTCATAAAGGTGGGGATAAGAGATCAATTCTGAACATGTTTTAAAGAAGGCATTTGAAGATAATTTTTTGATGAGTTGAATGTGGAGGGGAAGAAAGAATGACATCAAGGCTTTGGGCCTGAGCCTCAAGAAGCATGGCATTGAGTATTAGCTGAATCTCTGTATTAACTGAAATTAGGTGAATTGTGAGTGAGGTATGCTTAGGTAATGGGAATTCATAAGTCTGGCATCATACATGCTGAGTTTGAGATGTATATTAGTTTGTTCTTACACTATTATAAAGAACTACCTGGCCAGGTGCAGTGGCTCACATCTGTAATCCTAGCACTTTGGGAGGCTGAGGCGAGTGGATTACAAGGTCCAGAGTTTGAGACCAACCTAACCAATATAGGGAAACCCCATCTCTACTAAAAATACAAAAATTAGCCAGGCATGGTGGCAGGTGCTTGTAATTCCAGCTACTCAGGAGGCTGAGGCAGGAGAATCACTTGAACCCCAGAGGCGGAGGTTGCAATGAGCCAAGATCACGCCACTGCACTCCAACCTGGGCAACAGAGCAAGACTTTGTCAAAAAAACAAAACAAAACAAAACAAAAAAACCTAACTGAGATTGGGTAGTTTATAAAGAAAAGAGGTTTAATTGACTCACAGTTCCACAGGCTATGCTTATGCAGGAGGCATGACTGGGGAGCCCTCAGGAAACACAATCATAACAGAAAAGGAAGCAAGTACATCTGCACATGACAGCAGGAGAGAGAGTAAAGGGGGACGTGCTACACACTTTCAAACAACCAGATCGCCTGCAGACTCACTCACTATCACAAGAACAGCAAGCAGGAAATCCACCCCCATGATTCAATCACCTCCCACCAGGTCCCTCCTCCAACACTGGGCATTATAATTCAACATGAAATTTGGGTGGGGATACACAGCCAAACCATATCAAGATACCACATACAAACCCAAGTGAAACAGTCAAGAGGCAGTTGGATAGATGAGTCTAGAGCCCAAGAAATAGGTCTATGCTCGAGATGTAGCTCTATTTACATATAAAAATATTTAGAAATATTGTTTCACCAGCTTCATGTATTCATCTAGGTACTTCTGGTTATAATCAGAAATCCAACTCCAGCTAGTTTAAGAAAGAGCAGGAAATTTACTGAACCACAGACTTGAATGCCCAGACGCAATGGTTTCAGATATAGGCAGATCCTGGGGCTCAAACATTGTCAAGGGTCTCTCTCCATCTCTCAGTTTTCTGCTTTTCCTCCTTGTTGGCTCCATATGCAAACAAGCCCACCTGCTGTGATGGGAGACACAGCGACAAAAAATACTAATACATTCTTTTTTACTGAGACAAAATTAGCATAACCTAAACTAATCATTTTAAAATGTACAATTCAGAGGCATTTAGTACATTCACAGTGTTGTACAACCATCACGTCTATCTGGTCTCAAAACATTTTCATCACTTCAAAAAGGGAAACCACACCCATGAACTGATCCCTCCCTCACCTCCCTTCCCTCAGTCCCTGTTTTCTGTCTCTGCAAATTTGCTTATTCTGCATATTTAATATAATCGCGATCATACAATCTATGGCCTGCTGCCTCTAGCTTAGTGCACTTAGCAGAATGTTTTCCAGGTTCATCCATGTCGTTGCCTGTATCAGTACTTCATTCCTTTTCATGGTCATATAATATTCCATTATATGGAGATATTACATTTTGTTCATCCATTTGTCAGTTGATGAACACTTGAATTACTTCCCATTTCAGCTACTGTGAATTTTACTGCTATGAAATTCATAAACAAGTTTTGTTTGAATGCCTGTTTTCAATTACTTTTGGCATATACCTAGGAGTGAAATTGCTGGGTTATACGATAATTCTATGTTTAACTTTTTGAAGAACTGTCTTATATGGTCCTAGCAACCACCAGAGGAATAGAGTTTCTCCCTCCAGAAAGATCCAGAAAAGTACTTTTGAGTCTCAATTAGGCTTTTGAGTCTCATTGTATCTTTGGTCACATGTCTATCCCTGAACCAATCACTGTGAACAGGAAGATGAAACACTCTTTGATGAAAATATGTCCACATCTACAGCGAAGAAAGCTCTCTACCCAAACCATATGAAGTGAGGAAGGCGGATAGGTGGTTCATTCAAAGGAAAGTCAAAGTGGTATTAGCAGGAGAGAAGAGATAACTGGAAGACCAAAACAAGAGATGTTCACCTCACCAAGGAAGCAATAAATAACTGCTTTAGATCATCATGTGAGAATGTGGTATGGGCACTTATGTCAAGCACCATAATACTCTGCAGAGAGTATTAGTATCCCCATTGCACAGATGAGAAAAATGAAGCTCAGAGAATTTAAGTAGCTTGTTTAAGTTCACACTCTTAGAAAGTGGTTGAGCTGGGACATGAACCCATGTCTGTCCAATGCCAAAGCTCCTATCCATGCTGGTGCTTTGCTGAGTGGAAGGCATGAAATAATCTGGATGACCGCTTGGTGAAGGGTCAATGTCCTAATATTCACCATGCTAGGTACCAAAGTTTGTATTTTTTTTTTTTTTTTTTTTGAGACAAGGTCTCGCTCTGTCACCTAGGCTAGAGTACAGTTGTGCAATCATAGTTCACCGCAGCTTTGACCTCCTGGGCTCAAGCAATCCTCTCACCTTCGCCTCCTGAGTAGATGGGACCACAGGTGTGCTCCACTACTCCCAGCTAATTTTTAAATTTTAAGTAAAGACAGAGTCTCACCATGTTGCCCAGGTTGATCTCCAATTCCTAGGCACAAGGGATCCTCCCACCTCAGCATCCCAAAGTGCCGAGATTACAGGCATGAGCCACTGTGCCTGGCCCAAAAATCTGCATATATTCATTCACAGACACACACACATATTTCCCAGAGGTGATGAGCAGAATATACATAACCCTCTGTCTCCCATCACATGACACATAAAGCCAATGTAAAGGATATTCTTTTTTCTCTTCATTAAAATCAATGACTAAATCCCTTACCAGTCAATGGATCTCCCAAAGCAGTCAGAACTCCAGAAGTCCACTTGGGCACTTTCTCCCCTACACAGTGAAATCTGTTGTCTCTTCAAAGAGTGTGAAAATCAAACGTCATTTGCCAGGCTTCTCAGGTCCATCAGAAGTGGAACTTCAGTTGTTGAGCCATATTATTTCTCTTGAATATCAAAACTTTTTTCCTAAAGCATTTAATTGGACTCAACCCCAAAGGATTGTTTTTCAGAAATGCCGGGAATCTGCCGAGCTCTCTGTACTCTGGGCGAAATACCAGTCCTGTTGTTAACATGGTACCTTGTCTCCCTCCTCTGTCTGAGCTGGGAACAGGAAGAAACCTTACATTACAATGGTAATCTCATAATAAGATTGTACTTTTTTCTGCACATTACATCTCAAGGGATCATTGTCATTTGTCTCCTGCAAATGACAATCCAGCTTCTCCGGGCCCCCTAGTTGCTCGGTGAGAAATGTTACCGAACAGCTTGTCTCTGATGGTGTTTTATAATTGCAGCAGAAATCCAATGTTAATAGAGCTGTCTGACTGAAGAGGTGCATGGGCTCCTGTGTATCCACATCTCTACCCCAAAGGCTCAAAGTATGCCTGATGTTTATTCATTCTGATATTTTGTATATATACATAAAAATAAGTATTGATTTTGATGATGCACAAATATGAGACTATCACAGTCTCCATGGAAAAGGATCACCCTGTTTATTCTCCACTAGACATTCTATAGCTCTATGCTGTCATAATTTTTAAGCTCTTTCCTTTTTTTCTGAAATATCCCTCCCCTTGTCTCCACTTATCCAAATACACCCTTTGGTTGCCTTCTGAGACCACTCCAGCTTACAATGATTTCACCCTCCAATGGCACTTGACTGTACCTTCCATTTGCAAATCACTCATGGGCTTTCTTGTGACACTGCCTGTGTCCTTCAACAGAGCTGTTTTTACTGTTCACATTTTTTGTCAAGGTCCTGACCCTAGCTTTAACTTTATCCTGACTTAGAGGAAAATGGACTCTTAGAGGGGAAAAAACAAACCATTAAGAGGGCTGAGAATTCTCCCTTCTTCCCCTACACTCCCTTTATCCACCACTCATCCCCAACCACACTGTTGGATGTTATATATCTCCACGGAAGCCCCAAACAATGGCTTACATTAACTACAGAGTTCCTAAAGGTATTGAAAAATATTCCATGAATTATCAGGGGCTAAGCAAAGCAGGAAAGGGATGGAGGTCAATTAATGACAAAGACAGTGAGTAGAAGACATTCACCTGTTTCAGGATCATAGCTTTACCTGGCTTAGATAAACCATGAAAATAACTCCCTGTGTGGCTGTCCATGGTTCCTGAAAGCTCTGCCGCCACAGACAACTTATCACCTATGATTGCCTTGGCCTTTAACTCTCTAACTGCAGGTACCATTGATTCTATTCATGTGGTTTGACCCCTAATTTAGCCTGACTTCAACTAAAACGTCTTCTGAACAATCTGTTTCCCAGATCAGCGGTCTGGGGAAGCAACAGTGAATAAAAGTATGGACTCTGGATCAGACTGCCTGGGTTGGAAGCCCAGCTCTACCATATGAAGAAAGCTACTTAATGCCATCTGTCATCTGGGCATAGTAGTACTATGTACTTCGTGGGGTTGTTTAAGGAATTAAATGAGAAAGTCTATATAAAGAGTTTAGCACAGTCCCTGACACATAGTTAAGTTCCCAATAAATTTAGCTTTTTATCATAATGATGGTATCTTGGATCCTTAACTACATGTAAGGTATTTAAAGAAAGACACTGAATCTTATTCTTCTTCACCCTCTATATGCATATAGAATATAAGGATGGGTGAAAGCTTTGAAGTAATTCAGAATGGATCCAAATTTTGGCTTCACGGCATAGTAGCTGTGTGATATTAAGCAATTTACTTAACTCTCCTGAGCCTCCCTTTCCTAATTTATAAAGTGGATTAAATTATATCCATTTGTCAGAGCTTTAAATATTCTAGAAGATACATGTAGACACCTGGATTAAAACAGGTGTGCAATAAATAGTGATCATTGTGTTTCTGCCTATGAATCTGAAATGAATGCAAAAAAGTTATTATTTCTGATCATCTATCACAATCTGTGAGAGTCAGGAGGGCATATTAAGGATGAGCAGTGCAGATTTGATGCTTCCTTTTGGGAGGTGCATTTCTCTGGAAGAACTTGATTACATTCCTTTGTATGGTGGATCAATTATTTAAGGCTGCTAGGGCCTTATTTATCAACTCAATTTCTTTACAGAGAAGATAATTTCATATGGAGGAATTCTGATCATACCTCTGCACACATTAATATGGCTGTGTAGCCCGGGTAACAGGTCAAAATGGGACTCAGTAATGACTATACATTATTCTGCATGGGAAAAAATATTTCTAATTGTGAACCTGATGCTATCATTCAAAGTATTCAATGCCAGGAGTGTTGAATGTAAGTACTTGAGTCAGATTCCTGTTAACTGACATAGTTTTAGAGAAATGTGGAGACTGTCAAAACTGCATTTGTAGGTTATAACTCTGGAAATCATTCCCATACTAATAAACCCCTTCTGAGGCACCTCCACTAGCACACAGTTCTTTGGAGGTTAAAGGAAGAATTGTCCATTGCACTTCATAGTTCCAACCGTGTGTTAATTAGGACCAGATGGTAAATGGCAAAATAAATGAGGACAGCAAGACATGACTTCTAGGTAGACTACATGCCAAGTAAAAATCCTCTTAAAAATGCCTCCTTTAGCATGAAGTGTTATTTTCCCATCTAGGGCATACCCCTCCATTTATCAAGCATGATCTAAAGAATAAACTTCAGATGTGTTTTCAAAGGAGGAAAACCTCAGACAGAGTTCCTGCTAGTCACTCTGCTCTCATGAAAATAATTCATCTGTGGGAAACATGGCACCACTCTATGCTCTGCTCCTAGGTTCTTTACCCAAGCATGAGTAGGACATGCAAACCTAAGGTCCCAAATGCCTAAGATACAGAAAGTTAAAAGTGACCATATAGAAAGGTTGTTCTCCCTAACCGAAATACCTTCTGCTGCTTCCACCACCCTGAGAGTATCTGTAAAGGTCTCAAACATGTTCTCAGAAGAAAATGCTGGCCAGGCACAATGGCTCATGCCTGTAATCCCTGCACTTTGGGAGGCCAAGGCAGGCAGATCACTTGAGCCAGTAGTCCAAGACCAGCCTGAATGACATGATGAAATCTTGTCTCTATAAAAAATGTAAAAATTAGCCAGGTCTGGTAGTGTACACCAGTTGCAGCTACTTGGGAGGCTGAAGTGAGGGGAATGCTTGAACTTGGGAGGCGGAGGTTGCAGTAAGCTATGATCACACCGCTTTACTCTATCCTGGGCCACACCGTGAGACTCTGTCAGAAGAAACAAGGAGAAGGAGAAGGAGAGAGAAGGAGGAAAAGGAGGAGGAGGAGGAGAAGAAGAAGGAGGAGGAGGAGGAAAGAAGGGAAGAAGGAGAAGGAAAAGAAGAGGAAGGAGAGGAAGGAAAGGAAAGAGAAGGAGAAGAAGAAGAAAGAGAAGGAGGAGAGGAAGAGGAAGGAGGAGGAGGAGGAGGAAGAGAGGAAGAAGAAGAAGAAGAGGAAGGAGGAGGAGGACGAGGAAATATTGGGCATGCAATCTACCAATATGTCACCAAACACCAAAATGTATTTCTAAGTTCCACGGTGGTTTGAGGAGATGCAGGAACCAGAGAAAATGGAAAGGAGCACAGGAATATGGTTAAGAGCATTAACCTGGAGTTAGACAAATCTAGGTTTACATCCTATCACCACCACTCCTTGTTCATGTTGAGTTACTTATTTCTCTATAGCTCAGGCTCTTCCTCTATAAAGTGGGAATGATAATAATAGCACCTACATTATAGAGTTGTAATGGACATTCAACTATATAACCCATATCAGGTGCCTGGCTCAGAGCCAGCAGATAGTAAGTAGTCAATAAGTTGTTTATAAAAGCATTTTTTCAGTACATAATATTCATGATCTCATTTAATATCACAACACTATGAAGTAGGTATTATCTCTGTCATCTATTTTGATGGCAAGAAAACTGAGGTAAAAAGGAAAAGGATTTTTTCGTTGTAATAGCTAGGATGTGGCCATGATTCAAGCCTAGGTCAGTCTGACTCAGATGTCCCAAAAGCTTTTTTCAATATACCACACTGGACTTTCCCGGAGCCCGCATGCCTTAAGAAAAATTAAATTAACGAATCAATGGCGTTGGTGCCATCATGGAGACTTGGGCGGGCATTAAGTCCCAGAAATAGAAATTCTTTTTCAGAAACACTGTCTTTCCTCCATGTCTCCTGTTCTCATTAACAATTCTGGGTAAAGGAGAAGCTTCTTTCTTCTTTTATTAAGCAATCTACTCTTCTCTGTAACTCCTACGTCCTCACCCTTCCTGAGCCTTGATAGAATGCAAAATTCTCTTCCCCTGTGATCTTTATGTCCTAAGGTTGAATTATTGAAAAGAGGTGTGCTGTGTGAAAAGTTGTACCTGAGGCTTTGCCAATGCAAAGGGCCAACAGAGCCCACCTGGTAGGACGATACCTTTTGCTAGAGCTATGGAATTGTGGCAAAATTGCCATCAAACAAATTACACCATACCATAGAAAGATGTATCAGCACTTTTTGAATAAAACTGCTTTCTTATAGCTTAGTAACTTAGCTCTAAAAATTTGTTCTGGAATACAACCTGACTTGCAAAGTATTATTTTTAAATTATACATACTTTAAGAGCACTAATCTGTCTTTCCTACCATTTGCCAAACTAAAACACTTTCCATTTTTAATTAAAGCAACTTTACTTTTTATATAATGCTGAGCTGACCTCTCCTATATTGGAAATTTGCAAGAACACTTTTAGGGAAAAAAAAAAAATTAAACTGTCAGTCATAGAGAGTTCCATTTCCACCTAGGAAGTAGAAAGCTGGAAAAAGCTTTTCTTTACTCCCAACCTAACAAAAAAAAAAAAAAAAGGCACATAAACTTTAAAATCATAAGTTTCAAAAGTCAAGGTCACAGAGAAATCTCAACTCCTGAACTCCAAAGAAACTTCAAAGAAAGTCAGGCTCCTCCAAGGAAAAATAGATGTAAGCACTGGATCACTGTGCAAAGCATAGGAGGAAGAGACACTGGGCACCATATAAGCGGACAAGAAGAATGCAGTTAAAACTTTTAACAAATTGCTAACAGCCAAGTATGGGCTAGCATGAGCAAGGTCAAGTATGGGCTAGCATGAGCAAGGTCAAGTGTGGGTTAGCCTGAGCAAGGTCAAGTATGGGCTAGCATGAGCAAGTATGTGCTAGCCTGAAATTATAGACATGTTATGATTAACAGACACAAGGAGAGCTTGCAGATATGCAGTCTCTTCTCCACAGACCTCCCACGGTTGGTGTTAGGGAGAAAGATCGGAAGCAGGGGAAGGTACTAGAGAGAGAATCCCTGGGTGGTGCAGTCCTAGAGCATTACTAGAGTCAATGCAAGAACTCCCATCCAGAACCTTCTCCCCAACAGAACAAAAACCTTAAGACAATTAGAGTAGGGCAGCAAATTCAGGCCATGGGTGAAGATCCATTGCAGCTGGGAAAAGGAAAAAAAAAAAAAAAAAAAAAAAAATACCCTCTACTCTTGGGGGAGGGGCATGAAACAGTTACATAACAATAAAGGGGGCCGGGCGTGGTGGCTCACGCCTATAATCGCAGCACTTTGAGAGGTGGGCAGATCACGAGATGAGGAGTTCAAGACCAGCCTGACCAACATGGTGAAACCTTGTCTCTACTAAAACTACAAAAATTAGCTGGGTGTGGTGGCACGTGCCTGTATTCCCAGCTACTCAGGAGGCTGAGGCAGGAGAATCACTTGAACCCAGGGGGCAGAGGTTGCCGTGAACCGAGATCGCCCACTGCACTCCAGCCTGGGTGACAGAGCAAGACTCCGTCTCAAATAAATAAATAAATAAAGGGATCAATTTACCAAAAAGACACAACAATCCTAAATGTATATGTACATAATAAAAGAATTTTAAGATATATAACAAAAAAACTGAGAGAACTGAAAGGAGAAATAAGCAAATCCACAAATACAAGTGGAGACAAAATCACTCCTCTAATTGATAGGACAAGTAGGAGGAAAATAAGTAAGGATATAGAAGACTTAAACACCACCAACCAACTTGAGTTGACATTTACAAGACACTCCACTCAACAACAGAATGCATACACGTTTTATTTTCAAGTTCACACAGAACATTTCCCAAGACAGACCATATTCTGCATACAAATATACAAAGACTTTTCCAGAAAAGAGGAAAGCAGTAAAGACTTTTCAGTTCACTCTTTTTTTTTTTTTTTTTTTCTGAGACAGAGTCTCACTCTGTCACCCAGGCTGGAGTGCAGTCGCATGATCTCAGCTCACTGCAACCTCCACCTCTCAGGTTCAAGCAATTCTCATGCTTCAGCCTCCCAGTAGCTGGGATTACAGGTGCGTGCCACCACACCCAACTACTTTTTGTATTTTTAGTAGAGATGGGGTTTCACCATGTTGTCCAGGATGGTTTCAAACTCCTGGCCTCAAGCGATCTGCCTGCTTCAACCTCCCAAAGTGCTGCAATTATAGGCATGAGCCACTGCGCCCGGCCTTCAGCTCATTCTTTAGGACAGCATTATCCTAATACCAAACCAGACAAAGAAATGAAAGAAATGGACAAAGAAGCAAGCAAGCCAGCCGGAAGGAAGGGAGGAAGGGAGGGAGGGAGGGAGGGAGGGAGGGAGAGAGGGAGGGAGGGAGGGAGGGAGGGAGGGAGGGAGGGAGGGAGGGAAAGGAAGGAAGGAAGGAAGGAAGGAAGGAAGGGAGGGAGGGAGGGAGGGAGGGAGGGAGGGAGGGAGGGAGGGAGGAAAAAATACAGCTGTCCAATAGAGCTTTCTGCTATGATGAAAATTTCTACACTATCCAATATGATAGCCATTAGCTGCATTTTAAGTAGTCCTTAAAATGTGGCTGATGTGACTGATGAAACGAATTCTTAATTTTATGGTGTAATTTAATCCATTTATATTAAAGTTAACATAGTACATGCGGATAGTGCAGCTACTAACCAATGGGCCTAATCAGCATAGATGCAAATACACGAAAAAATATGAACAAATGCTATCTAGCAATATATAAGAAGAATAAAACATCATGACTAAACCAGGTTTATCCAAAGAATGCAAGGTTGGTTCAGCATTTAAAATTCAATCAATGTATTTTCCCGTATCAGCAGACTAGAGGGAAAACCATATGATACTATCAATAGATTCAGAAAAAAACAACTGTCCAAAAAATTAACCATCCATTCACAATAAGATCTCATAGCAAGCGAGGAATTAAATGTAATTTCTTCAACCTGTTAAAGGACATCTGCAAAACTACAGGTAATATGCTTAACGGTGAAAGTCTGAACACTCTCCCCCTAAGATCAGGAACAAGGCAAGGATATCCACTCTCATTAGTCTTAATTAACATTGTGCTAGAGGTCCTAGCTAAAGCAATACAACAAGAAAAAGAAATAAAATGTATACAGATCCTCCCACAGGATAAATGACGTTCAAATGACTCTCTTTCTTCAGAACCTCTTCCTTAAAATGCCATAAACCTTTGAATCAAAACTTCAGACCATGGCCACTGAGTGAAATAAATGTAAAAAAAAAAAATTAATTAAAAATTTTAGAAACTTCAAACTAAATCTTCTGGCTCAAGTTCTACAAGTCAAACAGAATCTTACTACTCCTTTCCCCATAAGTGATTGTTTGTTTTTAACATCTCCTTTGTCTTCTGCTTAGAGACCTGAGCAGAGTATCATGTGAAATGAAGAAATATATCTTCATTTCTTATGCAAAAAAAAAGTACTTCCAGGTGATTTTCTATTATTAATACTTTTTACTCATACATACTAGATGTAGGTATTTTGAGGGCACATTCAATAATTTAATATACTCATATTGTTTGTAAAAATCAAATCAGTATAATTAGGATATCCATCACCCTACTAATATCCAGAACCTACAAAGAACTCAAACAAATTTACAAGAAAAAAACAAACAACCCCATCAAAAAGTGGGCAAAGGATATGAACAGACATTTCTCAAAAGAAGACATTCATACAGCCAACAGAGACATGAAAAAATGCTCATCATCACTGGCCATCAGAGAAATGCAAATCAAAACCACAATGAGATACCATCTCACACCAGTTAGAATGGCGATCATTAAAAAGTCAGAAAACAACAGGTGCTGGAGAGGATGTGGAGAAATAGGAACACTTTTACACTGTTGGTGGGATTGTCAACTAGTTCAACCATTATGGAAAACAGTATGGCGATTCCTCAAGGATCTAGAACTGGATGTACCATATGACCCAGCCATCCCATTACTGGGTATATACCCAAAGGATTATAAATCATGCTGCTATAAAGACACATGCACACGTATGTTTATTGCGGCACTATTCACAATAGCAAAGACTTGGAATCAACCCAAATGTCCATCAGTGACAGATTGGATTAAGAAAATGTGGCACATATACACCATGGAATACTATGCAGCCATAAAAAAGGATGAGTTTGTGTCCTTTGTAGGGACATGGATGCAGCTGGAAACCATCATTCTTAGCAAACTATCACAAGAACAGAAAACCAAACACCGCATGTTCTCACTCATAGGTGGGAACTGAACAATGAGATCACTTGGACTCAGGAAGGGGAACATCACACACCGGGGCCTATCATGGGGAGGGGGGAGGGGGGAGGGATTGCATTGGGAGTTATACCTGATGTAAATGACGAGTTGATGGGTGCAGCACAGCAACATGGGACAAGTATACATATGTAACAAACCTGCACGTTATGCACATGTACCCTACAACTTAAAGTATAATAATAATACATAAATTTAAAAAAATATATATCCATCACCCTAAATATTTGTCTTTTATGCTAGAAATGTTCAAATTATTCTCTTTCAGCAGTTTCAAAAGTACACGATAGATTATTATAAACTATAGTCACGCTACTGATCTATCAAATACAAAGTCTTATTTCTTCTATCAAACCGTATATTTATACCCAACGTGGTTTTCTTGTTGATTTGTTTACTTCCAGAGGCCCGAGGTTCAGACTGGAATATAATATGGAAAGGGTTATCATTCTTAGGTTTTATGCAAATGATTCATTCAAGGAATGTTTCTAAGAGAAACCAATAAAAGAAAGGGGAAGCAAGACAAAGAAGGAGAGAAAGCCAAACAGGGATGCAGTTCCAGGCAGAATCCCATAAAGGAGAATTTGAGCCCCTGGAGCTTAAGGCAATTCTGAAGTTAAGTTGTACCTCTGAGTTGTCCCAAGCCAGGGCAAGGGAGCTGGGTCTCCAAACATGCAGCCTATGGTTTATGGCTACTCTCACAAAGCCTTTACACTCCCAGGCGCTTCTTTTGTCAGACTTCAGTAACCCAAGACAGTCTTCCAAAAAAAGAGCTCCAGATGTGAGCTCTTGGTAGTAAAAACAAACCAAAAGCCAGTTGTCACACAAAAAATGGAATCCACGTACACCTGGGCAGAGCATCAACTTCATTCATCTCATACCCATTTATTGAGCATCTGCTTGGAACCAAATCTCCTGCTATGCTCTTTACAAACATCATCTCATTTAATCTTCATAACAATACTGACAGCTCTATATTGGTTTTTTGTATTCTTATTTAATCCTGACAGCAATACTCTATGAGGTAGTTCTTAGCAGTTCCATTTTAAAGATTGTAACATTAAGGTTCTGAGAGGTTAAGTAACTTTTTCAAGATCACATAGCTAATAAGTGGCAGGGGTGGGCTTCAAACCAGGGTCTATCTGGCCTCTGCCAAGTTTGTTCCTGCTTTTTCCTTTTATGTGTCATGTCGGTCTTCCTCTTCTCTCACACATTACTCCCATTAAGTACTGAAGTCCCTCCTGCTTCCCAAGCCTATGCCTGTAATTCCATAAGCAGTTTCTCCTATTTAGACTGTTTTCACTGTTCACACTCTGGGCCCCTATCTAAACTTATCGTCTCATGTACGAGGAATCTGTCATTTCCCTACTCTGCTGGATGTCTGGTTGGAAAGGACTTCACTGATAAAATTCCAGCCAGGAATTAGTGATTGGAGATGGAAGGATAGAACTTCGTCTTAACTCAGATGAATGGATTTGTGTTTATTCTCAAGAATCCAAATGGGAAACTCAGTGGGAACTGGAATCTGATTTGACCATATGCAATAAACAAGGGAATGGAAGACAGCAGTCTTTGGAAAGAGTTTTTATAGAACATCCAAGAATTTTCTCCATAACTGTGGTATTCCCTTACCCAGTTCCTCAAGGAGTCTTCTCTCACTCTCTCATGCCTCCCTAGACACAGAGAGAAGAAAGGTCTCCAACTTCTCCAGTGGAGTGGCCCAGCACTTTCTGCTCACTTCCTCTCCGGATGACAAATCCTAAACAATGAACAAAGCATTTTAAATTAGCAAGCAGTGGCCAGGCACTGTGGCTCACGCCTGTAATCCCAGCACTTTGGGAGGCTGAGGTGGGTGGATCACGAGGTCAGTAGATCGAGACCTTCCTGGCTAACATGGTGAAACCCCGTCTCTACTAAAATACAAAAAAAAAAAATTAGGCAGGCGTGGTGGCGAGCGCCTGTAGTCCCAGCTACTCGGGAGGCTGAGGCAGGAGAATGGCGTGAACCCGGGAAGCAGAGCTTGCAGCGAGCAAGCCACTCCAGCCTGGGCAACAGAGCAAGACTCCATCTCAAAAAAAGAAAATAAAAAAAAGAAAGAAATTATAGTCATGAGTTGAAACTGACCCTGTCAGGCTCCAAAGCCACACTCTTTATTATAATGAATAATAGCACAGCAGTAATGTACCCAGCCTCTGAGGTCAAACTGTCTTCAAACCTCAGCTATGCCACTTATTGGCTGTGCAACTCTATTAGTTTACTAGGGTTTCTGCAACCAAGTACTATAAACTGGGTGACTTAAACAACAGAAATTTCCTAACACACACTTCTGGAAGCCAGAAGTCCAAAATCAAGGTGTGATGGCAGCGTTGGTTCCTTCTGAGAGCTACGAGACAGAATCTGTTCTATGCATCTTGCCTGGTTTCTGGTGGTTTGCTGGCCGCCTTTGGTATTCCTTGGCTTATTGAAGCATCTCTGCCTTCACCTTCACATAGAGTTCTCCCTGCATGCATCTGCGACCAAGTTTCCATTTCCATTTTATTTTATTTATTTTTATTTTTTGATACAGAGTTGGAGGTTGCAGTGGCACCATCTCGACTCACTGCAACCTCCGCCTCCTGAGTTCAAGTGATTCTCCTGCCTCAGCCCCCCCCAGTGGCTGGGACTACAGGCGCCTGCCACCATGCCCGGCTAATTTTTGTATTTTCAGTAGATACGGTGTTTCACCAACTTGACCAGGCTAGTCTCGAACTCCTGACCTCAGGAGATCCGCCCCCCTCAGCCTCCCACTGCGCCTAGCCAAATTTCCATTTTTTTAAATAAGGACACAAGTCATACTGAATTAGGGCCAACCCTAATGACCTCATTATAACTAGTTACAGCTGCAACTGATACAGGGGTTAAGAAGAAATTATTTAGGCAGATAGTGAGGGTATAGGAGTCCTCAGTAAGGTTTTCATTTTAATGAAAAGCAGCCCCCAGATCATTTTCTTTTCTAACAAAGAGCAGCCTTTAGAATCGAGCCGCAGACACAGGGAAGTGAGCTAGAAGCTGGCACGGGTGGAAGTTGTGCCAATGAGAAAAGGCTACCTGGGACTAGGCATGTTCAAAATGGCGGCTCCACGCTGCCTTCTGTTTGCTAGCCACGTGTATAGTAAGGAGCAGACAACATGGCGCCGCCCAAGTGGCAAGCTCATATGCATAGTAAGATTAGGGTAGATGGCCAGCCTTCCCCACGCACTATGTAAATGTCACACCTGATCCAACCAATCTGTGGGCCCTACGAAAATCAGGTACCACCTCCTCCAGCCTGTCTATAAAATCCAGGGAACGCCACCGGGGCAGGCTTTTGCTTTCCAGCACCCCTCTCTCTCGCAAGAGAGCTGTTCTCCTTTCTCTTTCTTTTGACTATCAAACCTCCACTTCTAAACTCACTCCTTATGTGTGTGTCTGTATGTTTAACCTTGGCATGAGACGACAAGCCTTAGGTATTACCCCAGACAAGGATGCTGCTTCACAATGATCCTGTTTCCAAATCAAGTCTCATTTGAAGGTATTGGAGGTTAGGACTTCACCATATGAATTCATGGCAGGGCTTGGGAGGGAAGGGGCACGTAATTCAAGCTATAGTAGTTGGCAATTACTTTTTCTCCCTGTGTCTCATCGTATTCATCTGTCAAGTGGGACTATAATAGGATTGTGAGGAATAAAGGAATTAACATGCATAAAAGCCCCTAGAACAAAGGCTCAACAAACTTATCACCCAAGGACCAAATACAATGGGCTTCCTCTTTTTGTACAGCAAGCAAGCTAAAAATGGTTTCCATATTGTTAAAGGGTTAAGAAAAAAAAAAGGATAATATTTCATGACACATGAAAAATGAGATTTAAATTTCAATGTCCATAAAGACTTATTAGCACTTAGCCACGCCCACTCATTTACATACCGTCTGTGGCTACTTTTGCACTACAAAGGCAGAGTTGAGGAACTGCAGCCTCTACAGAGACCGGATGGGCCACAGATTCTAAATTATCTACTGTATGACCCTTTATGGAAAATACTTGGTCACCATTGACCTAGGAGGTTACCCAGCCTGTAGTAGGCACGGTGCGTCTTAACATTGCTTATGACGCTATTTTTCCCTTTTCTTTCACCATAAGAGGAATTCCCTGCCTCTGCATTTCCTTTTGTAGCAAAGATAATTTTCAACTCGTATAATAGAGGACAGAGGATGTCCCTTGGAGCCGGTCCCTATGTGTCCTGAGGGTGGGCGGGGTCCAGCCCTCCCAAACTCCTCCCCTGAGTTGGCTGGTTTCCCCCACCACGCTCAACAGCTGCTCCCCTGGCTACATCAAGTCCAGGCCAGTGAACTTGCTTCTCTCCCTCTTGTCTCAGCAATTTTGTTTTCCCCCACTGCACAAGTTCCCAAAAGCTCCAACGAGTCCAAAGGTGAGCACTTCCAAACCTTTAATTATTTACATCTGAGACATTCTAAGGGCTTTTTCTCCCTTTCAGTCATGTCAGCAGTTGGCATCCCAAGCACAACACTCCTCCCTCCTGTCGGAAGCTTCTGCCTCCTTCCTACAAATTGTAGCAAATTGGCATTTTTTGTTCCATTTTTCACTGGCCAAAAAAAGACGTGAAGCGCCATGTTAGTTGGATGGTTCATCTGGGCTGCCCAGGAGGAAGGGGGCAGAGGAAGGTGGCGTGGACAAGACAGCAGTGTGTCGGGGTGTTTGCAGAGAAGGAAAAAGAATATTTCCATGCGGAGTCAGCAAAACTGGCAAACATGGAGAAAAAAATTAACAGTTCAGATGGGGAGAAGAAACACTTGTTCTTGCAATGATTTGAAGTGTGGAGAGTTTAATTACCAGAGAGACCACAATTGTTTGGCTCCACATGTTCATGGCTGTGTATTGGATGGTATGTGGTGTCCTCTGAATGATTTTTTTTCTTTCAGAATTATAGGATCTAGGAATAAAACCAAGTTATAGGCAGATTAAAGTCCTTAACTCTTAATGAAAGGTTTTTATTCAGCCATATGCATTCATCCTCAGAATTTATTATCCAGACCTCCCAGTTGCCATTGAGGAGGAATTAGAAATTCTAAAAATAAGTCAGCTACGTGCACAGTACCTCTGAGGTCAGACCATTGTCCCCAAGGAGGACACAGCTGTTGTTATTGCCGTTGTTATGCCAGTGTGGCTCGAGTCACACTAGGATGGGGATGCCTCTGTGATGGGAACATGGGGGAAGAAAACTCTCCCCAAAAAGAACCCCAGCATGATTCCCAAAGACCCCATGTTCTAAAAAAGTCTCTTCCTATGCAAATCTTTCTTTCCCCTAGTCCTGATCACCCTTCAGTTTTTCTCATTTCACTCAATGGCAACCCCAGATTCAATTACTGAGACCAAAAATCTTGGCATTGTCTGATACCTCCCTTTCTCCTACACCCCACATCCAATCTACTGACAGATCCTGCTAGTTCTATCCAGGACTGGTTACATGACTGGTGTGGCCAAGCCCAAACTAAAAATGCAGAGCCACTGTCCACAGGTCACATGGCCATAATAAAGTCAGCCCTGGTTCTACCTACAAAAACATGTCTGAAATCTGACCACTCGTAACTTTCTCCACTGCCAACGACCTGGTCTGAGCTCCCACCTGGGAGCCTGCAGAGTCTCCTAACCGGCTTCCCGGACTCTGTGTCGAGCCCTTCTGTCTATTTGCAGCACAGCAGCCAGAGTAACTCACATGACATCTCTCTTCCGCTCAAAACCCTCTGCTGGCTCTTCATGTCACCCAGAGTAAAAGCCAAAGTCCTCACAATGGCCAGGAAGCCTGTTCCCATCCCCAGGACCTCTCTACCCTCATTTCTGACTCTCCCCCTTACACACTTTGTTTCAGTCACAACAGGATCCCTGACTGTCCTCAAACCAGCTGGGCATGCTCCTTCTGTCATTTCACCTTGTTCCTTCTGCCTGGAAGCTCATACGAGACCTGTGCACACTATATATGTGTGCTCTCCCTCACATACTTTAAGTCTTATTCATTCAACAAACATTTATTGAGCACCAGTGGTATGCCAGACACTATTATCCTTGGCACAGATGGTTGAATCTAGTATCTCTCTGATCACTGATGAGATACAGCGTCGTTTCCTACATTTGCTAGCCATTTTATAGCTGTTTTTTCTGTAAATTGTCGATTTGCCTTATTTAACACTTACATAGTACTTCCTCTGTGCCAAACACCACTTTAACAACTTTATAAAGAGGCACTGTTGTTATCCCAATTTTACAAATGGGGAACCTGGTTAAGCAACTTACCTGAGATTATACACCCATGTTTCTACTTGGTAGTTAATTTTTATCATATTGATTTGTAGGAACTCTTTGTATATAATGTCTATTATCCATTTGAGTGTTATGATGAATTCTACTGGCTGCATAATAGGGGAAAGACCATGTTGCCTCCAACTACCCTTGTACCATGTTTTTCATCCACCAAGCTGTACATACTAACCAGAGAGAACATTTCATTTTACCTTGTGCATTAGTTATCTATTGCCATGTAACAAATTATCTCCCCCCAAAAAAATAGCAGTTCAAAATCACAAATATTTATTTTGTTACACATATTTCAAGGGACAGGGATGTAAGAATAGCTTAGCTGGATGGTTCTATCAAGTACTATCAAATGGTTCTGCTGATTTGCAGTCAAGCTCTCAGCCAGAGTTGCAGCCATCTCAAGATTCAACTGGGGTAGAACTTCATATGTTTTCTGGGAGGCCTCAGTTTTTCTTTGGCCTTTGACCAGAGGCCTCATTTCCTCCACCATGGGCCTCTCCACAGGGCTTCTCACAATATGGCAGCCGGCTTCCCCTCAAGGGACAAGAGGAATGAGAGAGTGGAAGCCTCAGTCTTTTATAACCTATCATCAGAAATGGCATCCCATCATTTCTTCCATTTGCTATTGGTCACACCGACCAACCCTGGTACAACGTGGGAGGAGGTCATCTTTCGGTGTGAATACCAGGAGGCCACAGTCACTGGTTCCATCTTGGAGAATGGCTGCCACATGCTGGGTCCATTATTATTGTCTAGTATTCACTTGTTTTGGAAATACACACATGCTGAGTGACACTTTTGAAAAGGAGAAACTCAGAGTCCTACACCTCAGAGATGGATTCCCAAAACTAAGGGGTTGCTGTGACAAAATACCATAGACTGAGTGGCTTATAAACAACAGAAAATTATTTCTCACAGTTGTGGAGCCTGGAAGTCCAAGATCAGGATGCCACCATGATGAAGTTCCAGTGAAAACCCTCTTCTCCAGGTTCCAAATGGCAGACTTCTCATTATATTTCCACATGGCAGGAAGCAGAGGGAAAAGAAGCAAACTCTCGTGTCTTTTTTTTTTTTTTTAAACTTGCTATGTTGTCCTGGCTGGTCTTGAAACCTTGGCCTCAAGCAATCCTCCCACACGTTGGCCTCCCAAAATGCTGGGGTGACAGGCATGAGCCACTATGCCCAGACTCTCTCATGTCTTTTTATAAGGGCACTAATCTCATTCACAAGGGCTCCATCCTCATGACCTAATTGCCTCCCAAAGGCCTTGCCTCCGAATGCCATCCCACTGGGAGTTAAACGCATAATCAGTCCATAGCAAGATTTATACCTTCCACTATCCCCTAAGCCCAAGACTCCTATGGCAACTAACAAAAGCCCTCTGCTTATTTTAAGCAGGAAGAAGCGTTATTTAAAGGATGTTGGATACTTTACAGAATCTACAGAAGGGCTGGAAGATGACACATTTGAAGGCTACACAGCCAGGCACAAGGTGGAAAATTCATCCTTGGAGTAAATCCAGTGAAGACATCATAGCTTGCACGCCTGACACTACCAACAGTGGACACCCATGTTGCTACTAGAATTTAGAGCTGCAACTAGCATAAGGAAGTAACTGCTTCTGTTTGTCAGAATTGACTTTGCGTGGTTTTCCTTCTTCACAAGCTTTTGATTCAAAGATTTGAGCAGGGCTGTTTGACTGGCAGCACCCTTTGATGAGTCATTTAATGGGCCTGTGCCCTAGCTGCAAAGGATTCTGAGAAAGTAATTGTCCATCCTTTTCAGCTTATATGGAAGGAGGCGGACCATCCTTATATTCTATGCTTCATCATTTGGAAGATTCCTGCAAACATAAAAACTTCAGACGCTGAGCAGACAACAACAACAACAAAAATGGGAAATAAATATTTACTACACTTACAAAATTTGGTTAGAGAACAGAGAACACCTATCTAACCTGGAAAAGATCTTAGACACAGAACATCTATGAAGTTCAATGCCCTCACTTTACTAATGAGGAAATTGGGGCCCTGAAAAGTGAAAGGAATTGCCTAGTGTAACATAGGAAGTAAATGACAAGAGGCAAGACTTTTCCTCTTGGATCCAGACTCCAAGACTAGGGGGTTCTTAATCTTCTTAATCTCTATCATGGTATAGATCTCTGTTTAACAACTTCATGAAGACTGTGGACTCTTTCTCAGTATAACAATTTTTTTTAAAAAGTTAAAAGAATACATTAGATTACAAAGGAAATAAATTACATTGAAATATAATTATAGAAATATTAAAGCAAAGTTGTAATATAGCAATATTTGCAATACATATTTTTATTAACACATTAAGAACAAAATCTAGTGGTAGATCTAACAACCACTGTCATTTCAAAGAAATGATGATCATTAAGGATATTCGAAGATTCCATAACAATTGTAATGAGATATTAAAATAACTATGACTTCCAATGATGACACAATCACAAGAATTGTAGATTCCACCATGGTTTTATTGCCTATATTCATAATAGAAAAAAATGCTAAAAGTCAGAGGTCAGTGAAAAAGATTTTTCTATCCAAGTTGACTTTATATCTTATCTGCAGAACTGCAGGGACTGGGGTGGTCATTCCAGACTAAGAACTGCCTGGTGTGTCGATTATAGGATGGAAAAGCAGGGCACACAAATAGGCCAATACAATCAGTTGAAATTGATCATGAATGGGGGTTTGCAAAGTATTCCTTTCTTATGGGTATTGTGGGAGGCCAGGCCAGGGTGTGCGTGTGGGGTGCATACATGTCATGCATGCGTGTATGTGTATTTTCCTATTACAAGAGAGTCGTATATTTACAGACATGGAAAGATAGCAGGGTAAACTATTAATATTAAATGAAAAACACATTACAGAACTTGTATCAATAATAGCTAATATTTACTGAGCACTGGCTAAAGCACTTAGAGATGTCACCTCATTGAATTATCTAACCAACACTTTGACGTAGCTTTTTACATTTTATTTTATTTATTTATTTATTGAGATGGAGTTTTGCTCTGTCACCCAGGCTGGAATGCAGTGGCTCAGTCTCAGCTCACTGCATCCTCCTTCCGGGTTCAAGCGATTCTCCAGCCTCAGCCTCCCGCGTGGCTGGGATTACAGGCACCTGCCACCACACTCAGCTAATTTTTGCATTTTTAATAGAGATAGGGTCTCACCATGTTGGCCAGTCTGGTCTCGAACTCCTGGCCTCAGGTGATCCTCCCACCTTGGCCTCCCAAAGTGCTGGAATTACAGGCGTGAGCCACCATGCCCAGCCATCATAGCTATTTTTTATTATCTCATTTGATAGGCGAGTAAAACAAAATGTGGAGAGAGAAAGTAAGTTGCCCAAAATTGCAGAGCTGCTTAGTGAGGGAGCAGCCATTCAGGGCCAGACTATCTGACTCTAGGGCTTGAGCTCATGTCTGTTCTGCTTATCCACTTGTTATAATTAAGTGCTTAAAATTCTGCATGTATGTGTGTACATGTGGATACGTACATGCACTTTTAAAAGCTGGCACATTACATATGCCAAACCGCTAACTGTGTTTACCTCTGGTGAGAGTGATTGGGGACAGGGCAGAGATGGGATAAACCACTTCCTTTTTAAAAACCTAAAGAGGCTCAAGTCTTTTTAAATAAGAGAGCAAGAGTTCTATGTATCAACCTGAGTAAATCTCACAAGTAAGGTTGAGCAAAAAATATATGCCCAGTATAACATGGTGTCTTAACATGTAAGACAAAATTATATATGAGGTAGGGTCACAAACATAGATAGTAAAAATATAATGCTATGGATGGACTCAATAAATATCAAACTTGGGGGAGGTAAAATGGGTGAGGAAAAGAAACAGATGAGGCGTCAATCATATTGATTATATTTCACTTCTTAAGCAGCCTAGTGGGCAGTAGCCACCTCTTATATTATCATTTACACTATTATTTTGTATGTGTTTCATAATAAATTTAACAAAGAGGGAAATTACTAATGAGAAATACCCACACATGGTCAGCCCTTCATTTTAACTTTGATATTATTTGCATTCTCACTTGGGAAATGTATAAAAGAAAAAGGGGGATGTAACAAGGCCGGTTAGTGGTTGCCTTTAGGGAAGGAGGGAAGGAGTAGTTACTGGGAGACCAACAGTGTTTTATTTCATTAGCTGGAGTGATGGTTTCACACGTGTTTGCTTTGTGATATTTGATTGATCTGTATGGATAAGATTACGTTCACTTCAAAATGTTAAAATGTAGAGACTCTTAACCTTATGAATACACAAAAAAGAGGAAGACATGTAAGGAACTTAGCCTCCTAGTTTTCAGCTGGTTCTATGCCATCCAAGACCCAAGGCCACTCAGCAGGTTACACTCCCCTCCATAGGCTGCAGGCACGAGGCGGAGCTGTAGTGCTCATTCAAGACCTTTCAAGACAGATCTCTGGGCACACACCAGCCTCCAGCATCTTCGGTGGGGTGGCTTTTGTCAAAAGGCTGTCTACATCCCAGAAGCCCAGAAAAATACTGTTATGTGGCCAGGCTTTTAAGTGGTGAAGCCTGGGACACTAAGAGAGAAAACATGAGATTCCACATGCCACTTGAAATGCTATCCCTTATTTCTTGTGTTGGTAAGTTTTTGTTTTGCTTTGTTTTGTTTTGTTGTTTTGAGACAGAGTTGCCCTCTGTTGCCCAGGCTGTAATACAGTGGCACGATCTCGCCTCACTGCAGCCTCCACCTACTGGGGCCAAGCGATTCTCCTACCTCAGCCTCCGGAGTAGCTGAGATTACAGGTGCATGCCACCATGCCTAGCTAATATTTGTATTTTTAGTAAAGACTGGGTTTCACCGTGCTGGCCAGGCTGGTTCAAACTCCCGACCTCGTGATCTGCCCACTTTGGCCTCCCAAAGTGCTGGGATTACAGGTGTGAGCCACTGTGCCCTGCCCTGTTACTAAGTTTTTTAAGGAGCCACAGCAAGATTGTTTTCTGGCTTCTTTAGTGATAAATCCACCAGCCCCTTCTCAGGAATGGAGAGGACTTCCAAAGATCAAAATAATGCTCTTACAAGTAGAAAAGAGAGAGAGAACTGAAATGCAGAGGGAAGAACCATGATCTGGAAATCAGATCTGTTGCATCAGCCAGCTCATGCTGCATAACAAACCACTCCAAAATTCAATAGGTTGAAACAACGAGCATTATTATTTATTAGTCAGCTAGGTGGTTCTGCTAATCTGGATGAAGCTCAGTTGGTCTTGGCTGGGCTTGCTCAAGTGTCACCTATAAGTTTGGCTGGGATTTGCCTTTGACCTAACTCATGTGTTGTGACTGACTGGCTCTGAGCTAATGGCTAGGGGTGACTGGGCAGTGTGTTGCTCATCATTCAGCATGATAGCCCAGGCTTGTTAGTATAATGCTTAGGTGGGGTTCCAAGACAGAAAGGAAGTGTGCAAGGCGTCTTGAGCTGTTGACTTAGAACTATCACATCATCATTTCTGCCAAACTCTATTGGCCAAAGCAAGTCACCAAGCAAGCTCAGATTCAAGAACTAAGAAAATAGACTCCAACTCTTGGTGGAAGCCACTGCAAAGCCACATTGAAGATAATTGGGTACAGGGAG
The DNA here is from genome assembly GCF_024542745.1 of Macaca thibetana thibetana. Taxonomy (NCBI): domain Eukaryota; kingdom Metazoa; phylum Chordata; class Mammalia; order Primates; family Cercopithecidae; genus Macaca; species Macaca thibetana. The sequence goes on along the minus strand of NC_065597.1, from coordinate 61,968,391 downwards.
AGGATGAAGAATTGGTGACATTTTTACAATTAGTCCACCCTACTTGGTTCTAGCCCAGATTTTGCTTATAACTCGCGATATGGTCCGGGGAAAGATACCTCTTTTTTCTGAATCTCAGTTTCCATATCTGTAAAATTAGAGGCTTGAACTAGATCAAGGGCTGACAAACTACGACCTGCCAGTCATTTTACTCAATAACGTTTTATTGAAACATAGCCATGTCTATTTCTTTCTGCCTTGTCTTTGGCTGCATTTGTGCTAGAACAGCAGAATTGAATAGTTGCAGTAGAGACCCTGTGACCTGCAAAACTAAAAATATTTACTATATCGCCCTTTACAAAGTTTCTGACCTGGGAAATAAATGAGCTTTCAGTTTCATTTAATTCTAATATCGTCTGTTTCCAAGCCTCCTTCACAGAGCTTAGTAATCATAATAGCACGACCAGTTGTTGCACACCTACTGAGTGCATTAGGCACTGTGATAAGAGAGGCACTATGGGTCAGATGTGGTGGTTCACGCCTGTAATCCCAGCATTTTGGGAGGCTGAGGCAGGTGGATCACCTGATGTCTGGAGTTTGGGACCAGCCTGGCCAACATGGCAAAACCCCGCCTCCACTAAAAATAAAAATTAAAAAAAAAATTAGCCAGGCATGGTGGTACACTCCTGTAGTCCCAGCTACTCGGGAGACTGAGGCAGGAGAGTTGCTTGAACCCAGAGATGGAGGTTGCAATGAGCCAAGATTGTGCAACTGCACTCCAGCCTGGACAGCAGAGAAGACTCCATCTCAAAAGAAAAAAAAAAAAAGAGAGAGAGAAAGGCACTATTGTTGGGTGGTCCAGAGAGGGGATCCTGCAGCCAGGCTGCCTGGTTTGAATACCAGCCGCATCACTAGTGTGAGTTTTGGCAAGTTGTGTCTCATTTCCTCATTTGTGAAATGGGAATAATATCACAATCTCATAAGGTTGTCACAAAAATTCTTGAGTTAAAAGATGTTAAACCTTTGGAGAGTTCTGTCTAAACATTCCATAAATGTTAAATATCATTCTTTACTTGTCTTGTTTCAGAAGAATTCTCAGATCATCCTTTAGGATAAGGAAACAGAGACTCAGAAAAGTGAAAGGGCCTGCTGAAAGTCCCACAGCTAGCAGGTAGCAGAGGTGAGATTTAAAGTCAGGTCACAGAGACTTCCTCCCTATCCAGTCTGACCACACTCTGGCATCCTCCCAACACCCAGCCAGCAGGATGCTGTGTCCAGGGCTGTTCTTACATCTTTACATTACAGTAGCCTCCCTCATCCATGGAGGATTCATTGAAAGACCCCCCCAGTGGGTGCCTGAAACCATGGATAGCGCTAACTCCTGTATACACTGTGTTTCTTCCTGTACATACAGATCTATGATAAAGTTTATCTTATAAATTGAGCACAGTGAAAGATTAGTAACAATAACTAATAATAAAATAGAGCAATTATAACAGAATACTATTCACAATTTCACAGAAGATTTGCATTTACTGTAGATCTTAGCAACATCAGTGTATTAGTTTTTTCTTGCACTGCTGATAAAGACATACCTGACACTGGGTAATTTACAAAGAAAAGAGGTTTAATTGACTCACAGTTCCATGTGGCTGGGAAGGCTTCAATCATGGTGGAAGGTAAAAGGCACATCTTACATGGTGGCAGGCAAGAGAGAGCTTGTGCAGGGAAACTACTCTTTATAAAACCATCAGATCTCATGAGACTTACTATCACAAGAACAGCACGGGAAAGATCTACCCCCATTATTTAATTACCTCCCACCGGGTCCCTCCCATGACACCTGGTAATTGTGAGAGCTATAATTCAGGATGAGATTTGGGTACAAACACCACCAAACCGTATCACTCAGCATACATTTTTCTTATTATGTCAAGAACTTTCACCTTTGCACTTAAAATAAGCACTTTTTAGTTTTTCTTTGGAGTATCCAAATTGCCAACATTACTACTTTTTCACTTTGGGGCCATTATTAAGTAAAATAAAGATTACTTGAACATCACGTTAAGATTCCATCATGCTACTTAGAATGGTGGGCAATTTAAAACTTATGAATTGCTTATTTCTAGAATTTTCCATTTCATATTTTCAGACTGCTGTTGATCATGGGTGACTGAAACCACAGAAAGTGAAATTGTAGATAAGGGAGGAACTACTGTGTACCTAAATGTCAGATCACCACCTGGAGAAAAATGAGACACTGTCTAGCCACTCCTCTCTGAAATGCTGTTCGACCAAATGCTATTCTCCCAATTGCTCTGCCCATGGGAGAGTTGTAATTATTCAACTTGATCCTTGACTGGTTTTATCCTGGGGAAAGAGAAACAATGACCCGAGGGATTTTATTTCAGTAAAGGCAAGCAACTTAGAAAACTCTCATGCTTGAAATAGACACACTTCTGAATAACTTAGCAAACAAGTCTTCTGAGGGGGCAGGACATACAGACACACAACCACACACACACACACATACATACACACACACACTAAGGTCATCAAATCTGCGCCCTTGGCTCTGCTAGGAACCCAATCAAGGCATCACAAATAGGCACTGCTCCTACAGGCAGAATCCCACTGTATGAGTTTCCTATTGCCAGTATAACAAATTACCACAAACTTATCGGCTTAAATCAACACAAATGTGTTATCTTACAATTCTGGAGGTCAGAAATCTAACATGTGTCTCACTGGGCTAAAACCAAGGTGTCAGCAATGCTGTGTTCCTTTCCATGGGTACTTGAGAGAAGCCATCTTGTCTTTTCCAGTTTTTAGAGGTCACCTGTACCCCTGGCTCTCGGTTTCCTTATATCTTCAAAGCCAGTAGTGACTGGTCGAATACATCTCACAAGACCATCTCTCTGACCATCATGCTTCTTGCCTTCTTTTCCACAATTAAGTGCCCTGTGCTCCCTTTGGGTTTAACTGGATAACCCTCTCACTACCCTAAAGTCATCTGATTAGCCACCTTAATTCCATCTGCTACCTTAATTCCTCTTTGCTATGTAACATCATGTAATCACAGGTTCTGGTAATGAGGACATCCCATGTTTCCCCCTTGGTCCCAACAATGCTAATCGTTTTAGGTGGGACACATACAAAGCACTAAAACACAGATACACAAAATGGGAAAGTCCTCTCCCTTTCAATTGTCTGCAATCTTTCTTAGTATATAAAATGAAGTCACAAGTTGGTGTTACTCAGTCTTTGACACTCTCACTGCCTCACATTATGTATTTGCACATTCTTAGAGTCATCTGATTAGCCACCTTAATTCCATCCACTACCTTAACTCCTCTTTGCTATGTAACATCATGTAATCACAGGTTCTGGTGATGAGGACACGGACATTCTGGGGAATCAGTCTTCTGCCTCTGCACTACTGGTTTTTGCTGTCTGTCTCCCAACTGCCTTGCTTCACTGCTAGTTCCCTGGCATCTAGAGCAATAATGTTCTCAAAGTCAGTACCCAAAAAATATTTGTTTGATACTTTGAACATCTGCATATCCATTCATCTTCCAGTCTAAAAGCAACTAATCTCCAGAATTATTTTCCTATAGCATACAATTGCTTGTATTTCTGTTGTTGTTGTTGTTGTTGTTGTTGCTGTTGAGACAGAGTCTCGCTGTTGTCACCTGAGCTGGAGTGCAATGGCATGATCTCAGCTCACTGCAACCTCCGCCTCCCGGGTTCCAGCAATTCTCCTGCCTCAGCCTCCTGAGTAGCTGAGATTATAGGCACCTGCCACCATGCCCAGCTAATTTTTGTATTTTTTGTAGAGACAGGGTTTCACCACGTTGGCCAGGCTGGTCTTGAACTCCTGACCTCAGGTGATCCACTCACCTCAGCCTCCCAAAGTGCTGGGGTTACAGGCATGAGCCACCACGCCCAGCCAATTGCTTGTATTTTAGTGCACAGGTACTTAGGATCAGATGGAAGTCAGAGGCACAAGGGTCACCAGGAGGGTGACCCAGAAATCTCACGTGGAAACATTAGTGCCTTTCAGCAACCAGTTCTCAAGTTCGTTTGGCATTCATGGTCCATCCTTGACCTGGAATGGACACAATGACAAGCAAGATAAGGAGGATTTAAATGACTTGGAAGAAATACGGAGCAAAGACATTAAATAAATACAGACATTTAAAACTTAAAGAGGTGTCCAAAGGTCTCCATCCCCATGTTTCCCCTTTGGTCCCAATGATGCTAATCGTTTTAGGTGGGACACAAACAAAGCGCTGAAACACAGATTCATGAAACGGGGAAGTCTTCCCCCTTTCAATTGTCTGCAGTCTTTCTTATTCTGTACAATGAAATCTCAGGTTGGTGTCGCTCAGTCTTGGACACCTGTCTAACACTGGCTTATCTCCCTTTTAACAAAGAGAGAGCAAGTCTCCGGCTACAGCCTGGGTCAGGCTTCATCTCTCTAGGGTTTGCATTCCGGCAGTACAGGTGGCAAAGAACAGATGGTTTGAGGGGCACTAGGGCCAACTCCCTGTCTTCACTACTGAGAAAACGGTGGCCCAGAGAGGAGAGGTAGCTTTCTCAATGTCACAGAGCTGGTCTCCTGCACCCCATCTCCTCCATTCTAATCCAATGTCTGCCTCCTGTGTGTGAAAGTACATAAGAAATAACAGGAAAGGAAACAAGTCACCCATCCCTAAAGGAATGAAAGAAGAGGATGGGAAGGGTTGGAGGATGAATGCTTCCCTCTCTGGCCAGGCTGCTGAGTGCCAGGCCTTGGAGAGAAGACCGGAGAATGCCGGGGAGCAGAATGAAAAATGAAGCAGTCAAACTCCCTGCTGTCAGGGAAGCCTGCTCCATTCTGGCTGCAGCCACTGCCAGAAGGAATACTCAGGGTTTGCAGAGGGAGAAGGAAGGGTGATGCCAAGAAGCAGCTGGGAGTTGGGCCAGAAGCTGGGGTTCCGGACTCCCCACGACCTATGAGGGTGGACTTCAGGTGAAGGTTCTGGGGTGATCTTGTGAGCCAGGCAGACTACCCAAAAGCTCTACCCTGCACCACTTAACCCCCCAGACCTCAAGGAACTCAGCCCCTGCCCCTCCTCCAGCCAAGCCAGCCTCTTGGCAGACACACAGATGGCTCTGAATTAACAGCCAAAATTACCTTTCCAGGAAAATGCTTCCACCTTCCGAAAAGGACACTGAGAAAACATTGCATATAGCAAAGGGTTTCAAACTTTTTTAAAGCAGACGATTCTGTCAGTGAACAAACACGCTCATCATTTAATGATTTGTCAATCAGAGTTTCAAAAACAGTCTTTGACTAGAGCATAGTGAGTGCACAAAGATGCACTTTTAGATTAATGTATATGTAAAAAAATAAAAGTACCACTGCTCATGAAAATTGGAGGGAGAATAGGTCTTGGGGCTCCAGCTCCTTGTCCCAACTCTGTCACCTCTTGTGAGCAACTAATTATAGATTGAAAAGCACTGAGCATCCTCCCTGCGCTCTTCCTTGCCATGCTGAAAGAAACATGGGACTGAGTTTTCACTGGGTTTAAAGCCACCCATGTTTGAAAACCAGAGACAACATGAGTCTAAAATTAAAGTGACCCTTATTCAGCAAAAGCTTGACTAGATGTCAGAGCTGCAAAATCAAAACTTCTAAAATTAAGCCTTGGATTCTCCTGGCTGTTTTGGCTGGTTGGGCTTTACTTCCTATCCTTGCACAGTTCAGGTATCTGTAATATGTTGCTGTGTAGCAAATCACTCCAAAATTTCAGGTTGGTTCAAAACTATCATCATTTATTTCCTTCACCATTCTGATCCACAGGGGTCAGCAGTTTGGATCGGGTTCTCAAGGAGATTCTTCTGGCCTGGGCTGGATTTGCTGGTCTCAGATGAAGTTTATGCATGTGCCTGAGATCAATGGTCAGCCATCAGATCGATGGTCACTGGTCAATTGATGATCAATTAGGGCAGCCTGGGGATGGTTTTACTCCTAGGGTTGTCTGGTGGTTGACTGGCTGCAGCAAGGGCAATGGCGGGGGGTCTCTGACCATATGTCTCCCATCACCCATTATGCTAGCCTGGGCTTGTTCACAGAGTGGTGGAGGAGTCCAAAAATATCAAGGGAGAACCCTGCAAGGACTGCGCTCAGAACTGGTACTTACACTTCTACTACCAATAGCATCTCTTTCTGAATGAGAGGCACATGATAGCCAGTTTTGCAATGTACTGCAAAGAGACACAGAGGTACTTGCCCAGAAGTGATGGGAAGGGAATAGTTGGAAGCCCCAGTTTGCTGATGGTTAAATGATTCACTTATAATCCATTGACTTGTACCCATAAGGTCCAAGTGATGGGAAATTGGATTCCCAAATGTCTCTTACTTCCCAACACACCCCATAATGAAGCACAGCACAAACCCTAATCCATCTGCTGCCCTCAAGAATCAAAATCAACCCCATTCTTTCATCAAAGGCCAGACTCCTGAGTCTCCGTGTCTTCTCTCTATCTCCTCCACTGACAACACGTCCTCCACTCACAACACGTGGATCACTTGAGGTCAGGAGTTCGAAACCAGCCTGGCCAACATGGTGAAACCCTGTCTCTACTAAAAATACAAAATTAGCCAAGCACCGTGGTGTGTGTCTGTAATCCCAGCTACTTGGGAGGCTGAGGCAGGAGACTTGCTTGAACGTGGCAGGTGGAGGCTGCAGTGAGCTCAGACTGTGCTTCTGCACTCCAACCTGGGCAACAAAGCGAAACCCCATCTAAAAAACAAACAAACAAGAAAACAAAAACAACAACAAACACTTATCAATTATCAATGGTAGATGAAAATAAAATTTGTTCCCCATTCTTCTTCCCATTACCCTACAAAGGAGCCAGGCTTTATTTTCACAGCCTCAATAGGCCTATTGCTATTTATGACAAGCCAAAAACCTTGCTGGTGCTTTCTGGGAGCTTGAAGGCTCTTCAGTTTTTGAGGTTCTATAGCTGTCAGATACCCTAAGAGTTAAAGAATCTCTTTGCTTCTCAATTCTCTCCCCGCCAAAAAAGAATGAGCATACAAATGATTTGGGATTTTAAGTTCATGCACATTACCACTCAGACATGAAAAAACATATAGTTTATTTGATTACAGATCTGGACTTTCTCCTGAGCCCCACCTACTAGGTAGCAAGAAAAAATAAATAAATTTAGTCCAATTCCATGCAACAATTCAAACTATTCCTTTGGGTAATATTCAGCATCTCTGATTACTCATCTTAACATCAGAGTCCCCTGTGAGTCTCTATCTGGGTGGCCAATATCTTGCTTCCATTTAGGGATCATCTCAACCCTAGATATGACCAGCAGGGTTAAGTGGACATAGCCCTGGCCATATAGCACTGGTCCTGAGTCATGGGCAACCCATCAGATGGTGTTACTGGGTATTTCAAACAAAAGCCTTTTGTTTGAAAGGGCTTTAGAGGCAATAAAGTCTAATCTCATCTTGATGAGCATGGAGGCAACTGCAGAATCATAGAATGAGCTTATACCAGACCTAATTGATGTATCTCCCTAAATCTACTTGGCCCCTCCTGGCTCCTCTTCCTGAGTTGCTTGCTATATGGTGGATTAAGGCATATAGCAAAAAATGGCCCACATTTTTGGCTCTTTCCTGTGTCCTAGGCCTGTGCTATATAACTTTGTAGTGTCCTACTCCTATAGGTGGAGCATTTGCACCATCCCATGGCTCTGAGCTCAACCAAGTGACTTGCTTTGCTGAAGGGATGGTAGTCAGTGTGATAGAAGCAGAAACTTGATAAACACTAGCTCAGCTGAGCTTCCTCTTTCTCATGCCCCTCACCAATTGACTTGAGAACATGCCTAGGCTCATCTCATGAGTGATGAGAGACATCTGAAGAACATATGTCTGATGGGCTGCCCATGACTCAGGACCAGCGCTGTATAAGGCACTCCAGTTGCCCAAACCAAGACAAGCTTAGATCTTCCAACCAAGACCAGCCTAGATCTTCCAACCAAGACCAGCCTAGGTCTTCTAAAAGTCAGTTTCCTAACCACCCGCAATGATGCCTGGGATAGAGGCAACACACGGACCCAAGAACATGAGATCCTCTCCCCAAGGCTAATTAGATACTACTACTGCTCAGTGGCTAATCTTGCGTCAGTAGAGACTGACTGATTCTCTGAGGCCTCAGGATGGCCCAATTATTTGAGCAGGCCATACAGCCACCTGGTAGAAAGTTTGTTGCATCAAAACTCTTACATACTGAAGAAGACAGGAATTCATTCTTAACAGAATTAACGCACACCCACGATATGAGTATGCTTTCCTACTCTAGACAGGAATACAGGCTCTGTACAGAGCCTACACTGAAGACAGTCTCTGATGGCCTCTCTTAACTTCTCATGACCCTACCACTGTTTCGTTGCCTTGATCTGACCTGTAACTCTTCTTCTGTAGAAGGAAAACAATACCTCTCTGACAAGGCTATTGAGAGTTTTGAGAACATGCTTTTCAGCTTGCAAATGCCCAATAAGAACAAAAATAAGAGCGTAACAGCAGCAAGATTTTATTGTGCTAACTGTTTTACATACACTTTCACACCAGCCCTATACAGTAGGTAGTAATGTTATCTCCGTTTTACACATGAGGAAACAATCTTATTGAGCAGAGTTTTCCATCAGGGCTGATTCTTCTTTCTGCAGGGGACATTTGACAATGTCTAGAGACATTTTTGTTGTTGCACTAGAGGTGTGGGTTGCGGGGAGTGCTACTGGCATCGAGTGGATGGAAACCAAAGATACCACTCAATATCCTACATCGTGCAGGACAACCCCCACAAAGAGAATGATCCAGCCCCAAATATCAACCGTGTCAAGGTTGAGAAACTGCTATAGAGGGAGGGCAGTGGTTTCTTAAGATGATGAAACCAGTAGTCATTGTCAGGCTGGGAGTGGAGGGAAAGATTGACGGAAAGAAGGAAGGAAGAGTATTGGGGGAATGCTAGAATATATATCTTGTTATTGTAGAGGTCTTTACATGACTATATGTGTTTGCCAAAATTCATCCGACTACCTATAAAAATGTAAATTGGGCAGAGCATGGTGGCTCACACCTGTAATCCCAGCACTTTGGGAAGCCAAGGCTAGTGGATCACGAGGTTATGCGTTCGAGACCAGCCTGACCAACATGATGAAACCCCGTCTCTACTAAAAATACAAAAATTAGCTGGGTATGGTGGCACACACCTGTAATCCCAGCTATGCAGGAGGCTGAGGCAGGAGAATTGCTGGAACCCAGGAGGTGGAGGTTGCAGTAAGCTGAGGTTGTGCCACTGCACTCCAGCCTGGGCAACAGAGCGAGACTCTGTCTCAAGAAAAAAAAAAAAAAAGAAAGAAAAAAAGAAAGGTAAAATGTACTGTATGGAAATTAAACTTCAATAAATCTGACTTTTTAAAGTCAGATTGAGTTCTACAAAGAACTCAAACAAATTTACAAGAAAAAGACAACCCATCAAAAAGTGGGCAAAGGATATGAAGAGACATTTCTCAAAAGGGGAAATTCATACAGCCAACAGACACATGAAAAAATGTTCATCATCACTGGCCATCAGAGAAATGCAAATCAAAACCACAATGAGATACCATCTCACACCAGTTAGAATGGCGATCATTAAAAAGTCAGGAAACAACAGGTGCTGGAGAGGATGTGGAGAAATAGGAACACTTTTACACTGTTGGTGGGACTGTAAACTAGTTCAACCATTATGGAAAACAGTATGGCGATTCCTCAAGGATCTAGAACTAGAAGTACCATATGACCCAGCCATCCCATTACTGGGTATATACCCAAAGGATTATAAATCATGCTGCTATAAAGACACATGCACACGTATGTTTATTGCAGCACTATTCACAATAGCAAAGACTTGGAATCAACCCAAATGTCCATCAGTGACAGACTGGATTAAGAAAATGTGGCACATATACACCATGGAATACTATGCAGCCATAAAAAAGGATGAGTTTGTGTCCTTTGTAGGGACATGGATGCAGCTGGAAACCATCATTCTCAGCAAACTATCGCAAGAACAGAAAACCAAACACCGCGTGTTCTCACTCATAGGTGGGAACTGAACAATGAGATCACTTGGACTTGGGAAGGGGAACATCATACATCGGGCCCTATCATGGGGAGGGGGGAGCAGGGAGGGATTGCATTGAGAGTTATACCTGATGTTAATGACGAGTTGATAGGTGCTGACGAGTTGATGGGTGCAGCACAGCAACATGGCACAGGTATACATATGTAACAAACCTGCACGTTATGCACATGTACCCTAGAACTTAAAGTATAATAAAAAAATATAAAAAAAATAAATAAAAATAAAAATAAAGAAATCACAGCAACCCTATTTCTTTCTCTGCTTTCTTTTTCTCCATTTGACTTATTATCATATCACACACTGTATCGTCTTACTTATTTATCTTTTCTGCTGTCTGCTTTCCCCGACCCCCATGGGGTAGAAGGCAAACTACCATAAGAGAAGAAAATCAATTTTTAATTGATTTAGTCATTGCTATATCCCCAGTGCCTAAAACAGTGCCTGGCGCATACACATAAAATATGCTCAAAAAATATTTGTTAAATTAATTCATGAATGGCTTTTGCTTAGTGAATTCATGCTGATTCCTTCTCACCCCCTTTTTTTTCCCGTTTACTTGAAAGCCATCTGTTCCAAATTCAATCTGAAATGTGACTGGAAACTTACCAGTGAGTTCTGCAGTCACTGGTTCTAAGAATACGCCTTTTTTAACTTTAAAAATCAAGACCAGAGAATTCATCTCAGGCAGCATTGCTGAAGGCCTTTTCTTTAATTAAAAAACTAAGCCTGTTTCAACCCACGGGCAAGTCCATAAGCAACACAGAGGGCCATTCTACTGCATCTCATTCCTGAAAGCCTCCTGTGTCTCCGTCAGCACTGATTTCCTTGCTGCAGTCATATAGCCCTGTTTTGGTTTGCCTTGCGAACCTGTGGAACTACAGTACCGGGAAGACCCCATCACTCACCTGGTTGAGTCCTGTCAAGTTGTGTATGTGAAAACAAAGCCCCATAGATAAGGCATAGCATAGCCAAAACCAAGCAATCAGTAACTGCAAAGGCTAAGGCTCAATTCCTCATGAAACAATAAGCTTTCGAAGAACAGACAACAGATCTTTTTCATCTTTGCACTCCCATTATCTAGGAGATTGCTTAGCAAATAGGAGATGTTCAACACCGGTTTGCTAAGTGCATAAACGCCTCTGCAGTCTTATTTCTAGATAAGTAACCACACCACCTATACATCAGGCCAAGAGGCTTGCACTCTCTCTGGGATGAGTCTGCAGAATGACTTCACGGTTGTCTTATATCAGCTGCTAGAAGCCAGTCGCACCCAAATCCATCTATGCTCAGATAGGTCTGGGACTGTTTCTGGGGGAGTGACTAGGCTCTGGTTTTCAATAGGCATCCATCAAGGACTTAGGAGGGCTTAGGGCTTTTTCAAAATTGAGCAGCAGCCTGTACAGCATTCACTGATCATGAAGGTTGCCATTCAACTCATCCCCAGGTCAGAGTTGCCTCCAAGTCCCTAATTAGGCTTTGGGTATCCTTAAGTCGACCCGACCCAGAGTGTCATGCTGTTAGGCAACTCTGAATTAACAGCTTGCTATTCTACAGAGAAGAAAAGTGGGCTCAGAAGCAGATGGGACTTTGCCCAGAAAATCATTTAACATCTGCACCTGTTATCTCCTCTACCCTCATCCCCAAAGCTTTCCCTGGCTAGCCACTTCTCAGCACGAATGATATTCTTCATGGATCTATTTCCTGGTTGCCCTGTTAATGTTGCCCTCCGCTGTGGGCCTCCTGTCACTATCACATCACTCTGCTGCGTTTTCTTTATCTAAAATTATCTGTTGATTTGATTGCTTGCTGGTTCATTGTTCCTGTCTTGCAAACTACGTTATAAGTTCTGCATTACTTCCCCAGTGCCTAGAACACCAGCAGGCATATCATAGATACTCCATGATCATGTAAGGAAATAATAGTTAACCAGATGATTTCCACAGTTGGCAGAGCTAGCTGGAAAACACCTCTGGCTACTAAAAGGTCTTTATCTCAGCCCAGGATCTTGCAGAATGACCTACCAGTTAGTCTATACTGCCTATGAGCTGAGCACATTTTCACAACTTTGCGATCACCTCCCCGTTTCTCAGGTAAGGAAACAGAATTAGAAAATAGCATGCCCCAAAGCGCTCAGCCTGGAAAAGGCAGAGCTGAGACGCAAACAAAGGTCCATCCAAGGCCGAAGCTGATGCTCTTAAGTCCTCTGATGCTCCCACAGCCCAGCTGAGCCAAAGAACAACAACAGCAGCAAGAATAGTAATAGCTGACAATTACATGGTCCTTACCTTGTACCAGGCACTGCTTTAAGTGCTTTAAGAGGGGCAGACCCGGGGGTGGAAAATAAGGTCATTGCCAACAAAAAGAGTCTATCCCAGTCCAAAAATATGGTTACTCCTCCTACCAACAGTGTTGTTCAGTAAAATAAATCAGAGCACGGGTGGACAGCACCAGCCACATCATGGGGACTTCACCCCTCTCCCCTATTCTTCCTCATCCTCTTCCCTCCTGGTATGAAAGGGAGGTTCTCAGATTGAACATTCAGTAGCTTAAAGGGGACATGGCACAGTATATTTGGTAAATAGCCACCATGGGCCTTTGAGGAGAACAGAGGAGGTGTTCAGGGTGGAGGGAGGAACTCCGTACAGTCATCGTCAAGAATAGCAAGAGCCCAGATGGACGCATATCAAATGTGCTTCACGCATATGATTCGGCCACCCTCTTTTCCACCAAGCCAAATATCCATAATTTAACAGTTGCAGAATGTAAATGTTTCCTGCTGGCTTTGCATTCCCCAACTGGGGAGGAATAGTCATCACTTGCCTGGCAGACTTAGAGGCCATCTGAACACTGGTGGGCTTCTCGGCATCCTCGAAATTGCTTTTTTTAAAAAACTTTTAGATTCGGGGATATATGTGCATGTTTGTTATAAGGGTATCTTGTGTATTGCCAGGGATTGGGCTTCCAGCGTATCCATGACCCAAACAGTGAACATTGTAACCAATAGGTACTTTTTCAACACTCGCCCCACCCCACCTACTTCCCCCCTTTTGGAGTCCCCAGTGTCTATTAATTCTATCTTTATGTCATGGGTACCCGTTGTTGAGCTCCCAGGTATAAGTGAGAACCTGTGGCATTTGGTTTTCTCTGTGAGTTATAATGGTTCACTTAGGATAATGGTCTCTAGCTCCATCCATATTGCTGCCAAGGGCATGATTTCATTCTTTTTTGATGGCTACATGGTATCCGAATTGCTTTAGACGGCCATGTGCCCTCTGGTTCTAACAACAAGCAATACATGCATGAGGTTCTGTGGGGGTGGCGGGTAGCAATAGAAAGAGACAGGATATGAAGGGTCAACGGCAGTGTCAGGTGTCAGGCTGTGCAAGCCTAAATATCAAACCAGGGCAGGTCAAACACCCTCAAGGATGCATGCAGGGACGTCGCGTGTGTGTGTGTGTGTGTGTGTGTGTGTGTGTGTGTGTGTGTGTGTGGTGTTGGCGAAGGGAGTGTGGAATAGTATTGCTCTTCATGACCATGGAAATACAATATTCCTGATCACTCTCTCTCACCACAAGTTATCAACTCTTTGTGGCTCAGTCATTCATCATAGCCCTTCTTGGCCCATTTTAGGGTAACATAGTCTCAAAATGTGGCCTATGCAAACAGCATTCCGGGAATGCCCCGACAACCAGAACTAGGGAGAAATGTCATCCTTTAGTTAAAAAAGTTGTCCCACACACAAGCAACACAGCACTCGATGCTGAAATTCTACTGAGTTTTTAAATGAAATCTTCCTTTAGGATCCAAAAAGCACTTTGGGATTTTTGAAAACCTGGACCATGAACGGAAATCTGATTTTTTAATGTCAAGGGGCTAACTTGGGGCAGATTGTTTTACTCCCTCAGAGAGAACAGTTGCTGCTTTTGAATGAGTCCCAAAGGAGGCTGGTTTCGTCAGTCATTTTCCATGAAAATGGAATAAATTCATATCATAATATTTTTAAAATTCTAGTTATGTATTCTGTCAATTAAAAAGACATTTATACAACAATGACTAAAAGGAAATATGTCAAACTGTTAACTGGGGTTATCTTTTAGTCATAATTTTTACTGTCCTCTGTACATTTTTGCTCTTTAAGTATTTGTGCAATAATCAGTTATTTACTGTTATAAACTTTTTATAGACATCAGGGTTTTTCTGTTTTAAATTCCAGCTCTTTGAACTTACTATATCAGATTTATTTATTCAACATATATTTTTGAAGCACCTACTGTGTGCTGTATCCAAGTTAGCAAACAACAGTCTAAAATCCATGACTACTTTGTATAAATAAAGTTTTACTGGAACACAGCCATGTCACTTTATGTATTATGTATGGCCAGTTTTGCATTACCAAGGGCAGAGTTGAGTAGCCGCCACGGAAACCAAATGGCCCATAAAACCGGAAATATTTACTCTTTGGCCATTTCTGGAAAAACGTTTGGTGGCCGCTGTGCTGTGTGAAAGGCTTTAAGTTAGGTAATAGAAATCAACTGTGAACAAAAACAAAAAAGGTATCTCCAGAAAAGTCATGGAGCTTATGGTTTTTGCCTAAACATTGGGGTTTCCAGTATCCTTAAAAACAGCTGTTCTGAGGGCCGGGAGCAGTGGCTCACGCCTGTAGTCCCAGCACTTTGGGAGTCCAAGGCAGGCGGATCACAAGGTCAGGAGTTTGAGACTAGCCTGGTCAACATGGAGAAACCACGTCTTTACTGAAAATGCAAAATTAGCTGGGCATGGTGGCGCGCACCTGTAATCGCAGCTACTCAGGAGGCTGAGGCAGGAGAGTCACTTGAACCCAGGAGGTGGACGTTGCAGCGAGCTGAGATCACACCATTGCACTCCAGCCTGGGCGACAAGAGCGAAACTCCGTCTCAAAAAGAAAAACAGCTGTTCTGTGGTTGCAGGAAATGTAAGCTGACGTGTGGTGCTCACAGCTTTTTTCTCTGTAGTTAGAGCAGATTCTTGATGCTCCAGAGACGGAGAAACCCCAAGTCTTGTTTTCTCTGTTAGCAATAGAAGCAGTATTATACTGTGCGCCTCCCCCTACGCCTGACACAGTGCCTGGTACGTGGTTAGGCACTCAGTAAACCTCAGCTATTATTATCAGCATTGCTGAGGGGGCTCCGAAGGGAGTCACCTTTCCTTGCATGGGACTCAAACTTAACCCGGATTTAAGAGGCCTCAAGCCAGCAGAACTCACAGGTCTAGAGAATTTAAGATACTTTGCTTTATTGATCTGAAATAGCTTATTTTAGGCCCATGAAGCTGAGAGTTTCAGCTACATGCTCGTGGAAGGCAAATAATTTCTAAACTCACGCATCACCTGGTTTGGGAACAGGAAATGAGTAATAAACGAGTTTTCAGGCTGGGTGTGGTGGCTTATGCCTCTAATCCCAGCACTTTGGGAGGCCGAGGTGGGCGGATCACTTGAGGCCAGGAGTTCGAGACCAGACTGACCAACATGATGAAACCCTGTCTCTACTAAAAATATTTTTTAAAATGTTAGCCAGTGTGGTGGCGGGCGCCTGTAGTCCCAGCTACTTGGGAGGCTGAGGAAGGAGAATCACTGTAACCCGGGAGGCAGAGGTTGCAGTGAGCCAAGATCACGCCACTGCACTCCAGCCTGGGTGATAGAGTGAGACTGCATCTAAAAAGAAAGAAAGAAGGAAAGGAAAGGAAGAAAGAAAGAAAGAAAGAGAGAGAGAGAGGGAAAAGGAAGGAAGGAAGGAGAAAGAAAGAAAAAACAGAGAGAAAGAAAGAAAAGAAAAGAAAGAAAGAAAAAGAAAGAAAGAGAGAGAGAGAGAGAGAGAAAGAGAGAAAGAGAGAAAGAGAGAAAGAGAATTGAATTTCCAGACCCAGTTCGGTAAACAAGATTCCCTGTTCCCAGATGACACACCACAAACACCCTTTGACTTCCACTGAACTCCGTCTCCTTGGAAACATCATAATAGGATTAACAAAAGCCTGGAAGATTCTTAGAAGAGCTGCTGTTCTCTCCGCAACAGGATTGTGCTTAAGTATCCCATTAAAGAAGAGCACATTGGGTTGGCCGCAATGTTAACCTGCGAAGCATGTAGAAACACATGAGAAACAGGTGGGAGAGAAGCCAGGCTCAGAGCCTCCCCGGCAAAGGGAACTCTGTGGGTAAATGCTCTAATTAGGAGCTTGGATTCTGTTCAGCATTCAACAGGATCCATCCAAGTCTGTCTCCTTTATTCAATTAAGAAATGATAGGAACCTTCAATTTTCCCTATAATTTAAAATAATGATAAATGATCAGGTAGAGTTTGGACATGTTTTTAAGCTCATTTTTAAGAGAAACTTCTGCTGAATTTAATTATGCCTGCTTCTGGGAAACAGTCATCAAACAGACTATTGGCAATTCAAATTGGCTCCCCCACGCAAACACACCCTTTGTCAGTAGCAATATCTGTGGCAGAATGAGTCACTCAAAACTGGTAGGGACACTCTGCATTTCAAAGATAAACAAAACAACAATAATAATAAACCTAACTTAGTCCAGGAAAAGAGAATAGAAAGGATTCAGGTAAGTGTTCAGATTGGAAGGAGTAACAAAAGAAGAAAAAATGAAAAAGAAAAACATACACCCAGCAACACTATGGGAGATGTATTTAGTGAGAGCTGCTCCACCTACCTGTACAGAATTCACTGTACTTGGAGACCTCATTTTTTTCATCTTTTGAATTGTTTTGTCTACTATGCCTGAATTTCTTTTTCCCATGGGACATACTCTGTATTGTTCAAGATTCAACTTCCCAAGATTTTTGCTTTACCTTTTTAATTTTCGAGTTATTTATGAAATGTGGAATAAGGAAAAAGAGGTGAAATCCTACTAGCTTTGGGGGCTAGCATGCAATAAGGTTCACCTAAGACTAAAGAGCATAGTTCTTGGGTTCATATAGTCTGAGTTTAAATCTGGCTCATCAGATAAAGGACCGAAAGTGAGTTAACTACCTTCTGGAGGTTCAGCTTCCTCATTTGCTATGCAGTTAATAGTAATAGTATATGCTCATTGGGTTATTGTAAGGATTACATGAGATAGTGCATGTAACCCTTATATGGTGCCTGGAAAACAGTAAGTACACAAAACTGTTAGCTCTTGTTGTTATTATTGTTGTTGCTATTAACAACCAGCCCAATCTGAAAATGAATGCTTAAATCCTCTTAATGACGTACTATCTAAGTGGTTGACCAGCTGTTATTTGAAAACCTCCAAAGGTTGGAAACTCCCTGCCTATATCTATGTATATTTATGGTTCTTAGGAAGTTCATTTATTCGGCTGAACCTTCTCCCACTGTGGCTTCTTCTGCCCCTTGGTCTTAGTTCTATCCCTTGGGAAGCTTAAAGAGCAGGGATAATCCCTCTTGTACATTGTACTAGTGAAGGCTTGGTTTTTATTGGAAGTAATGAAAACTAACTCTAGCAAGCTTTAGCATTAAAGGAAATTAACTAGAAAAATCCTAGGGCATTTGATTAATCAAGAAGAATAAGAAGGAGGAGGAGGAGGAAGAGGAAAAAGAGGAGCAGGAGGAAGAAGAGGGGGAAGAGGAAGAAGAAGAGCAGGAGGAGAAGGAAGGGGCAGAGGACTCATCATCAGCCTCCAGGAATGCAGGAACTTGATCAGGCTTGGACCTACCTCATCAGAAGGAGTCATCAAACCTTCTGTTTCTAGCATCACCATTGACAAATCTTGTCTACAGCTCCAAGAATCTTATTGGCTCAGCCTAAGTCAGGTGTCTATCCCTGGGCCAATCAATTCTGGCCAGGGACAGAGACACCTACTGAAGATCACGGTGATGGAGGCTTACCTGTGTATGAGTAGTAGGAAACCATCCCAAAGAAGGGTAAACTGTTGTGAATGGAGCAGCCTCCCAGCCAGGCTATGGGAAATCCCAAGCCACATGAGTAAACCATGGCACAATCCTCTAGATATTTGCAGAAGCTGTTCTCTAGGGTAAATATCCTCAGTCCTTTCCACCACTAAGATTGAATTAATGAAACATACTTGTGTGATTATTTAGTGTTTTCACTAGAAAGTTGAGCTTTATGAAGACAGAAGACCGTGTCAGTCTCATTCACCAACATATCCCAGCAGTTAGCCAGAGGTTTGACCGCTGCAGGTACTCAAATAACAGCTGAATTCATTAATTGACTGATTAACTCATTATGTATCATTTTTGAGAACTTTCTGGTTACTCACTTCCAAATATGGCTTTATCTGTCTCAGTCAGTTTCTATTCATGGTGAGAAGCTCCACTGTCAGTGTCCTATTTTATCTGCATAACATAGGAAGGAAGGTAAAGTAACTCACAAGTCTTATTTTCAGTCACATAAAAATTTTATTTGCCCATCTGTTTTAGTTAACTATTCCTACATAACACACTCCAAAACATAGTGGCTTAAACCTACAATAGTCATTGACTTGGCTCATGAATCTACAAGTTGGGCAGGGCATGATGGGATGGCTCATCTCTGTGCCACATAGCATCAGCTGGAGTAGTCTGGCTGGGGATGGGAGAATCCATTTCCAAGATGTCTGGTAAGTTGATGCTGGTTGTCAGCTGGAAACTCAGCTGAGGATGTAGACCACGAACTCAGGTCCTCTCCACAGTTACCTCTTCATAGGCTGCTTGGACCTAGTCACAACACGGTGCCTGGGTTCCAAGAAAGAGTGTCCCAAGAAAGCAAGAGACAGAAGTTCATGGCATTTTTTATAATGCAACCTCAGAACTCACATAGCAACACTTCTACCATATGCTAGTGGTCAAGGAAGGGAAAGGGACATCGACCTCACCATGCTATCGAAGAAGTGGCAAGGTCACACTGAAGAAAGAGCATGTGGAATAGGAGATATAATTGAGGCAATCTTTGTAACACACAATCTGCCACATCACCTCTCCTCTTGTATACTGGGCCATTAAGTTGAGTTTCAGCATTGCCAATTAAACTCTGTTGACTGGTCCTCTACTCAGTCATCACTTTTTGAATCATCTATACCAGGCTTAGGATTAAACCCTGGAAGTACACAGATAAATGAGAAAATTCTCTTCCACTGGGAGTTCACAGATGGGTAGAGAAGATGGATAATGAAACTCCAATGGGATGAATGATTCAGCCAAGGTCTGCACCAGGCAGTATTGGCAGAGAAAGAAATGATGAATTCTGTCTAGAATGGAGGCTAAATCCTAGTTTATCTAAACACTTTTCTTTAGTGGACCTGGGTTCTATCCTTCCACTAGGTTACCATTTTCAGAGTTAATATGTATTACTTTAGATGAGCGTGCAGACAGCCAGATTGTCCCTGTTGTACTTTGTGGGAGCCAAACCAACCACAATCAAAAAGGATGGGACTGCTTGGCCAACAAAGGGAGTAGCAACTGGGAATGATGTCTTGGATTTAATAGGTCCTCCTGGGAGTCTTGAGTTTTCCATAGAAGAGAGAACCTTTCAAAGCAAGTGATAATAATAATAGTAAATTTTTTCTAATACACTTTTGTTTTCAGCACACTTTTAGCTTTACAGAAAATTTGAGAAGACAGAAGAAAGAATTCCCATATTCCTTCTTATTCCCACTTTCTCCTATTCGTAACATCTTACGTTGGTTTGGTATATTTATGATAATGAAGGATATTGATATATTATTATTCACTGAAGTCCATTGTTTATTCAGAATTCTTTAATTTTTACCTACTTCCTTTTTCTGTTCCAGGATTTCATCCAGAGCACCATATCCCGCTTAGTTGATGAGCCCCTTTTGGTTATTAGCAGTTTCTCAGGCTTTCCTTGTTTTTGATAACCTTGACAGTTTTAAGGAGTACTGGTCACGTATATTGCAGGATTCCTCTCTATTGGGATTGGCCTGATGTTTTTCTTATGATTAGACTGGGGCTATGGGTCTTTGGGAGGAAGAGCACAGGGAGAAACTGCCTTTCTCATCGCATCATATCAAGGGCACTTAGGATCCGCATGATTTATCACTGTTGATTTTAACCTTGATCACCTGGCTGCGGTGGTGTTTGTGAGATTTGTTCCACTATACAGTCACTCTTATTTTCTCTCCCTCTTCACACTGTACTCTTTGGAAGAAAGTCAATATATGCAGCTCACATTGCAAGCGTAGGCAGCTTTGCTTCTCCTCCTCCAGGGCAGAGTGTCTATATAAATTATTTGGAATTCTTCTGCATAAGAGATTTGTCTCTTCTCCATTTATTTATGTGTTCAATTATTTATTTATACCAGTAGGACTCATGGATATTTATTTTATACTTTAGGCTCTAATCCAGTCCCACTCTATTTTGTTGCTCAAAGTATTCCAGATTCAGCCATGGAGAGCTCTTTCCATTGGCCTCCCTGTCGCTTTGACTTACTTCCATCATTGAGGGTAACGATGACTTTTTGCATACGTTTGGCTAGCACTTGAATGGAAAGGCTATATTCTTACATGTTGATATGGTTTGGATCTGTGTCCCCACTCAAATCTCATGTTGGATTATAATTGCCAATGTTGGAAGTAGAGTCTGATGGGAAGTGATTGGGTCATGGGGGCGGATTTCTCATGAATGGTTGAGTACTATCCTCTTTCTGCTGCCCTCACGATAGTGAGTGACTTCTTGCAAGAGCTGGTCATTTAAGTGTGGCACTGCTTCCACTCTCTGTCTCTTGCTCCTGCTCTCTACTCCCGTCACCTTCCACCATGATTGTAAGCTTCCTGAGGCCTCCCCAGAAGCCGAGCAGATGTTGTTGCCATGCTTCCTGTACAGCCTGCAGAACCATGAGCCAATTAAATCTCTTTTCTTATAAATTACCCACTCTCGGGTATTTCTTTATAGCAATGCAAGAACGACCGAATACACATGTATTTCTAATTTAATTATTCAAATAAGCCTATGATATAAGTGCCCTCATTGGCAAATAAGGAAAGTAAGATGCAGAGGAGTTCAGTAAGTTGTTGATAGGTACAAAGGACACCGGAGCCACCTGGAAGGGGGTTCCAGTGGCCAAAGGCAGTGGCAGCTATATCAACTAGCTTCTGTTCTCCACCCCAGCACCCAGTATGTACAGTCAAGAGGAAAAGCTGGCCAGAGAAAACCACCCACATGGAGGTGTTACAGACTCTTGTGTGCTGCCTCCTCACAGGAAGTTGTGGAAAGATGTGATGGACACGTAGGGATGGATGCTAAAGCTGACATTTCTGAAATCCAAAGGGGGAATATGTTGGAGCTTGAGTGGGTCTTCTTGGAGTCCCTCAAATTAGATTGTGTGAGCTCACTCCACCCACTGAGGAGCAAACCCTCCACACAACACACTCCCTTCCAAACCTTGGAACTCAACCCCCTCCATGTTCCCCTGCTACCCTGCAAGATGCCAAAACAGCTTCAAGGAAGTCTGCTGAGAATTGCTCATCATTTTTACACTTGGTTGGATAAAGCCCAGAGCAGAAAACAAAACAGAGACCCAGATCCCCTTTTGAAAGCCCCACAGTAACCAGAGATCAGGTCCAAAGACAGAATCCAGAGTTTCTGTGCTGCTGTGTGCCCAGGAAGCTTGGGTGAGCTGTTTTCGGCCATCCCATCAAGCACAGACTGGAATTATAATGTAGAGTGTTGGCTCCTTTTCCCCCAGGTTGAGCAGCAAATGTCCTTCCTCTTGCAAATTATGCCCCATTCTTCCAAT
Source organism: Macaca thibetana thibetana (assembly GCF_024542745.1). Lineage (NCBI taxonomy): Eukaryota > Metazoa > Chordata > Mammalia > Primates > Cercopithecidae > Macaca > Macaca thibetana. The sequence continues at coordinate 61,946,479 of NC_065597.1, read as the reverse complement.
GCTACCTGCCTGCTTCCTATTGGTTAGAAGGCAACAGCATCTTGCACAATAAAATTCAATTTTAGCAGTTTCTCCACTGCCTCCGAGAAAGGGAGGAAAATTCTCAGTATGAGGGCAGCTTTTCTTTATCGGCTTCTGCTTTGGAAGATGACAACATCATCCTTTAGATTTCTTAAGGAAATAGAGCAGAGCCAAAGTAGACTGTGGCATCCAGCTGGGGTTTAAGACCTTGTTCATAATGCCTAAAGAACTTCAAAAAGTTACAAGGACAATACCTACTGTAATATGCTCATTGACTTCCAAAGGAGTCCAAGAAAAGTAGGTCGTGGGTATAATGAGAGGCAAAAACACTGATAAATGGAGGGGGAGACACGTCGGTGTGTCCCTGGGAGCTGTTGCTTTCTACTTTAAGAAGAAAATTGGATGGGAGCAGTGGCTTTCAGAAGACGTCAAAGCTGCCTCAAAACTCTGGCAGGAGCTAACTTTGTTTTCTAAATTTAAAGACATTGCAGCTTCTATAATTTGTCTCCAATAAAGCTATGCCATTTTTTTTTTAAGTCCTGGCTTTCTTGCTAACTCACTGTGTGGACACAGTTATTCTCTTTGAGAATATTCAGTTTACTCATCTGTAAAACGGAGACACGGCACATCCTTACCTGAAAGGTTCCCTCATCAGGCACTTCAACAAGGTACATACATATGTAAGATGCCCAGGGCCCTCCAAGACAAAGAAGAGGTCCACGCCTGTAATCCCAGCACTTTGAAAGGCCAAGGTGGGTGGATGACCTGAGGTCAGGAGTTTGAGACCAGCCTGGCCAATATGGTGAAACCCCATTTTCTACTAAAAATACAAAAATTAGCCAGGCGTGGTGACAGGCGCCTGTAATCCCAGCTACTTGGGAGGCTGAGGCAGGAGAATCGCTGGAACTTGGGAGGTGGAAGTTGCAGCGAGTCGAGATCGTGACATTGCACTCCAGCCTGGGCAACAAGAGTGAAACTCCAGCTCAAAAAAAAAAAAAAAAAAAAAAGACAAAGCAGAGGTTGTTCTCATTTTCCAGAAACTTAAGACCTAACAGAGAAAGAGAGAAAGTGACGTTCATATAAACACACCATAAAAAATAGTCTGGAATACACACATGAACACGAAAGCATAAGCACCAGAGCTGTTGGCAACTTGCAAACTTTGCATTTCTTCCTGACCAACATACTCTCCAGAAAACAGCAGTTAAATCACTTTAAAGAAAAGGGGATTATTTTCAGGCAAGGACACGTCCCTCTGGATTATGTCAAGGCCATCAGCCAAAGCTAAAAAGTATCTTGATCTTTTGCTGTGCTCTTCTCTGTAAACTTTTACCTTTGGACTATGGCCCATTTGCATGACTTTGACCCAAGGAAGGAGAGGGGAAATAAATCAAAGTGAGTTTTTTCTAGTGGAAGCAGCTATATTTAAAGGTCTCATTGAGTGCTCATTCATTCAACAAACATTTACTGAAATGTACTAGATGGTCAAGTACTATACTAGGTACTGAGAATACAATGGTGAGCCAAATACAGCCTGGAGGAAGAGATAAAATATTTTTAAGTGAAATTATGACACAGTACTACAAGCTCTGGGATAGGGTAAACACAAGACACTGTGGGAGCCCAGATAATGCACCTCCTCTCCCATGAAGCAGTCAGGAAAGACTTCCTGGAGGAGGTGACATGAAAGCTGAAATCATCAGGACTGGTAGGAGTCGGTTGGGTGAGGGAATGTGATGAGTGGGTTCAGGAAAGGGGAATATCAAGTGCAAAGGTATAAAGGTGGGAGTGGACATATTACATTACATTTCACCACGCCCGGCTAATTTTTGTATTTTTAGTAGAGATGGGGTTTCACCACATTGGCCAGGCTGGTCTCAAACTCCTGACCTCAGGTCATCCACCTGCCTCAGCCTTCCAAAGTGCTGGGATTACAGGCGTGGACCTCTACATTACGTTACATAACTGGGGAGGAGGTAGGGCTGAAACATGAAATTGCAGAGATCAGTCTGGGTATATTATGGAAGTCAATGAATGACCAGACGTAGATATTAAGGAGAGAAGTGCCAGGATCAAATTTGCATTTTACGAAGAGTTCTGTGGCTGGCAACAGCACAGAATATTAGGTAGGGAAATAAAATTTAAGGATGCCCTAGAGATCTCAATCAGCAGTGAAGATGACCGCCATTTGTAGCAAGTGTTCTACTACATATACTCCCACATACACCTTTCATACTTAGAACAACCGAGTGCAACTATCCCTATTTTACAGATAAAGGAATAGAACCTCCAAAACAGAGTTTCTCAACCTCGGCCTCATTGACATTTTGGTCCAGGTAACTCTTTGCTGTGTGGGAAATGTTCTGCTCATTGTAGGAAATTTAGCAGCGTCCTGAGCTCTACCCACGAAATGTCAGCAGAACCTTCCCACCAAATGTGACAACCAAAAACACCCCCAGATGTTGCCAAAAGTCCCCTGGGAGGACACAATGACTCCCTGACTGATAACCACTATTCTAAAAGATCCAACCCCACAGTTCACCCAAGCGAGGATGCTAACTGGGTCCTCTGTCTCCATCAAACACACTCCCTGTCCATGCCCGCCTCATCCCTCATGGCCTGGGAAAAGACGTCACATGCATCCATTTGCCTCTAAACGACTGAAGTTTTCACTGGGAAAAGTTTTAAGAACAGATGTCACTTTCCCTAGTCATTTTGATTTTTTTCATACATTAAAGTGAGGATGACTTTTTTTTTTCCTATCAGCTAAAAATTGTTACCACACTGGATGCAAAAGAGTTTTCTCTCATTACATGTGCAATTCTATACATTTTTCTTCAAACCAGCAGAGCACTGGCACCAAATATGAGGATGATTCATGTGACATCATGGTCATTCCTGCCCAATTCCAAGGGTATTTGCCGGTCTTGGGCACTGCCGTCCATTTGATGATTTGAAGTTTCCTCCCATAAATGTGCAATTTTTAAAAAACCAAATCATTCCCCTTATGGATCTGCATCAGAAAGTTTGCTTTGTGATGAAATCTGCAGATGCAAAAAAAAAGTGGGGGGTGGATTTCACAGAGCAGGTACACGCAGCAAGAGCATGACTGAGCCAATTTCCTCTGTTCCCTCTTCATGTGAAAGTGCGGCGGATGTGGAGACTGTCTTCTCAAATTACCCCGCCAGACAAAGAGAGAGTTTTTTAGAAGAGTCCCGAGCATGTAATTTTATTACTTTAGCATCAATTGTAATGTAATTCATGTAATTTCTTTTGCGGAGAAAAGTCATTTTCCTAAATACTTGGCAAAATGAGAGCTGATGGATTTTTGACTTCCACCAACTCTCTCTGTAGAATTTTCCACTATAAAAGGAAACATATAGAGCTGCTCAGTGCAAATGGCCTCACCTGGAAGCAGAAAGGGTTTTTAGGGCCTTTCAAACTTGGTGATTTGTTTCCTTTTTTGTTTGTTTTTTTGTTTTTGTTTTTTTTGAGATGGAGTCGCCCTCTGTTGCCCAGGCTGGAGTGCAGTGACATGATCTTGGCTCACTGCAACCTCCGCCTCCCAGGTTCAAGAGATTCTCCTGCCTCAGCCTCCTGAGTAGCTGGGATTACAGACACCCACCACCACACCCGCCTAATTTTTGTATTTTTAGTAGAGAAGGGGTTTCACCATGTTGGCCAGGCTGGTCTCAAACTCCTGACCTCAAGTGATTCACCCACCTCAGCCTCCTAAAGCGCTGGGATTATAGGCATGAGTGCCCTGCCAGCTTGGTGATTTCTAATGACTATGTGTGGTCTCAAACTCCTGTCCCAGTAGAGACTAAAGTCTCAAAATGACTGTGTATCCCAGTTCTTATAAAGATCAAACCAAGGTCAAATTTGGTGAGGTTTTTAACCTCCACATTACTGGCATTTGGGGTTGGATAATTCTTGTTGTGGGGGCTGCCCTGTATTTCGTCAGATGTTTAGCAGCATCCCACTCTGCTCATTTGATGACAGTGACACATCACTCCAGTTGTGACAACTGAAAACATCTCCATTTGTTGTCAAATATGATAAACAGTGAATTTTGCCTCTTTGTTCCAAGAGCTCCCGGTCCTATTCCTGGGACCTGTGTAAGTATTGGAGGGGAGGAAGCGGCATTCGACACTCAAAACGAATTCATGGACAACCAAGAGTTAGTTGCTAATGGAGAATTAAAAAGATAAACATACCAGGTATCTCACACGACCACATCCTGCAGTTCCTCTCCAGAACCTAAAGGTCCATCTGCATAGCAAGAAGCCGGACTCCAACATTATTTTCTTTTCTATTATGTTTTCAACAAATGTGGGTTTTTTCATTTTTTAATTTTTGTGGGTACATAGTAGGTGTATATATCTGTGGGGTACATGGCATGTTTTGGTACAGGTATGTTTTGATACAGGCATGTTTTGGTACAGGCATGTTTGGATACAGGCATGCAAAGCATGACAATCACATCATGGAGAATGGGGTGTCCATCCCTTCAAGCATTGATCCTTTGTGTTACAGACAATCCAGTTGTACTCTTTTAGTTATTTTTAAATGTATAATTAAGTTATTATTGGTTATAGTCAATGTGTTGTGTGCTCAAATAGTAAGTCTTACGCATTCTTTCTAACTACTTTTTTTTGTACCCATTAACCATCCTCATCTCCCACTCCCCAAACCCCCACTAACCTTCCCATCCTTCTACTCTCTATGTCCATGAGTTCAATTGTTTTGATTGTTAGATACCACAAACAAGAGAGAATATGCAGTGTTTGTCTTTCTGTGCCTGGCTTATTTCAATAAATTTTAATATAGTCTACTATATACCAGGTACTGTTCTAAGTGCTCTAAAGCAGCAACTCATTGGATCGTCATAATAATCCTATAGGATAGGTACTATTGTCACCCCATTTCACAGATTTGAAAACCATACCTCAGAGATATTAAGTAAGAGCTAATGATGAGCAAACTGGAATTCAGACTAAGGCATTGGATTCCATAGTCTGCACCCTTTTTTTTTTTTTTTTTTTTTTTTTTGAGACAGAGTCTGGCTCTGTCAGCCAGACTGGAGTGCAGTGGCGCAATCTCAACTCACTGCAACCTCCTTCTCCTGGGTTCAAGCAATTCTCCTGCCTCAGCCTCCCAAGTAGCTGGGGCTACAGGCATATGCCACCATGTCTGGCTAATGTTTTGTATTTTTAGTAGAGATGGGGTTTCACCATGTTGGCCAGGATGGTCTTGTTCTCCTGACCTCATGATCTGCCTGCCTTGGCTTCCCAAAGTGCTGGGATTACAGGCATGAGCCACTGAACCCGACCCTATAGTCTGCACTCTTACTCAGTAGGCTGTGGTGAGTAAGTTAGGTACTGGGGAAAGGGAAATAAATTTGGAGTCAGATTCACCTGGTCTTACCTTCTGGCTCTGTCACTTACCAGCTGGTGAACTTGGGCAAGTTGCCTGATGTCTCTGAGCTTCAGCCTATTATGCACAAAATGAGGACAACGACTCCTGCATCAAAGGATTGCAGCAAGGACTAAACTACCACTGAGTTTGGTGCCTGAGAAGTATTCGGTAGGTGTCAGTTCCCTCCCTCATCTACTGTTTCAGAAGTGAGTCCCCACGAAACATAACAGCAGTGGTGGAAGGGACAAGTATCAACCATGAGGACTTGATCCTGCATCCAAGCCACCACCAAATCTCACCAGGGTAACCATAGTAGCATCCTGAATGGTCTCCCTGCTTGTGTTCCTCACCCTGCAGTAGATTCTCTGTGAGGCGGTCTGTAATTATTCCCATCCCTGAATGTACCCATCTCACCATGTGACTTTGCAGTTTGGAGTCTGTTTACCCACCCCTTGAATCTGGTCTGGCCTTCAGAGTTGCACTGGCCAAAGGAGGGTGGTGGAAGTGATACTGACCATGCCAGCTCTGAGCCCAGTCCTCAAGAGATTTTCTGCATCTCCACTCTCTCTTGGGATCCTGCCCAGACACTGTGTGACTTGCCCAGACCAGCCTGCTGGATGATGTGAGACCACATGGACCAGATCTCAGTTGTCCCAGCCAAGGTCCCAGATAAGTGAGAGAACGCAGCCAAGAGGAGCAAAGATGACAGTGAGCCCAACCAGGAGCAGAAGAAATAACTGCCCAGCTGGGCTCGACCTAAATGACTGAGCATGAAGCATGAGCAAAATGATTCTTTTTACCCCAACTCTCCCAAAACTGCTGAGTTCCAAAGTAGTTTGTTATTCAGCGGTGACTGACACAACCCTTTCAAACTCCTTATCCCAACGGTAATCAGCAGCATCACTTTTGATACGGTTCGGCTGTGTCCCCACCCAAATCTCATCTTGCACTGTAGTGCCAATAATCCCCTCGTGTCATGGGAGGGACCTGGTGGGAGGTAATTGAATCATGGGGCAGTTACCCATATGCCTCTGTTCTCATGGTAGTGAGCGAGTTATCCCAAGATCTGGTGGTTTTAAAAGAGGCTTTCCCCCTTTTGATCTTGCTGCCACCATGTGAAGAAGGATATGTTTGCCTCCCCTTCCACCATGATTATAAGTTTCCTGAGGCCTCCCCAGCCATGCTGAACTGTGAGTCAATTAAACCTCTTTCCTTTACAAATTACCCAGTCTCAGGCATGTGTTTATTAGCAGCGTGAGAATGTACTAATACAATTTTAAAACCTAAACTGGAATATTTCAATTTCCCAATTATAGCTCTGTAAAGGGGACCCATCACATTTAGAACAGAATTCAGATCCCAAGCCACAATCTACTGCTTTCCGCATGATCTAGCCCCTGCCTATCCTCTATCCCTATTATCCACCACTGTCCCCATAATTTGCCCAAAGTTACAAAGCAACTAGGTAGATACATCTGGAAACTGGAACCCAGGTTTGATTCCAAAGCCCATGTTTTTCCATGTGGATATTATTCTCTGAGTACCTATGATGGGCAAGTCTCTGTGCAAATTGTTTTACCACTTTTCACTTAGAGTACTCTGGCCACATTGGTGTTTATTCTGGCTCCAGCACACACCAATGGTGTTCCTGCCTGAAGTACTTTGCACTTACGGTCCTCTCTGCCTAGAAGACTCTTTTGTCCTCGTGATTGAATAACTGACTCCCTCTTGCCACTGAGGTCTTAACTCTAATGTCAACTCTTCAAACGGGACCTCCAGGTCACCAAAAAGTCACCCTCATTCACCATCACCTTCTGTGCTCCATCTGTTTTGTTTTCTTAAAAACACTTATCAGTATCTAAAATGATGCCTGCTCCTCCAAATAGTGCAACAGCTCTCTGAAGGCAGGAATCATGCCTATGGAATCCACCATCACATTCCCACACCCTTGCACCTACCTCCAAGCCCAGCACATTGTAGGAGTGTATTAAATAACAGTTGTGTGAGTAAGGATGCCTAGAAGACCCTTTGGTTCAAGCACTGTATTCCTTCTCTCCACCATCTCTCTTTAGCCCTCCCCCAAGGCTAAGTGGTACATGAAAAATATGGAGAGAATAATGTCCTGCAATCACCAGATGTGCAGCTTAAGAACGAAGTAGAATTAGACTTGCAACTTCCATCATAGGCAAACCCATGCTGTGAGGCCTTATTAAAACCAAAGAAAGCTGGCTGCTGTTGTCTTCCCTTCCCATCACTAGGTCATGAAAGAAAAGAGAAAAATCAAACCCCTACCTTTCTTATGGATCATAACAGCAGTGAGGAAGGAGTGTTGACTCTCCTCATTACTCCATAAATTGCTTAAATCTTTGTGTCTTATATATCACTTTTCTAATTAAGAAGAAATGCACAAGAGGAAAAACTCAGATCTTGTCTCTCCTGAGAGGTTCAGACACCTGCTTTGATGAACCTCTTTATGATCAGGTTTCCCCAGTAGCTTCTCTGCTGAACCTCACGCTCAATAGAGAAAGAAATGAATTTTCTTCACCTTCACCCAACTGCAGTGCTCATCCTAGCAGCCCTGCAAATGAGAACACAGGGTTCTCCTATGCACATAATGTTTGTCAGAGATCACCAACCACCAGCTCCCAGGCCCACACAAAGCCCATGGCTGTGTCTTTTTGGACCTGCAGTATTATTTTCATTTCAATTAGCTGCCAACATTTAAAAGTAATATGCTTTTATATAATCTATAGTTCTAACTTTTCTCGGAAAATCAGATCATCTGATTTCAAACGCACAGTCTCATATTCCCAAAACTGGCTGCCCTCTCTTGACGGGGAAAGAACTTCCCACTTTATCATGGTAGCCACCCAACCCACTTCACTCATTGATATTTGCTGTCCAGATCTCGAAAGTATTGTTTGCAACCCCTATTACACACACACACACACACACACACACACGCACACACACACACGTTTAGTAGTGAATTTAATTAATGGACTCAGAACTGTTTGACTGATCAATAACATTGCATGCCTTGAATAGAGATATTTTGCAAGACAATTTTCTTGAATCAAATGGAAAGGGCCAAAATTATAAACTTCCCCTGTATTACATCTCTGCAGCCTCTTCCCTGGGAGTCAAAAAGAAGAGGCATGAAACCAGCTGGGCATGGTGGTTCAAGCCTGTAATCCCAGCACTTTGGGAGGCTGAGGCCGGTAGATTGCTTGAGCCCAGGAGTTTGATACATCCTGGGCAATATGATGAAAGCCCATCTCTGCCAAAGCTACAAAAATTAGCCAGGTGTGGTGGTTCACGCTTGTGGTCCCAACTACTTGGGAGGCTGAGGTAGGAGGATCACTTGAGCCGGGAATTTGAGGCTGCAGTGAGCAATGATTGTGCCACTGCACTCCAGCCTGAACAACAGAGCAAGACCCTGTCTCAAAAAAAAAATAAATAAATAAGAGGCATGAATCCTAATCTGTCTCCTCCCTGCAGAAACAGCATTTGTCATGATCAATAGGAAAAGATCATTCTTATACGAATAGGGACACAGGGAGATGAAGTGGCAAGGAAATGATTTTAAAGATATTTAATGTAGCAGAGATTGCTAACTGTTCACCAAAATCCATTTCGTCTTCCTGGGCACACAGCTGGCCGTCTTCTCCTATCCCCTCTTGGCTCTCATTCATGGATACAACCAAATACTAATGATGACAGGCTCTAGAGGGTAATGCGTGTTAAAAGATGAAAGGATCTTGGATCCCTGAATCACCACATGGAAGTTTCATCGAATGACCAGAAATACCCAACTTAGGCTGGTATGATAAGACATAAACTTGTGTTGGAACCACTAGGCATTTTGAAGTCTATTTGTTGCATCTGCTTCATCTATCCCAAGACATTCTTTAAGCTTCCAAGAAAAATGTAACTAAAAATAAAAACACATACAGGGCTGCTTTTACTAGTTGCCGGTATTAAGTTCCAATTGTGTGCTAAGTGTTTTATTTATTATGCTCATTGCAGCAATGAGGAAACAGATCTACAAGAGCTAAGTAATTTACCCAAAGTTACATACAAACTAGGTGGATACATCTGGAATTAGAACCCTGGCCTGATTCCAAAGCCCTTGTTTTTCCATATGGATATTACTCCATACGGAGTAATTACTCTCTGAGTGACATCCTGTGATGGGCCACTTTCTGTGTAAGTTGTTTTTACCATGTTGTATTTAATCCACCCCATGCACCAATAAGGGAGGCAGTATTATTGTCTCCATTTTATAGATGAAGAAATTGAGACAGAGAGAGGAAAAGTGTCTTTCCTGAGGTCCCATTTGCAAGTGTGAAAATCGGACCTATAACTTCCTGACTCTTTCCACTGTCTCCTTTGAGATGGCGGGAAGATTTGGCAAGACTGAGGGATGTTGACACATGTTGTTATTTTGAAAATGAATTACAGTGTTACCAGCTCATAAATTAGAAATTATAAGCTTTTGCTTTGTAAAAACTTTTTTACTTTTTAACTTTTATTTTAAATTCAAGGGGTACAAGTGCAGGTTCATTCTATGGGTAAATTGTATGTCCTGGGGATCTGGTGTACAGATTATTCTGTCACCCAGGTAATCAGCATAGTAACCAATGGGTAGTTTTTCAATCCTCACCCTCCTCCCACCCTCCACCCTCAAGTAGGCCCCGGTGTCTATTGTTCCCTCCTTTGTGTTCATGTGAACTCAGTGTGTAGCTTCCACTTACAAGTGAAAACATGCAATATGTGGTTGTCTATTCCAGAGTAAATTCACTTAGGATAATGGCCTCCAGCTCCATGCATGTTGCTGCAAAAGACATGTTCATTTTTTATGGCTGCATACTATTCCATGGTATATATGTTCCATATTATCCAGTTCACCATTGATGGATATTTAGGTTGATTCCATATCTTTGCTACTGTGAACAGTGCTGTGACAAACATGCAAGTGCATGTGTCTTTACAATAGAATGACTTATATTCCTTGGTGTATATACTCAGTAGCGCAATTGCTGGGTCGAATGGCATAAAAAAAATGTATGATTCTGGGGCCAGGTGCAGTGGCTCACGCCTGTAATCCCAGTACTCTGGGAGGCCGAAGCAGGTGGATCATGAGATCAGGAGATCGAGACCATCCTGGCCAACATGATGAAACCCCGTTTCTACTAAAATTACAAAAAATTAGCCTGGTGTGATGGGGCACACCTATAGTCCCAGCTACTCGGGAGGCTGAGGCAGGGGAATCGCTTGAACCTGGAAGGTAGAGATTGCAGTAAGCCAAGATTGCATCACTGCACTCCAGACTGATGACAGAGTGAGGCTCCGTCTCAAAAAAAAAAAAATTGTATGATTCTGTAAACATTTTGGATTGTCACACGTTACTTGTAACGCAATATGATACTGTATTGTATATTGAGTAAACTTGGTCTTTCAGGTATATAAATATGTAAATTACAATGATCATTCTGTAATCATTTTGTATTGACAAAATGTATATTATGCAATACAAAATATTACAGAATGATCATTGCAATTTATATATTTATATACTTGAAAGACCAAGTTTACCCAATATAGAATACAGTATCGTATTGCATTATATTCTAGTGTCATACTAGACACACTACATTTTCTACATTTTAACGTCCTATGATAGAACCTCAATAAATGCTGAATGAGTTAATGCAAATGATGAAAGCTTAGACCCCCCCTACACATGTGCTATTTCATATTTCCATGACTTTGCTCTTTCCATTTTTGTTGGCAGGGATACCCCCTCACCCCCAACCATTGTTACCTGACTAGTTTCTGCACACCTCTGAAGACTTAGCTAAAGCATCTCTTCCTCCAGGAAGGCTTCCGTGAACACCCTGGCAAGGCTAAGTTTCCCTCCACTGCATCCCACGGGGCGCTCTGCCTACTTTTGTCCTTGTGTCTGCCACGTTACATTGAAATCCTCTGTTTTTTTGTCTCCCCCCACTAATCTATAAACTCTTCAAGGGAAAAGAACTGAATCTTTTTCACATTTTTAGATGGAAAATAAGAGCTCATAGTAGGGGTCTGATAATACAGTTTCCTAATCTAAACAGAGGTAACACAAGCTGGAAGCGAAAAGATTATCCAGTGAAGTTTAAGCAAAACTTCGGGTGACCCATCCCTGGAGAAACCAAGACCATATGATAGTAACTCCTTGCACTGAAAATGAACCGTCCTTCCTTCCCTTCTGCTGGTACCCTTGCAGCATGCAGAATGGTAAACCGCATGGAGTAAAATGGACCAGACACACGGCAGGTGCACAGTAAATATTTGTGGAATGAATTAAGGAATGGGTTAGTGCCAGGCATTCAGAGGAGCATTACCATGCATAGGATGATGAAATACCCCCAGTAACAACCAAAACTCTTTTCTATCTATGAACCATGGTACTGAATGTCTTGGAGCCCTCTTGAATACACCTTCATCCGCCAATGGGGGCTGCTGCAGTGCCCTCGGCCACCCCTACTTATGGATGCTTGGTTGGAGAAGTTCACTTTCTGCGTGAGGGCTTTCAAGGGCTCCTGATACCCTGGGAGCTGTTTAGTGTTTCTTCATTTAGGGCAGATTGCTCTTTCGAAAATTGCTTTGTGGTGGTGGCTGCCTCTCCTTCATCTGATTAGTCTTGCTTCTTGGAGACGTTCAAGCCATTTTTTTTCCCTGTTGTACCATATGTTTTTCCTTTGAGTCTGTAGTATTTTGTGCTCAGATTCTGGATCTGTGATGCGGCATTTCTCTCCTGACGATTCCTAGCAGGTGGTTTATCTCAGCAGCTGGTAATGGCAGGGGATGGTGTGATGGGGAGAAATCGGGCAATGCCAGTGCCTGTGTGTCTACAGATCCCTCTTTGACTTCCCCTCCCAGACTATTTCCTTCTTGTGTCTATTGTCCTTGCAGTTAATCTCTTCGATGTGTCAGTGTTGGTTGTTTCTTTGGCATCTATTCAAAAAATTCTATAAATTTCTGCCCATGACAGAGACAAAGGAGTTCTCTGTGTAGTAGAGTCTCTATTTAAAAATGATGGTAGACTGGGCACGGTGGCTCATGTCTGTAATCCTAGCACTTTGGGAGGCCAAGGCGGGTAGATCACCTGAGGTCAGGAGTTCGAGACCAGCCTGACCAATATGGTGAAACCCTGTCTCTACTAAAAATACAAAAATTAGCCAGATGTGGTGGCGTGCACCTGTAGTCCCAGCTACTCAGGAGGCTGAAGCAGGAGAATTGTTTGAACCCGGGAGGCAGAGGTTGCAGTGAGCCAAGATTGCACCACTGTGCTCCAGCCCGGATGACAGAGCAAGACACCATCTCAAAAAATAAAATAATTAAAATAAAGATGATGATAGAAACATTTATTGGGTCTGACCGTGTGCCAGCAATTGTGCTAAGCATGTTCCATATATTAGCTTATTTATCCCCCCCCCAAGAATCATTTCAGGTTTTCCCCCTCTTCCTATCCAAATGCCTTTGGGTGGGCATGATCCTCCCTAGAGGAAGCAATGGTAGGAAAAGCAGTCAAGTCACCAAGTCACTGTAAGAGATAACCTATATTAACCATGTCTTTTTTTATTTTTTTCTGTATTTGGATGCTTGGACATCCGGGTCTTGCTGGCCTGGAGGGACTTCTCCTCCCAGAGCTAGTCAATTCCTGGAGTTAGCCAACAGCTCTTCAGTGAGTGCACCTTTCATATGCAAACCACCCAATCCACAGCCCACACCCCCAACCTCCTTCTTTATCTCCCAGTCCCAACCACTCCAGAGCCAGATACCAGACAGTTAGAGACAGCCCCTCCACCCCAGAGCCCACGGAAATTTCCAACTAGCCAATTTTAAACCTGCCTTGCCCATTCTTTCCCATGGAAACTACAATCAAAGCTTCCGCACACGTTTTCCCCGGTTCCCTCTGCCTCTTGACCAACCCTGGTGCTTCTCCATGTGCCTCCAGTGGCGTGGCATGAACCCTTCTCCTGGCATCTGTGAGGACAACAAGCTATCTTTTCAAGGGCAGTCATCTGATCTGTTGGCCTTACCATACCTAAATAACAATAACATCTGTGTTTCATTTATTTATTTATTTTCGAGATGGAGTCTCTCTCTGTTGTCCAGGCTGGAGTGCAGTGGCACGATCTTGGCTTCCTGCACCCTCCGCCTCCAGGGTTTAAGCGATTCTCCTGCGTCAGCCTCCCGAATAGCTGGGATTACAGGTGCGCACCACCACGCCTGGCTAATTTTTGTATTTTTAGTAGAGAGGGAGTTTTGCCATGTTGGCCAGACTGGTCTTGAACTCCTGACCTCAAGTGATCCTCCTGCCTTGGCCTTCCAAAGTGCTGGGATTGTAGGCATGAGCCACTGTGCCCGGCCAAAATCTGTATTTTAAAATAGAGTCTAAGCCCTCTCCCAAAAGCCAGCAATCAAAGAGATCTTTAGTCGCCCAGTCACAGAGTTTCCTTCCGTGCAAGAGTCGCTACCAAGTAAAACCAGGTGAGACGAGGTAGGTTCGAAAAATATTTAGCTCATTGACACTGACAATGACCTTGGGAAGAATTCCCTTCTCCTTACAACCCGTGTGTGTCTTCTGGAGATCTTTATCTCCTCTGGGCAACAGTCCTTTGAGGAGGTGATATCTGAGCAAAGACGTAAAATGAAATGAGGGAGTCAGCTCTGTGTACATCTGAGGAAAAAAGCATTGCAGGCTAAGAGGATAGCAGCTGCAAATGCCCTGCAATTAGAACACGCAGGCCAGGCGCGGTGGCTCACGCCTCTAATCCCAGCACTTTGGGAGGCCGAGGCCGGCAGATCACGAGGTAAGGAGATGGAGACCATCCTGGCTAACACAGTGAAACTCCATCTCTACTAAGAAATACAAAAAACTAGCCGGGCGAGGTGGCGGGCGCCTGTAGTCCCAGCTACTTGGGAGGCTGAGGCCGGAGAATGGCGTGAACCCGGGAGGCGGAGCTTGCAGTGAGCTGAGATCCGGCCACTGCACTCCAGCCTGGGCTACAGAGCGAGACTCCGTCTCAAAAAAAAAAAAAAAAACATGCATAAATTGGTCTCCTTGTAAAAGAAGCCACCTACTTTAATGCTTTCAAGCTTTGCTAGGCCAAGTGAAAGAAGTCAGACGCAAAAAGTCACATCGTATGATTCTGTTTACATGAAGCATCCAGGACAGATAAATCCATAGAGACAAAAAGTAGATTGGTGGCTCGCAGGGAATGGGAGAGAGGGGAGTGGGTGTTCCCACTTAATGGGCTTGGGGCTTCGTTCTGGGGTGAGGAAAACATCTTGGAACTAGATAGAGGTGGTGACTGCACAATCTTGTGAATATACTAAATGCCACTGATTTGTTTACTTTAAGGTGGTTAAGTGTTAATTTTATGTAACACAAATTTGACTCAACTTTTTTAAAAAAGGCGCCACGTCTGTAGTTTCTCATATCGGGTTTTTTTGTTTTTTTGTTTTTTGTTTTTTGTTTTTTTTTTTTGAGACTGAGTCACTCTCACCCAGGCTGGAGTGCAGTGGCACAATCTGGGCTCACTGCAACCCCCACCACTCAGGTTCAAGCGATTCTCCTGCCGCAGCCTCCTGAGTAGCTGGGATTACAGGCATGCGCCACCACGCCCAGCTAATTTTTTATAGTTATGGTAGAAACAGGGTATCACTATGTTGGCCAGGCTGGTCTTGATCGCCTGACCTCAAGTGATTCGTCCATCTCAGTCTCCCAGTGTTGGAATTACAGGCGTGAGCCACCACGCCCAGCCTATCCCTCTCTTTTCATTAGATTCGCCATCCCTTTGGGGATTCTGCCTTTTCCTCCCTCACTTTGTTACTATTTTTTTTTTTATTTGCTTTCTCGTTCCATTACCTCGCTTGGATACACATTCAAGTGTGAATAACTTTCTTAAGTACCAATTCACGCAAAAGACAAAGCCAGAAGACTTAGTTGCCAGGCCTTCCTCAAAGAAGAACCAGTATTCAAAGAGAAACACAGATTCCAACAGAGAGAAGGTGGGGGCCAGGGAACAGATGTCTTGAAAAATCCAGCAGCCCTAACTAAAAATACAACACATGCATTATTTCATCCATTTCCTTCCTCCTTTTCTCCCTTCTGCCCCCTGGGGAAAAAGATCATTATTAAGAGACTTAGACCACTTCATGCCCAGTTTTCTGTTTCTTCCAAGATTTGTCTAATCCCAGCTTCTTATGTGGATCTGAAACTGCCTCTGCAAAATTATGACAGAGACAGTGAAAGAGATCTAACCTAACCGACTCCATCTTCCTTCTAACCACCAAGCTGTCCTTGTTCATTCCTGGGTGTAGGCTGAACTAACTTTGGGAGGAACTTAGGTTATAGTTAATACATAGTTTAAAACAAAGACATTAACAGCCTTTTCCCCAAACCAAACCTCCTTCTTGACTGAGGACTGGACGCATTTGTAGGACTTACAAATTAGCCACAAGATTAGAAATTATGGCTGAGGAATCATGCAGCTGGAGGCTACAAGATTCTGACCCTCCCGAAACTGCTCCTAGGATCAGTGCTTGAGATATTTTGCAGACCCTGCAGTTGAAGGATCAGCTGTCATCACTCAGATCGATAAACTGGCTTATCTGATCTTGTGCCCCCTACCCAGGAACTGACTCAGCGCAAGAGGACAGCTTCAACATCCCATGATTTCATCTGCTACCTAACCAATCAGCACTCTTGGCTCACTGGCTTCCCCCAACCCACCAAGTTGTCCTTAAAAAACCTAATCCCCGAATGCTCAGGAAGACTGATTTGAGTAATCGTAAAACTCCAGTCTCCTGCATAACCAGCTCTGTGTGAATTACTCTTTCTCTATTGTAATTCCCCTATCTTGAGAAATTGGCTCTGTCTAGGCAACGGAAAAGGTGAACCCATTGGGCAGTTACAGACCTTTGATTGGAACTCTCGCCTTCCACCTTCCTACTCTTCTCCACTTAGCTCCTTCATGCTCAGGTCATGCTTGGGTTAGAAGAAGTTCTAACAGAGCATTTACCATGTTAAATCCCTGCTTTCAAACATCAGATGACTGCCCACCACTAATAAAATTAAGTTCAAATTCAAACAGGAGATGCCATTGCAAGATGACACCAACCCATCCTTCTGGCTCTAGCCCCATTCCTAATGGACTAAGCACTGTCTTCCACATTCTTTCAAGTTTTTATTTTGTGACTTGTCTCACCATTGCCAGTAATACCTGTCTCCTCTTCCCTCTCCTGACTTTCAAAATCCATCTCATCCTTCCTGGCACATTCTTGTCACCAATTTGGGGACATCTTTGCTGAATCTCTTGTCCAGAGTTAACTTCCTTCTTCTATTTTCAGTAGCATTAGTCGGACTGAGGAGTTCTCGGTAAGACTGGGAACTCAGGTAGACTGGGAATGAGTTGAAATTGGTGACCTTACCCTGGTTAGCTCTGTGTCGCCAGCTAACACAATGATTGGTCCCTGTGCACCAAGACACTGATTTGTTGAAATAAATTGAATTGAAAGTTCTCAAGGACACCAACAGGATTTTTAGCAATGTGTCCTGGACTTCCTAAGCCTCATCACTTCCATAAAAATGAGATCTGCAGCAGAGACCTTGGGAACTAATTAAGTATTAGGACATTCCTATGCTCGAACACAGGCATCCATGCCCTTCGTTAAGACTCCCACAGAATGGCACCATCAGCCCATGTTCTCCTCTCTTAACTCATTAATATTTGACTTCTCTTGCTTTCAGATGTCTTGAATATTTTAATTACAGAATCTTATTACATGCTCAGGGATTTTAAAAGAAACAGACACAATTTTCATAAAAGTTTTATGAATCTGACTCAATGTGTGAATATATTTCAATCCAATAAGTATTAGTAGTAATTAAAATTTATGGCACACTTAGTTGGTGCCAAGCATTATCTCATTTAATCCTGACTACTGTCTTAATGAGGTTCAGAGAAGTTAAGTATTTGCCCAAGGTCACATGAAGTCTGACTCAACCAACACACTTTGCCAGTTTCCAAGTTGACAGTCATCTTAACTTTTTACTCAATACTTACGGAATATGGTTGTTTTCAGAAATGCCAGAAAATCAATGCTATACTCTTTCTCCACAGTAGCCTGCAATCAATGACTGATGGATATATTGGATATATACCCAGCTCCCACATCCCTGGGGTGGAATAACTCGAAGGCTGTGTTATACACTGATTTCCAGAGTTGCCAAATGGAATTCAGCTCCAGTGAGGCACCTGGACTACACACCCTTTGAGCTAACTTTCCTTCCCCAAATTACACCCTCACTCTCCACTGGTGTTCAATGGGCTCACCTCCCAAATAAAGCGCTTGTTTTGACTACAATTCTTGTCTCAAAATTTGTCCCTGGGGAAACTGAAACCAACACAATACTTTCCATCAGTGTCAGCAAACTTTTTCTATAGAGGACCAGATAGTAAATATTTTTGGCTCTGTGGTCCAGACCGCCTCTCTTGCAACCACTCCACTCTGCCATTGCAGCACAAAAGCAACTATAGACAATATGTAAAGGAACGAGTGTGGCTGTGTTCCTATGAAAGCTTATTTCTGGATGCTGAAATTTGAATTTCATTTAATTTTCACATGTCGTGAAATATCGTTTTTCTTTTGATTTTTCTCAACCATTTAAAAATATAAAAGCCATTTTTAGCATTGGGCAATAATTTGCTGACAGCTGCTTTACAATATTTTCTTGTAATCCTCCCATTAATCAGGAACCAACATGGTTTCCATTTTCCAGGTGAGGGAAACTGAAGTTGAGAAAGATAAAGTGGCTTTAAGATAACACACACCTGAGTCTCAACCAATACCAGTGGTCAACAAGGGGCCCTGGGAGTGGTCTCCAGAATGCCCATGCAAACATTGTCAATATCTCATCACTTTGGAGAAGCAAAGGATGACTTTAGTTCCCAAGTTGGTACCTTCCTCTCTGCACATCTCAGCTCAGCCTGCTGACAGAGCAGCATGGTGACTCAACGCTCGTTAGTGGCAGCAGCTACACACAGATGCCAGCCGAAAACAGCTCGCTGGTGCACACCTTGGTAACAGCTGCTCCTCCATTCTTTGCTGAGAAACCACGCAGCGTCACAGCAGGATAGGAGAGCTTGAGGAGATCCCAGGGATGGCTGAGTGGCATCCTGTAGCCGGGATAGCTGGAGCAAGCCTCGATTCACCTGCCGTTCTGTTGGCAGGAGACCAGCCGCATTTTTCTATGGTGTTTTTGTATATATTTAGATACACCTGTAAGTGTGATTAAGAAGACAGTACATTGTACACCCAGGATTAAAAACAATGTGGTTTGGGCAAACTCAAAGCTTGGAACGTGTGAGCCAAGTCCCATACTTAGTCAAGAAACAACAACTGAAGTTCTGCCTCCTGCCATCCAGTCTGTATAACAGCCCGGTGGAGTGATGCCAGCTAGAACTTACAGACTTTTGACCATGTGCCAGGTACTGGTCTAAGACTTACAACAGCTTATTTAATTCTCACAGCAATGCTACATGGTAGGTCCTATTGAAAACTTTATTTGATAGATAGGGAATCAGAGTGGCCAAGTAATTTGCCCAAGGTTACACAGCCAGTGAGTGGTAGAGCTGGAATCTGACCTAAGTAGACTGACTCTGGAGTCTATGGCTCTAAACATTCTCAGGCACACTGGGAATGACTTGAAGTTGATGACCTTGCCCTGGTTAGCTCTGTGTTCCCAGCTAACACAATGATCGACCCCTGTGCACCAAGACATTGGTAAACGTTTTCGGTAAAGGGCAGAGAGTAAATATTTTAGGCTTTGCAGGCTACAAATGGGTCTAAAACATTTAGTTTAAAACACAAAAACAGGCCAGGTGCAGTGGCTCACGCCTGTAATCCCAGCACTTTGGGAGGCTGAGGTAGGCAGATCACGAAGTCAGGAGATCGAGACCATCCTGGCTCACATGGTGAAACCCCGTCTCTACTAAAAATACAAAAAATCAGTTGGGTGTGGTGGTGCTCACCTGTAGTCTCAGTTACTTGGGAGGCTGAGGCAGGAGAATCACTCAAACCCAGGAGGCAGAGGTTTCAGTGAGCCGAGATGGCACCACTGCACTCCAGCCTGGGTGACAGAATGAGACTCTGTCTCAAAAAACAAACAAACAAACAAACAAACAAAAACAGTGTGTAGTTGCACAAAAATATTCTCTTTATATCCTTATTCGGTAAGCTTTTTTTTTTAAAAAAAGTTCTTTTTTCTTTTACTTTTAAAACTTTTTTGTTAAAAACTAAGACACAAACAGAAACCTGGGCCTAGGCCTACACACGGTCAGGATCGTCAATATCACTGTTTTCCACATTCACATCTTGTCCCACTGGAAGGTCTTCAGTGGCAATAACACACACAAAGCTGTCATCTCCATTGATAACAGTGCCTTCTGGATACCTCCTACAGGACCTGCCTGAAGCCGTTTTACAATTAACTTTTTCATATATAAATAAAAGAAGCACCCCCTAAAATAATAATAAAAAGTATAGTATAGTATAGTAAATACCAGGTAGTAGCAATTTTCCAGCTCCAGAATCATAATCTTACGGGACCCCCATCACATATGCAGTCCATTGTTGACCGAAATGTCGTTATACGATGCATGATTGTATTTGTGAAATGCTTTGAACAATACCTATCATAGAGTAAGGAGCTTCCTCTCTGTAGGGGAACAAATATGCACTGGGAAATATGTATAAGAACTCACCAAAGGCTATAAGTAAATATAAAGCATGTCAATACAATTAAAGAAGAAAAAGACCAAAAAAAGTGATATCCCGTCTCTACCAAAAAATACAAAAAAAGTAGCTGGGTGTGGTGGCGGGCGCCTGTAGTCCCAGCTACTCGGGAGGCTGAGGGAGGAGAATGGTGTAAACCCGGGAGGCGGAGCTTGCAGTGAGCCGAGATCGCGCCACTGCACTCCAGCCCGGGCCACAGCGCAAGACTCCGTCTCAAAAAACCAAAAAAAAAAAAAAAAAAAAAAAAAAAAAAAAAAAGAAAGAAAAGAAAAGACATTGACAGCATCCAATGCCACTTCATATGAGAAGGAGCTTCAGAGAGGAGTCTCCCGCCTAAGTAACTGATAAGAAGGGTCTGCACAGTGACAGATTTTTGCTGAGAAATCTTCAAGGTGACTCCAGGAAGTAACTTCATTTCTCAGGGAGGGAAAGCGAGCATTCGCTAAGGTATGCATGAGAAAGGAGACGGAATCATTCACTTTTTGCCAGTGGTGAAAAAACCCAGAGCCAACCCTAAAATTAGGAAATTAAAACTAAAGAAGGGAATTCAAGCAGAACCATTTCCATCACAAGCGGCAAGCATATGGGCCATGCTGTCAAGCGAAGACCATCCCACTGAAAAGTGTAAATGAATCTGGGAGATTAGACGGATAACTGGGGAACGGAGGGAAGTGTCTTTTGAAAGCCCAGATCACGGATCTGATTTGTCACCGGTGGAAAGGCTGCCCTTCACTTCCGTCCAGACCTTGGAGACAAACACCTGCCTTAGGACGTTTGGTGTTGCCCCGGGAAACTTTCTACAGAGAAAAAAAAAATCCATCCCGTAGGATATTACTCAGTAGAAAGCTCTTTTTGAAAGTGCCTGTAACAGTCTGTTGTGTGTTTTAATGAGTTGAAATGTGTGTCTGCCTTGGCTGGGGTCTTAAAGAGATCCTTTCTGCCTGCTCCCTCTGGCTTCTACTAGCTCCTGTTTGATTCTGCATATTCATAAAATGTTCGGCGGGACACATCACAGTTCAAACAGGCTTTCAGCTTTGACGACTTCAATAAGCCTGTTCTTCTCGACTCGGCGGTTAATTCACTGAGCTCATAAGACACTCCTACTGGGCATTTTGAGCTGCGAGTTGGGAGTTGGTAGAGCAAGGTGCTGATTTTAAAGGGTGGTAAGGGATGTCCTTTGTTGGGGGACCAGAGGAGAGGGGTTGGGCAGATGGGTTCTGCCCACTGCTGATGAGCATGGAGACCGTAAGCCTTTCCCTATCCCAGTCTGCAAAATAGTTTATGATTTACTTTTCTTCTTCTTCTCCTTTTAGAAGTTCTATTAAGCAAGATGGCAGCTGTCCATGCAAAAGAAAAAAAAGGAATGAATTACTTGCCATTAGTCTACTAAGACAAACTTCCGTCCTAGCTCTCAACATCATTTGCTTCTCTCCATGCCACTGTCACCATCTTACAAGGTCACCTTGACTTTTCTGTTGGTTTCTGGAGTTGGCCTCTTGTCTGGCCTCCTGGCCTCCACTGTGGTCCAGCTTCCTCCCTGCCATATGGCCAGAACAACATTTCTAGAGCATAGAACTTTGATCTATGTTCTCTCATTTAATCAATAAATAACATGTTGGGCATCCACTACGTGCCAGGCAAGGTGCTGGGCTCCAGGAAGATAAAGACAAGCAAGGCAGACAAAGCCCTTGGCCTCAAGGAGCTCCTAGTCTAATGGAGGAGATCAGTTTGATCATACAACCACGCAAATAAATGTTCTACAACTTGGGGGAGATATTGTTGTTGCCCCCATTTCACAAGAGAGGAAATTGAGGCTTGGTGTGGATAAGTGACAAGACAAAAATCACAGAGCAGGCAGTGGAACTGATTCAAACCCCAGTGGCTCGACATGAGAACCTTAACTAACGTGTTATGCTACTTCCCTCAATGTAGTGCAAGTCGGGAAGGGGAGATGGGTGAGGCCTTAGGAAGGGCATCATGTCAGGTTCATTTATTGGTGGTGGCTGTCACATCCAGGCTTGCAGAAAAGCCCATTTTGATTGATGAGTTGTGTCTTCCATGAGGGCAGGACAGAAAAGGGACAGTACACATGCTAGTTATGCTTTATCCCTGGACCAGCTGAGTATATACCACTCTGCATTCCTCCTTCAGCTTGGCTCTGGAAGCAGAAGTGTGGGCTTCTCCACAGACTTTCCTGGGCCTTCTCTGGCTGCTGCAGGACTTCGGTGTTTACAGCTCATGTTCCAGGGTTCCCACTCCATTGTAGACGTGATTAGAGACACCGAAATAGATGCCCATTTATCAACTGACGCCCTAAGGTTAAAGAAACCAAGTTACCCACTATCACAGGTTCAGGGCCTGGCTGGCATGGCAAATGTCTAAGTTTCTACGGCTGAACTCACTAACAATATGAGCTGTCAACCCACTAACAACCCAGACCACTGCAACTCTGATTGCGCAGAGGATGAGCCTTACAAACATTCTTTTCTGATAAGATATTGCAGATGTCAGGCCAGTTTCAGCAGCTTACAGAGGCTGTACATAAGTTGTCTCAGTGTCCTATAGTTCGCCTTTTGACATAAAGAGCCAAATTCCACCTCATTTTAATTCTAAAACTCAACCCCAAAGTGAGCACGGGATGTATCTTGCGTAGATGTTTACGCATTACACCTGTACACGGCTCCCTCACAAATATGCAGAGCTTTTCCCCCGCCTGCTGAATATGTATGATACAGGCCCAGTGAGACATAAAACCCAAACTCTCCTTCCCCTCTTCAAAGAGAGAGCACCTTCAGTCCATGCTGGAAATCCTCTCTTCCCAGCTTGCAAACTGATATCACCAATAAAGCTCTCCTTTCTATGATGTAGCCATCCTGGTGGTCTTTTGGACAAGCTAGATAAAGTCAGAGATGCAGCTGAAACCCAGGTCAGCCAACTTCCCACACGTTCTTTCCACCAGGCTTTTCCAGTAGCCAGTTGGCTTCACCCTCATTTCCACCAACAAAACTCCAACACAGGATCAGGAACTCAATGATCTCAGACCCCATGACCAGCTTCAAACACGTGGAGGCCGCCCATTTTCAGAGACCCTTGCTACTTTGCCTATGGGTTGTCTCCCCTATCTCTCATATCTCATATCTTTCATAGCATCTACGGGGCTAGCAGGATCCAGAGCATCTCCAAATCTGTTGGTAGAGTTTCAGCAATTTTTTTTTTTTTTTTTTTTTTTTTTTTTTGAGACAGGATCTCACTCTGTCTCCCAGGCAGGAGTACAGTGGCGCAATGTTGGCTCACTGCAGCCTCTGCCTCCTGAGTTTAAGCAATTCTCATCCCTCAGTCTCCCAAGTAGCTGGGATTGCAGGCACATGCCACCACGCTCGGCTAATTTTTGTATTTTTAGTAGAGACAGGGTTTCACCCATTGGCCAGGCTGGTCTCGAACTCCTGACTTCAGGTAATCCGCCCACCTCAGCCTCCCTAAGTTCTGGGATGATAGGTGTGATCCACTGTGCCCAGTTGAGTTTCAGCAATTTTGACTATGCCGTCCACACCCAAGAGAGCAGAAAGAAGTGGCTGATCCTTTCCACCATGCGGAAGTTCCTGAGCTTGGAGCTTTCTTGATGAAGCGTAAATATGCGTGCTCCTTTGTCTCCTGCTCTCTCCTCTGCTCCGACGCTCAGGTTACGAAGAACACTTTTGATGACCGGAAATGCATTCAGCTTTGTCTGCCTTTTCTTAAAGGCAGACTTTAAACTCATCTCTCTGGGTCTAATGATCTTTAGGGACACTAATACTTCACCTCGTTTCTCCATGTTTTTCGGGTTGAGCAGCCATCGTCCCTCTCTGCAATAATCGAGCCACAATCCAGAACACATGAGGATGAGGGGGCCTTCACGGAACCCAGGGGCACTTTATATAATGAGTACAGAGAAGGCTGGGTTCTTACCAAGCTTTTCCAGACGCTTTAACGACCTTCAGAGTCAGATCAGTCTGGCTGATTTTCATTCTCTTTTCTCAACTTCTCCTTTCTGAGGACGATGCTACGTTACATAGAAAGCAAAGGCTGCTTTTTCTGCCTTGTCTTCCAAGGCAGTTGGAGTGGTGCTTCACAGCACAGACCCCAGAGCCAGATTTCTTAGGGTGTGAATCCTGGCTGCATCCCTTATTAACTACATGACCTTGGGCAAGCTATGACACTTCTCTGGCTTCGGTTTCCTCGTCTGTAATAAGTGATCAATAATAGCACCCCCAATTAAACTATTATGAGGATGGAGGGAGCTGATATTTGTGCTTAGAGCAGGGCTGGCACATAGTAACTAGGACATAAGTGTTTGTTAAGTAAAATACATATTTTGGTTGAAAATCTTTTCTCTGACATTCCACCCAGCCTCCCATCCATCCCGACTAACAGTGACTGTGTCTCAGCATGGTACAAGAGGAAGCGAGGACAGACAGACAGACACTAGAGAGGCAGCTCCCATAGATCCAAAGGAGCTGGAAGTTCTTGCCACATCACAAGGCCTAATGAAACCTTCAGGTTATTTCTTTTTCTTTCCACTACGCTTTTCCCATATAATGCCTTAAAAAGTTTTCATTAATTACCAACATCTGAAAGGGGGGCTGTTTTTATTTTTGCTTTTTTGAGATGGAGTCTTGCTCTGTCAACCAGGCTGGAGTGCAGTGGTGCAACATTAGCTCACTGAAACCTCCACCTCCCTTCCTGGGTTCAAGCAATTCTCCTTTCTCACCCTCCCAAGTAGCTGGGATTACAGGCGTGAGCCACCACACCCGGCTGGGGGGCTGTTTTAAATACAGTATGGTTTTATGGCTTCACTTGAAAACCATCACGAGATCTGCCTCCCTGAGCTCATCTCCCTCCCTGCAGCCATCGATGAATGATGAGTGCAGCTTCTCTCCTTCACCGGGCCCCATCCCTGCCGGCATCACTCATTTACTTCACCTGTCTGGCCATGATAGATACTTGAGGTCATCACCGTCATCCTATGTCCTGGTTCCAACTTTGTAAGAAGGAGGAACCCAAACTTAAGACCCACATGGATGGGGATCTAGCCAAGCAACCTCCTGCTTTTAGCCTGGGCACCTTTATTGGTTCAATGAGGAGCAGGCTAGACATGCCATCTTGAATCTCTCTTTCTAAGGAGAACTGGAATTCTTCAGAGTGGCCTTGGAGATCACAGCAGGAAATGCTAGCAAGGCCAAGAGAGCAAGACTGAGGTTACCTCCAGCCCACTCACTCCAAGAACATCCATTCTTACCTGTTTTACAGATTGGGGTTCCACATAAGATTTCATTTGGAAAACAAGTTCTAGTGCTTTTCTTTTAATTCACTTTCACCTATAACATGCTGTGCTTCAGATCATTATCATCTTGAGAAAAAAACTCTACTTGGAGGCTGTATTTGATTCCCAGGGCTACAATAACAGCCCTAACCCTAACCCTAATCCCAACCCGAATCCTATTTCCAAATAGTCACATTTTGAGGTTCTGAGAGGGCATATACTTGGGGGCGTCACTAGTCAACCCACAACCGAGGCTAACATTAGGTAACCCAAATGAAATATTAATTTTCTTTCATTACCAGCATCTAAGGGTCCTACAATCTTCAACAAATCATTTGCTGATCACTTGTGACATTAGTCCCAACCCTTTTTGGCACCAGGAACCGGTTTCATGGAAGACAATTTTTCCACAGATGGTGTGTGGAGATGGTTTTGGGATGATTCAAGCACATTACATTTATTATGCACTTTATTTCTATTATTATTACATTGTAATATATAGTGAAATAATTATACAACTCACCATAATGTAGAAGCCCTGAGGAGCCCTGAGCTTGTTTTCCTGCAGCTAGATGGTCCCATCTGGGGTGATGGGAGACAGTGACAGATCATCAGGCATTAGATTCTCATAAGGAAGGCGCAGCCCAGATTCCCTGCATGTGTCATTCACAATAGTGTTCACCCTCCAGTGAGAATCTAATGCTGTCACTGATCTGACAGGAGGCAGAGCTCAGGCAGTAATGTGAGTGATGGGGAGTGGCTGCTATTTGTCCATGGTCCAGAAGTTGGAGATCCTTGACTTACTATATATCGGATAGCAAGTTTGCGATATAATAAGGCACAGACTTCAAAGACTTTACAACCTTGCAGGTAAGTTACATATTCTCAGAACTGATTTCAAACTACACCCACCATATTTCTGTGTTATGTGGTTGTATTTTGGGAAAATACAATAAGAATGTGTCAGCTCCCCCTGCTTGTAGAAACATCCTTTATAGAGAAAGTAAATGAATCTTAAGATACATGGACTTTTTTTTAAGGTAAAGGAGTAACTGGTCTATCGGCAAGACAAGATAAGAATTGGCAAGGACCATTGGGTATGACCTTCCCATCCTCTTATTTTCTGAACAAAGTCCAGGGAGGAACAGGGTATTCAGTCACATCTCCATGCACTGCTGGTTTCCCATCTCACCTGAGGGTGCAGCAGCTATCATTCTGCACATTCAAGGACTCAGAATGAATTCACCTAGTGAAATAAGTAACTCAGAATAAAAAAAAAAAACTATCTTGAAAACCTGTAAGATAAGAAGAATAGAGTTTCTGCTGTCATAAGAGGAAAATTCTCCAAACTGGCTGAGTAGAGAAAACTTGCTAATTACCTGATAGAAATTCAATATATTAATACACGGTTCATTCTGGGAACTTAGGCCTAGACGTGTTGCATACAAACCATGAAAATATTTTTGTTCCGTCTGAGATGGCTCCCGGAGTGGGTCTGCAGGTGCCAAAAAAGATCCTGTCGTGTAATAGATTTTCTCTTAGAGGAAAGCATTGTCAGGAAAGGATGGGAGAAGGCCTGGGGGAGAAGTCAACAGGCCTCCCACTCAGAGAAGTCACCAACATGCCTTCTGGCCTCCATGAAATCTATTCTAGCCTGGACAGGTGATGAACCAGCCTAGTCAACAAAGATTTCTCGGGAAGCATGTGTTGAACAGTGCATTCAATCACTTATTTTAATATTTCTCAACTCCAGGTCAGAAAGCATTTTTTGCAACCAAACTTTGGTTTCCATTCTTCAAGGCCTCCTGATCAACCTTGTATAATATTAAAGAGTCTCTGCACATAAACTCCCTAATATGGTCTTAGCTCCCAGGTCTTTGCAAACAGTAATGATAATAACAGCAGTTCAGTGCTAGGAGCTCTGTGCTCATTACGATAACCCTATGAGGTAGGTTCTCTTATTATCCCCATTTACAGATGCAGACACTGCAGCATAGAATGCATTGTAAGAATTTTATCAATGACAGGTGAGAGAGAACTGACTCAATTAAAGAAATGTGTTGGTTCATGAAAGCAGGAAACGAAATACTACAGTCATCCACAAGATGCATGTACAATGAGAGAAAGGCACTGAGTCCAGCCCTAATCTTGAATCTCTAATTTCCCTAGCCCTTCTTTCCATCTTGTGGAAGCCAGGTGTTGAAAGAATCCTTACAGCAAACTGATAGGATGTATGTGACCTCATGTACAAGATCACATGTGTGTGACTTTGTTATGGGAGATGGTAATGCTCATCTTGCAAGGATATTTGCTCTCCTTTGCAGGTTTGATGATGTGAGAGATCATGTTGGAGAAAGTCCACATGGAAAAAAAAAATCTGCCTCCATTCTAAATGGTAGAAGAAGGGTGGCCTCTGGGAACTGTAGGAAGGTTCTAGGGGCTGACAGCCAGAACAAAACTGCTTCCTGAAGTGCTATGACTGTAAGGAAATGAATTTTGTTAACAACCTAAGTGAGTTTAGAAGCAGATTCTTACCCAATTGAACATCAGATGAGACCACAGCCCTGACCATTGCCTTAATTGTGGCAGAGGACCCTTTTAAGCCATATCCAGACTCCTGACTTACAGAAACTGTGAGTTAATAAGTGTGTTTGTTGTAAGCCCCATGAAGTTATGGTAACTTGTTATGCAGCAACAGATAACACAGCCAGTGAGCAGAAGTCCTTTGCCAAGTGTCTCCATATCTGCAGCTGGTCAGATTTTGCTAGTCAGGAGAAGCAACCTGGCTCTTCTATACTCAGCAACTGTTTAAATTTCACCAGAAAATACAATGTGAACATGGGCTCTATTTTGGCAAATCCTCTTTTGCCTCTAGGACTGCTAAACAACTCAGGCTATTACCACCCTACAGCAATGTGCAAATGTGACTAAATGACCAAAAAAAAAAAAAAAAAAAAAAGCCCTGAGATTTATTTGACCTTCCTTTCCTGTCAGTTGCTCAATGAGAGCACTTGAAAAAGTATATTAATATGTTAGAAGACAGTTCACACATACATATACGGTCCATATCCTAGTCCAGTAGAATAATTCAATTCCATAAAATGTGCTAAAATAAAACTCACTGGCTTCATCCAAAAGCGCTCTCAAATAAAAGTAGGGGATGATTATAAAAGTAATGATATACCTAAAAGTTGGCACAAACATCAACTAAAGTAACCTTTCTTCCCTTCAAAATATGAATACAAATAGCAAACTTTAAAATTTTCAATTGAAATAAATTCAAATGAAGTGACTTTTACGCCTATTGAAATAAAATAAGAAAAGTTTAAGAATCAAGTATTGATGAGTGTGTGAGGAAATAGGCACATTCATTTATTATGACTTGGCACTCTACATTTGAAGGAAAATAATTTGGAAAATATACACATTTCATTTTCCATAAAAAAATTCATTTACATTGACTTTCCTGGGACTTTGACCCAAGAAAAAACAAAATATCAATAGTTATAAATGGGCAAAGATGTTTGCTGCAATATCCTATAACGTGGGAAAAGCACTTGAGAAAATTGCAAGGAGGAGGA
This sequence comes from Macaca thibetana thibetana, assembly GCF_024542745.1. Lineage (NCBI taxonomy): Eukaryota > Metazoa > Chordata > Mammalia > Primates > Cercopithecidae > Macaca > Macaca thibetana. The sequence goes on along the minus strand of NC_065597.1, from coordinate 61,917,307 downwards.
TGGGGAAGAAGAGAACTCTGCTAGAGAAAAAACTGAGAGGTTAAGATAACATGGGGAAAATCAGGAATCAGGTACCTCAGATCTAAAGCAGAATGAGAAGATATTCTAGAATCAAGAGAACCCCAGTCAAATGCATGTACAAACGTTGACTACATTTTTTAAAAGTCTAACATTCATAGACATATAACGATACTCTACTCTGCATGTCTAGTTCCACCCTATAAAGCTGGCAATATTTAGGCCTAGAACTACAATTTCCACTATCTTTGGCAAGCAGATATTATATTTGAGTGTTTTGATGATATCTTCTTTGTGCATTGTTCTGAATTTTCTATTTGTTTTCATTCTCACCCACCCCCCAACAAGCTCTTTTTCACCCAACTATCACCTTGGTAGATACAAGGAAGTGTTGCCAAGACAAAGAATTTCCTAGTAAGAGTACTGGGATGCCCTGCTGAAGAGTTAAGTTACATCTCTCTCTCTCTCTCTCCCCCCCGCTACCCCTCCCCTCTCTCTGCTCTAGAGTTTTAAAAAAGCTACCTCAGCTACCCTTGGGAAGATAAATCACAACTGAAGCACAAATGTCATATTAAAAACCTTTAGAAAAGGGTTTCCCAACTTCAGCACTACTGACCTTTGGAACGGACAACTCTTCGTTGTAAAGTTGTCCTGTGTGTTGCAGAACATTTTGCAATATCTCTGACTTCTACTGACTGTATGTCAGTGGCAAACACTGTAGCCTCTCTGCGGAGTTATGACAGCCAAAATGTCTCCAGACATGGCCAAAAGTTCCCAGGAGGGCAAAACTGACCAACTGAGAACTACTGCTGTAGAAGTGATCAAGGTCTAATGTTGGAGAAGAAAAAGTATTGATTGAATTAGGGTAATGTTGGAGAAAGAACGTCTAACACTGCAGAAAGAAGGGTTGAGAAAGAAGAGTATCAATATCCTTTGATTTTGAGAGTTTTAAGAGGAAAAATTGCCTCACCCTGGGTGCATAGATCCCCAGGGAAAACATGGGAGACAATGGTCCCAAGTCTGAAAAGGACAAAAGTCTGAAAACGACAAATGCTCAAAACACCTGTGTCATCCATTCCCACCACAGCTGTGTTCGGGACCAAATGTACTGAACATGAGGTCGCAATGTCCTCAGCCAAGTATGGCACCAGTGGATCATGGAAGGAAGATGCTCCACGTGCACCAGGCTTGACCGTTGGACTGCAGCCCAGTGTTCCACAGTAACACTGTTGTAGCAGTGAGAGGCAATGGCAACAACCAACTGCCATCACTTCAGGTTCTCCCTGCCTGAATGGATAAGCTTATGCATAAGTCCCCAATTTTCTTGGCCAATTCTTGGGGTGTGGGGTGGAGCCCCTAAAGTATATACTGAGTTTCATGCCAATATGTCATGTGGGAACTCCCACATGTTCTTATTTTAAGTAAAAAAATATATATATAGCCACAGTTGTATCCTACAGTTGTGACAAATTTCATCCCAATTTCTATACGTTTTGGAGTGAATTGGAAGGTGCTACATAGTACAGGTATAGGAGAAAAAGCCCTATCTTCTTGAAGTCCACAGCCTCAGCTCTGCCACTTACTAGCTATGGGGTCTTGGAGGAATTATTTTACCTCTCAGGGTCTCAATGTCCTCTAGAGAGGGCTCATGACCTCTGAGATTCTTCCTAAAGTCCCTGTCTTCACACCTTTTGCTCTTCAATGGAGCTTTAGTTCTATTCTAGGCATCATTTCAAGCTTTGTGGTTTGGTCTTTCATATTTCACTTCAACTTCGTCATCACTTCACTTTTGTTCTTCACAAGTCGCCAGCAGCTACAAGCTCACGAAGACTCAGAAGAAACGTCCCTGTGATGGCCATCTTCACAATGACTGCTTCTAAACAACTCAAAGTCAGGAACAAGAATGGGCCCAGTGTCTCTGATCCCAAGCAGCCAAATGTCAAAAGATATCTGTGTAGCACAAGAAGATGGACAACAAACCTCGAATGTCAAAGATAATCTACAATTCACTGCTCCAAATTGCGATGGCTGAATTAAGATTGCAGCTTGTTTTAGGTCTGAGTTAGTAAACAATACACTGCAGATAGGTTAACCTGAGCACGTGAGTGGTTTATTATTTTGGGAGAAAATATAAATAAACCTTCACATGCGAGAAGAACAGTGTAAAACTTATATTAAAAGGATGCAAAGGGTGGGCACAGTGGCTCACGCCTGTAATCCCAGCACTTTGGGAGGCAGAGGCAGGTGGATCACGAGGTCAGGAGATCGAGAACATCCTGGCCAACATGGTAAAACCCTGTCTCTACTAAAAATACAAAAATTAGCTGGGTGTGGTGGTGCACATCTGTAGTCCCAGCTACTCAGGAGGCTAAGGCAGAAGAATCACTTGAACCCAGGAGGTGGAGATTGCAGTGAACCGAGATCTCGCCACTGCACTCTGGCCTGGACAACAGAGTGAGACTCCATTTCAGAAAAAAAAAAAAAAAAAAAAAGATGGAAAATGCCTTGAACGTGTGCTTCCCTATCCTGCAACCACGACAGACATCACTAACTGATCATGACTCAGCCTCAGAATTCTCAACACAGAACTCCAGGTAGCCAGTAGCAGTGGACTTGAGTTGAAACCTACCTGATGGACCTCACCTAGGATCATCCTCCTGTTTTTCAGATCAGAACGTCTAGTCATTTAAGATTAAATACATGGCCCAGGGTCATAGAACCTACCCAAAGAAGAGCCAGAATCCCGAACCTTTGATTTCCTGTCTATTACTCTTTTCTATACCATGCCACCCTAAACCTGAATAAAACATGAATTAAAAGTTGCCTTATTAGAATTAAAAATAAAGGCTGGGCACAGTGCTTTCCCAGGCAATGTGCATTATCTGTGGCAAGTCGGTTGTAGGAAAACACACCCAGTGCCATGCCTGCAATCCCAACACTTTGGGAGGCCAAGGCGGGCACATCGTCTGAGGTCAGGAATTTGAGACCAGCCTGACCAACATGGTGAAATCCCAGCTACTCAGGAGGCTGAGGCAGGAAAATCGCTTGAACCTGGGAGGCGGAGGTTGCAGTCAGCCAAGATTGCCCCACTGCACTCCAGCCTGGGCGACACAGTGAAACTGTCTCAAAAAAAAAAAAAAAAATTAAAAATAAAGCTTATCTTTTTGTTCTAAAACAAAGTTTTAAAAAACTACTACAAATGAAACATAGGACTGGCTGACCACATTTCCTTTACACTGCATCAGAAATGTTTTCTTCAACTGCCTTTCCTATTTCGTCACAGTAGCTATAGAGATGGAACCTGAGTTTTGCCAGACAAAAAGTGGCAAAACTGAGGTCATTTCAGGAACTCTACTTGGACGTTTTCAAGAACTAGAGAATCCCTGATGTGCTGTAATCAATTCAGAAGGTAGCATTAAGTCCCACAAAAAGTCATCATCAAGTACTACAAGCCCCTTTGATCAACAGCTGTATAACCTATGTCCCTGCAGAACTTCTCCTAGAGCCTTACACGGAGAACGTGCTCAAAAATAAACCTCAGATGGAAATTAGTGTCTGGGCCCATATTAATATGATTTAATAGTGAGCTATAAAAAATAATTAAAATTTGCCAGCATGTTCCTGTCCCTTATTGCTTATCTAATTGCCTCTGGTATCTACAAGTGGAGTCTGGTCTTAAAAAGCTCTTATCTTAGGAAAGTATTTGTAAGAGGAAAGTGATGGGAACCAGGAGTTCCCATCTCAGGAGAGACTGAGATTTAGTCAAAGCCAAAGGTATTCTTTATGACACTAGAGCTAAGAGAACCTCTAAGAGAGATAATTTAAAAATTCTGACGGCCAATTAAAAATGCAGAGAATTTGGAAACGAGAGACTGGGAGAGCAGTTAAGGGCTATGACAGCAGTCCCTATGCGAGACGACACAGCCTGAACTAACAAGTCAGTGACAGTGAGAAGAACTGCCCGTGTGGGGAAGCTAATATGAAATCTATTGCTGGGGTAGAATCCACAGAATATGGCAACAGTAATGGAGGGAGATTGAGGAGCTGAGTAAGACAATAAAGGAAAGTGGGCCGGGTGTGGTGGCTCACGCCTGTGATCCCAGCACTTTGGGCAGCCTAGACGGGCAGATTACCTGAGGTCGGAGTTCAAGACCAGCCTGGCCAACATGGTGAAACCCCGTCTCTACTAAAAAAATACAAAAAACTAGCCAGGCGAGGTGGCGGGCGCCTGTAGTCCCAGCTACTCGGGAGGCTGAGGCAGGAGAATGGCGTGAACCCGGGAGGCAGAGCTTGCAGTGAGCTGAGATCCGGCCACTGCACTCCAGCCTGGGCGACAGAGCGAGACTCCGTCTCAAAAAAAAAAAAAAAAAAAAAAAAAAAAAAAAAGCAAAAATTAGGTAGGCGTGGTGGCGCATGCCTGTAGACCCAGCTACTCAGCAGGCTGAGGCAGGAGAATCATGTGAACCCGGGAGGCGGAGGAGTTCCAGTGAGCCTGAGGTCGTGCCACTGCACTCCAGCCTGGGGGCAGAGCAAGACTCCATCTCAAAAAGAAAAAAAAGACAATAGAGGAAAGTGACTTCCTTAACACAGTTGTGTGTCATTAGACTGGTAGCCAGCTGTGGGCTCCCGTATGGCTGCCCCCATGACGTCAGCACAGCCTACAGAGTTCAGCTGGTTGAGCCATAACCCTGGTTTCTTGGAACTATGTCTTTACTACTGATCATTTCTAGATCATGGGCAGGGCTGGGGAGGGTTGAGTGGTCTGCCCCCAGTCCCACTGGAAAGTTTCAATAGGTCTGTTTTCCTACAACCAACTTGCCACAGGTAAAGCACATTGCCTGGGAAAGCAGGCCACAGTCCTCAGAAGTAGATGCTGACATCACAAAGCTCCATTCGCCTCCAGGTTCCTCATCCACCTGAAAATGTCAGACAGGGAGGACTTGGAAAAATGGGATGACAACGGCCCAATCAGATGCCTTCAAAGAAAGTCAATTAAATCGGCAGCCTCATTGTTCACTGAAAATTCTTTATTCCGTCATATCCTTAATCAAAACTATTCAGAGCATGCTTCTGCATGGAAAGGGCTTGGAAGTCACCACTCCAGGCTGGGCATGGAGTGTAATCTTAGCACTTTGGGAGGCCAAGGCGGGTGGATCACTTGAGGTCAGGAATTCAAGACCAGCCTGGCCAACATGGTGAAACCCCATCTCTACTAAAATTTAATGACAGAGCTAGTACCAGCAACTGGACCTGTGATGACCAATTTAATGTCCTCTCCAGCTCTGTAGCAGTTTCCACGTTTGAGGATAAGTCAGAATCACCTGAGGCAGATTTAGCACTGGAGATTTTGAGTCAGTGGGTGTGTGTTGGTTAGGATGCTTGGGTTGCAAGACGTGGAAACTCTAACTCAAATAGTGAAAGAGTTTATTATCCCACATAATAGGAAATATACAGAGAGGGCAGATCTTAGAGCAGGTTGATCCAGGCACTCAGTGGTGTGAAGAAAAACTCAGCTTCTCTCAGTCTCCCCTCTGTTTTCTTTAGTGTTGGCTCCATCCTCCAATGGGTCTCAGATGTCAGATGGCTGAAGCAGCAATTCCAGGTAAATATTCTGAGTCCACAGCCCCCCAAGGAAGGAAAGAGCTATCTTTTCCTCTCACTGGACCAAGTTATATCAAATGCCCATTCTTGAAGCAAGCACTGGCAGGAAAAATAGCAATTTCCTTGAAAGCAGTCAGACTACACCCAAGATTAGTTTTCCTGGAGTTGTATGATGTCATGGTGGAGGGATGTACAACTGGACCACAGAAGCATGATTCTGTGAAGAAAGAGAAGAGAGTGGGTGGGTTCCCAGCAATTTCTCCTGCTGCAGCTGAGTCCCCATTTATGCCTGGTGCCTCTGGGTCAGCCTTTGAGAAGAGTAATGCAGTAGGTCATAGAGAGCCTAGGATCTTGGGCTTTTAGCATGTGACCTTCCTGATCCTTATAAGCAGATAGTCTGGGCAGCACTGACTTCAGCCTGGTTTCTTGGTTTCATTTCTATACTGAAAACGTTCCTAGGGTATTCAGACATCTCAGGAAATGCCACATTATTTTCTCATCTCAACTCCTCGAAAAGACTATTACGTAAATACTTTTTAAAAAAGAGATTTAAAAAAAAAAGGCATGTTAAAGCAAGCAGTAAACTATACATGTGGATTAAGATGTAACCACAAGGATTTTCATAGCAACAGTCTCCACAGTAATCAAGAAAATCAACCTAAACATCCACCAATAGGGAACTGGTTAGCTATTACACGTTCTAACCACACAGTGGAATTTTAAGCAGCCATTAAAACTGATGAGATATTTCTCAATGTGTTGACCCAGAAAGAGGATCATGGCATAATGTCAGGTATAAAAGCAGGTTACAGAATAGGTTCGGTGTGATCTCATTTACATAGAAGTTTATGTGGGTGTGTGAGTGTGTGTATGAGAAAGCTTTGAGTGTGTGTGTGTGAGCATGTGTATGTGTATTGCCAGTGTGTGTGAGAGTGAACGTGTGTATGCAAGAGAGAGAGAAAGAGAGTTCCTGTGTGTGAAGGTGTGTTCAGAAAAATCTAGAAGAATATAAAAATGTAACAGAGATCATCTCTGGGTAGTAGAAGTTTGTAAGGCTTTTCATTTTCCCTTTTGTACACACACATACATACACACACACACACACACATATATATATATATGAGGAAGCCGAGGCTCAGAGAGAGAAGATGACTTGCCCCAGATGGCTCAGCAATTTAATGGCAGAGCCAGTACCAGCAACTGGACCTGTGATGACCAATTTAATGTCCTCTCCAGCTCTCTAGCAGTTTCCACGCTTGAGGATAAGTCAGAATCACCTGAGGGAGGTTTATTACAGGAGATTTTGAGTCAGTGGATGTGTATTGGTTAGGATGCTTGGGCTGCAAGACGCGGAAACTCTGACTCAAACAGTAAAAGAGTTTATTATCCCACATAATAGAAAATACACAGAGAGGGCGGATCTTACAGCAGGTTGATCCAGGCACTCAGTGGTGATATATATTCTGTGTGAATTTTGTTTTTATAATGAGCATATATAATTTTTACAATGCTGGAAGCTCTTTCCTGGTTTTTGTGACTTTCAAGGAAAGCTTTGAACAGGGGCAGGTGCCACAGTGAAACTTCCCCCGACCCGTTAGCCTTTGTGATGGGAAAAGAAATGGGTCATGAGCCGCCTGACTATAAATGAGCATGGCTTCTTTTTTAAAACATTTTTGCCTGTAGCCTATAGCCACTCACTCTGCTCAAAAGAATCTGAAACTATGGACCCCCTCCTGGGCCCTAGAGGGGACTTTTGCCCCAGTTTTCCACTTTCTAGATGTCTCTTTACCCATATACAGCTGGGATTTTCAAAAGCATCTAGAAACTTCCAGAAGGATCTGTGGTCAACTGAGCAATCTCCCCACAAATCATTCATAAGAGAGAACAGTTCTCTCCCCTGAGATCAACACTGCAGCAGCCACACACCTTTCCAGACTCCTTTGAAAGGGCTCCAGAGATCACCTGTTATCATGCCATCCAGAAAGAAATTATGATTCAAAACCGTCTTTTCCCCTCTTAGCCTCTCCCACTTTGGAGCCTTCCCAGAAGGACATGGCTCAAAACCCACCCACCCCCATCCCAAATCCTTTAGCCACAACAGGAAGGCAATGAACTACAAGGGAAAGGCATGAACATTGTCATTTCAAGATATTTGAGGGCTGGAACCATTGGCACTGAAAATGTTGGTTTGTACTTCATGGAGTTCTGCTGAAAGTTCCAACAGGTTTGCCCTTAAAATGTGCTAATTAATTGAGCATGGCCAGGGAAATGTTCAAGCACTTTAAGGAATGGTCAATAAATAGGATCTGAAGAGATGAGCCGTTTTCTGGAGGACAATATCAAAGGCACTGGGTGAAATCACTTAGAAAGGTGCGAGGCAAACCATCCAACCCTGAGTTTGGCAACACCTTTGCTCTTTCTAGTGTAAAGGGTATGTATGTGAGACAATTGTATGGGCAAAAGTGCTGGCAATCTTTAATCGACTGCTTTCCCTCGTTCCTTCATCCAGAGCATCAGCAAAACCTTGTAGCCCTGCCTTTGAATATTACAAGCCCATTGTATTAATATCAATCAAGGTTCAACAGAAAAGCAGAGTCAAAGGACATATATATATATTGAGATTTACTGCAAGGAAGTGGCTTAAGAGATTGTAAGCACTGGCTAGACAAGTCCCAAATCCACAGGACAGTGCACCAGAAAGAATACATTGGAACTCTTGGGCACGGGCTGAAGCTGTGGTCTTCAGGCAGAATTTCTTCTTCAGCAAGGGAGCCTCAGCTCTGCTCTTAAAACTTTTCAACTGATCGAATCATGCCCACCCAGATTATCCAGGATATTCTTCCTTATGCAAAGTCAACCAATTGTGGACTTTAATCACAGCTACAAAATACCTTCACAGCATAACCTAGATTAGTGTTTGATTGAATCACATGGGGCTATAGCACAGTCAAGCTGACACATCAAAACATCATCACACATCTCAAAAAGATGACTGCACTCCCATGCCCACTGAAGCTTTATTTACAATAGTCAAGATACGGAAGCAACCCAAATGTCCATTGACACAGGAATGGATAAAGAAAGTGTGATACATATATATATATACGCAATGAAATATTATTCAGCCTTAAAATAAAATAAAATTCTGCTATTTTCAACAACATGGATGAACCTAGAGAATATTATGCTAAGTGAAACAAGCCAGTCACAGAAGAACAAATATTGCACGATTCCACTTATTTGAAGTATCTAAAATAGCCAAAGTCACAGAATCAGAGAGTAGAATAGTTGGTTGCTCAGGGCTGGCGGAGAGGGAAAAGGGAAATTGTGTTTCAGTGGGTACAAAGTTTCTGTTATGTAAGACGAGTAAGTTCTAGAAATCTGCTATTCGACATAGCAGCTATAGTTTACAATGTGCTATTGTGCTCTTTTAAATATGTTAAGAAGACAGATATCATATAAAGTGTCCTTGCTGAAGATCACACACAAACATAACACAAAAGAACACACGGACATTTTTTTGGAGGTGATGGATATGTTTACTTCCTTAGTTGTGGTGATGACATGGTGGTGTATGCATATATCCAAACTCATCAAGATGTATAGGTTAAATGTGTGCAACTTTTTGTTTATCAATCTCAATAAAGCTAAAAAAATTTTTTTTTAAATTTTTTAATCACACCCATCCACCTCTCTTACTTTCCTGCCACTGAAGTGTCCTTCACTCACACCTGGACCACTACGATGGACTTCTCGTTGACTCAGCAGCCAGAGTGACCTTGTTGAGATAGGATTTGCCATCCTCTGATTAAAACCTTCCAAAGACACATTGCTCATGGAATAAAACTCAAAATCCTTACCAAGGCCACTGAGACCCTCCTGGGTCTCACCCCTGCCTACCTTTTTGAGTCACCTTATACCACTCAGAGTGACTCCTTCTAAACGTGGGCCTTCCAGCCTGCCCTTGGCTTTTTTCCTGCGTTGGAGACTTTGTAAGTACTTTTAACTCCATCTGGAAAATGCCTGCAGGTTTTTCCTCACTGACTCCTTCTTGTCTCTCAGGACTCAGCTCAAAGTTTAGGAAGACTTTCTTTGTTCACCCTGTATATTATGCCTCCCATCCCGAAAGCATCCTCTATCATTTCAAATTATTTTTCTTTCCTTATAGCATAGATCACTATCTGAATCTTTTATTTATTTGCTTCCTTGTTGATTGTCTGTAGCGTGTAGGCTCTGAATGCAATACCTGGACGTGTTTTATTCATCCATGGGTCCCCAGCCTCTGACCCCGTGCCTGGCACCTAGTAGGCATGCAATGAAGTATTGTTACATGGATGATTGGATGGAAATTACAGAATCCTTTCAGCACCGTATTCTCCTAAAATCCTAGTGGATGGATGAGGATATGGTGTGGGATTTTGTCTAAAAATATGAAGAGGGGAAAAGTGGTAGGTAGAGCCGAAACAAGATCAGCCACGAATTAATAATTGTGGAAACTGGGCGGTAGGTACCTGGGGGTTCATTATACTATGTGTCTACTTTTGTATGTGTTTGGAATTTTCCAGAATGAAAATATTTTGAAAAATGAACACCAGGCCAGGCACGGTGGCTTACGCCTGTAATCCCAGCACTTTGGGAGGCCGAGGCAGGCAGATCACCTGAGGTCAGGAGTTCGAGATCAGCCTGGCCAACATGGTGAAACCCCATCTCTACTAGAAATACAAAAATTAGCCAGGCATAGTTACAGGTGCCTGTAATCCCAGCTACTCGGGAGGCTAAGGCAGAAGAATCGCTGGAACCCAGGAGGTGGAGGTTGCAGTGAATGAGTAGAGATGGCACCATTGCACCCAGCCTGGGCAACAAGAATGAAACTCTGTCTCAAAACAAACAAATAAATAAATAAAAATAAAAATAAAATAAACACCAGGTTTAACCATCTAACCAAGAACAATATCCCACAACTGCCTGATTTTGTCCTCATTTTTTAGCTGATTGAAGTCAATTACTCTCAACCATGGGTTGTGGGTTGTTTTGGCTCCCAAGGGACATTTGGCATTGTCTCGAGACAGTTTTTGATTGTCACATTGTGGTGGGGAGACCTTAATGCACAGGACGGCATTGATTAACCACAAACAATTATCTGATCCCCAAATGTCAACAGTGCCAAGGTTGGCAAAACCTCGTGTGTGTTATTTAGAACGATGTCTAGAAGCTGACCCTAAAGCAGGGTAAATATCAGCAATCTGGTCAGAGGCCCAGCCACATAACAGACAGCTTCAATATCACTGGCAATCAAGCAAATTAAAACGAAGGCCCACTTTCGGCCTGTTGCATTAACGAAGGTGTTTGAGATATGCTGGCTAGGGTACAGGAAGACCAGCATGAGCCATCATGCCAGCCCATTGCTAGAGAATGTATAATTGCTCTGACTTTTCCCAAAAATAACTGAGCAATAGATAGCAAGCTCTTTACAATGCTCCTACCCTCTGACCAAGTAAGACCACTGCTAGCGATACATCCTAAAGAAAAAAATCAAGGAAGCAAAAACTCAAAGCAACCTAAATGGCCAACAATGCAAGGCATTCTAAATAAAATGTACAAGTTTTTAATGACACAAGGAGATACTTACAACATCATGCTCGGAGAAAAGAGCAGAAATAAATTAAGTATTCAAATATTCATCCATAAAAAATGAAATTGTGTCTTTGGCAACTACATGGATGGAGCTGGAGGCTATTACGTGAAATGGCTCAGACACAGACAAATACTACATGTTCTCATTTATAAGTGGGTGCTAAATCATGTGTACATATGGATGCAGAGTGTGGAATGATAGACAACGAAGACTCAGAAGGGTGGGGAGAATTATGAGAAATTATTTAATAGGTACAATGTATGTTATTCAGGTGATGGACACCCTAAAAGTTCTGACTTCACCATTATGCAACCTATGCATGCAACAAAATTACACTTGTACTTAATAAATTTATACAAATTCACATAATAACTATGATAAATAAGCATTTTTAAAATAATTAAGTGTTCTTCATTACCTCGACTATATAAAAGCTAATAAAATGTCTTCTGTGGAATCATATAAAAATTCTTTGGCCACCCTTAAACTTTGCCAAACTTTTAAATATTTTTATTTGACCAAAATAGTCCACATGAGTTAATACATTTTCAGTCACAAATTGTAAAACACCCAACTCAAACTTCCATTGCAATGATGGGAGTTTGTTGACTTATGTAGCAGAAAGGTCAAAAAGTAGGTTGAGTTTCATACAAAGCATAATCCAGATACAACAATACAATCACCAAGGACCTGGCTTCTATCTGTCTCAGGGCTCTGACTTCCAAAAATTGGCTTCATCCTCTGACTCCAAGCAGTGATCCTTGATCATCCCCCGCACACCACTCCACACACACACACACACACACACACACACACATATGCATACACAAGCTTTCTCCCTCATGATAGCTAAATGACAGAAGTTATTCCATATACCATATTCTCACACACATCCTACGAAATAAAGAAAGTGTCTTCTGACAACTTGAGCACAAGTCTGAAGATTCACTTTTCCCATTCGCCTGAATTATATAATGTACCCATCCCTGACCCAGTCACTGTGGCCAATGGTGCACAACTTGCTAATTGCCTTGCACCAACCAGAACCCACCCACTGTAGCAAGAAAGTCAACCCCATCCAAATCATGTGGCTGAAAATGGCTGTATTAGTCCATTCTCACACTGCTATAAAGAACACCACCGAGACTGGGTAATTTATGAAGGAGAGAGATTTAATTGACTCACAATTCTGCATGGTGGGGAGGCCTCAAGAAACTTACAATCAGGGTAAAAGACAAAGCAGGCACATCTTACATGGCGGCAGGTGAGAGAGAGAATGTGAAGGAAGTGAAGAGGGAAGAGCCCCTTATAAAACCATCAGATCTCATGAGAACTCACTCACTATCACAAGAACAATATGGGGGAATCCACCCCTATAATCTAATCACCTCCCACTGGGTCCCTCCCTTGACATGTGGGGATTATGGGGATTACAATTCTAGAGAAGATTTATGGGAACACAGCCAAACCACATCAATGGCAGAGGGTGAATTCCACCAAGCAAAGTCAAGGTCCTTTCCACTGTGGCACAAAGTGGATGCTGGATAGTCCTCCAGTAAATGTCCCTGGGACGTGTGTTGCTAGGGAGGGGCTGTCTAACCATGGACTACATTTCCCAGCCTACTTTGTGTTTGGGTTGGACATAGGACTAGTTCTCACTAGTAGAATGAAAATGAAAGTGGAAATAGAGTACTCTGAGGCCCTAGAGGAGAGGGGAACACAAGGTAGAAGGAGGCTTCCTCCCCAATTCACTGCATAGAAAGGTACCTGCCCATTGGAAACACCCACATTAAACCTATTTGAATAAGCCATTGATATTTATGGGGTTTTTTTTGTTGTTGTTGTTACAGCAGCTAGCATCAACCTAATACATACCTTACAAGTGTATATTACTTTTACATAAATATAATAATAATTGTGGTGGTTAAATTTATGTGTCATCTTCAGTGAGCCATGGGATGGCCAGATTAAACATTGTTTCTGGGGGTGTCTGTGATTGCTTCTGGATGGGACTGGCATTTGAATCAGTGAGCTCAGTAAGGTAGATTGCCCCCAAAATGTGGTTGAGCATCATTCAATCCACTGACGACCTGAGTAGAACAAAAGGCAGAGGAAGCAGGAATTTGCCCTTTTTTCCCTTGCCTCACTGTTTGAGCTACGACATCTCATTTCATCTTTTCCTCCTGTTAGATTGGGATTTATGTCATCAGCTCCTCAGGTTCTCAGGCCTTCAAACTCAGACTGAATTGCACCACTGGTTTCCCTGAGTCTCCAGTTTGCAGAAAACAGGTTGTGGGACCTCCCTACCTCCATAATAGCATAAACCAATTCCTCCTTATTTATACTAACCAATGCTAGATACTATTGGTTCTATCACTTCTACTTCTCTGGAGAACCCTGAGTAATACAATAATAATTTTTTTAAATGGGTCATGTTTCAGGGGAAAAAGTCATGAGTTTGTTGTCCCTAATTTGTGTATGCATGATAGGAAGACATAAAAGAAGTCATAATTAATAGGCAAGCTAAAATAAAGCCAAGAAGCTTTGAATAGCGCCTGGTATTAAATATACCACTTATACAAGCTTACGGGAGAGGAGATTTCAAATGCTCCTGTCAGAAGATTCTCAGAACAAAGAAATTGATTGACATCTAGAAGATTAAAGGCCATCTGATCCACAGATAAAACATTCAGTCTCTTAGGCTAGAGATTTATATAAAAACATTTATACCTCCATTTTTTTAATGGCTGTATTCCTGGAATAGCGACTTATTCCTTTTCTTTTATCATGTATTCAATAAGTATTGAGTGTTATTGAATGTGCCATGTTGGATTGAGTGCAAAAGATCCAATGAGAATGAGTTCTAGTTCTTTCAAAGAATTTATAGGCTTGGGACTTGGGTGGACTAATACACAGGCAATTACCAAAAGAGAGAGAGAGAGAGAGAGAAGTGCTATGATTGGCTGATTTAAAAACCCATAGAAAGGACACTCAACCTACTCTTGATGGTATAGCAGATACAATCTTGATGGTGTAGCAGATTAAGAAGATTAATCTTGTTCATCCTCACCAAATATTCTATATTGCCCCCTATATTTTCCACCTTTCTCTGCAGTTATAATGGAGTCATGTGACTAATTCTGACCAATAGACCATGAGCAAAAGTAACACACGTCACTTCCTGGTCAAAGTCATTAGGAGCTATTCTGCCTCCTCTTCCTCTCTCCCCTCTTCTCTCTTTCAGAGAGCTTGAAGGCCACGTGTTTCAGAGGCCCCAACAGCAGCATAGCAGTACAGGGCTGCTCAACCTACATGGCAGTTTATGTAAGGGAGAAATAAGCTTTACTGTGTTTAACTTTTGAGATTTCACGCTTGGCCCGTCATGCACCTGGCGTAATTATCCTGATACAAGAGGTCAGAGAATGCTTCCTGAAAAGGAGAACTGAAAGGGTAGAAGATTAAATGAAATTAGGCAGGCAGAGATGTGGCTGCAAAGAGTAGTCCATGCAGAGGAAACAGTGTCTGCCAAGTTTTGGAGATGGTTGCTTGTAAATAGAGTTTGGGTTTAATGGGTCCTTTTATTATTATTATTATTATTAATTTCCCTTGGATATTTACAACTTTCCTCATATCCATTTCTTTATATTCAATGGCAGGAATTTCTAGCTTTTAATTGAAGCTTCTCACCTTATTGTTCCCCATTTTCTCCTTTCAGCAGCTAATGACCAGCAAATAAATCCACAAGGGCCCGGCCTAGCTGCTGTTTAAACAAACATTTTGTTTTAAACACTCTGCAAGGAAGTGCTGCCCCAGAGCGCTCCTGAAAGTTTGCAGTTTTGTATGTTTGCATTACTAAACTCTGCTTCCTACTTCTGCAGCATAAGCTTTTTTTTCACTTTCAACTGTGCTGAAACTGCTTAGTGATATGGGCTGTGCAACCTATCCACTCCAATCCCCCAGAGCTTCCTTCAGGTAACTCATCTGAGCAAACTCCTCTCTAACAACTCACCAGGTTCACCCAAAGCTCTTCCCAGGAGAAATCCATGAATTCCTGGTCCACAAATCACCGGTTTAAGTAGCCAGAAGGTGGAGCTTTAACCCAGAGCCAGTGCTAATTAAATTTCCAGCCCTTGGTTTTTTTGTTGTTTTTTGGTTTGTTTTGTTTTTGCTCAGAGATCTTTTCCAAAAGAAGCAATGCCAAGAGTAACAAATGGAAGGAGAGGGAAGATCAGTTTGCAGCAGGTATATAGGCAGAAATTCAAGTCCCAGGTCTCAAGAAAAAGAATTTCAACCCTGTTTGCCAGAGCAAGGGGATCCATCTCATTGTCTACTATAGCAATAAAAAGAAAAAGTGAAGCAGAGATTCTGAGATGCCATTTACGGCTCAAAGAATACAAAACATTAGGCAGTAGAAAAGCTAGGATATCCAGCAGATCTGAAAGAAGCAGTAACTAGAAAGAAGTATTTAGCAGGGTTTTTTTTTTGTTTATTTGCTTGTTTTGGGGGGCACAGGGTCTCACTCTGTCACCCGGGCTGGAGTGCAGCAGCGCAATCTCAGCTCACTGCAACCTCCGCTTCCCGGGTTCAAATGATTCTCAGACCTCAGCCTCCCAAGTAGCTGGGATTACAGGCACCTGCCACCACGCCTGGCTAATTTTTGAATTTTTAGTAGAGACCAGGTTTCACCAGCCAGGCTGGTCTCGAACACCTGACCTCACGTGATCCGCCCACCTCAGCCTCCCAAACTGCTGGGAATACAAGAGTGAGCCACCACATTCGGCCCAATGTAGCAGTCTGATAGAATGGAAAGAGCTGGATCTGAGTTCATATTCTGGATCCACATCTTACCTCAGTTTCTTCATCTGTAAAATAGGTTAATATCATCTGTCTTGCATCGTGGTTGTAAGGGTTAAGAAATAACTTGTCTCGGGATGATGATGTTTCTGCCAGGTAGTTCTAGACAATGTGCATACACTCATTTAATCCTCACAACAACACCATGAGGTAGGTACAATTATTACCCCCATTTTGCAGATGAGAAAATGTAACAGAAAAGTCCAGGGGCTTGTCCAAGAACTTGTGCAGATGGGATTCAAACACACGATCAGGCTCCTGACTCCATGGACTTGGGTGCCCAGTTTATAGTAAGTGTTCAAATTAACAGAAGGTGCTTTCGGTATGGGGTCACAGGAAAGTTAATAATTAATTATATGCAAAGCACTGTAGAAAACAACTCATCCAGTCCTCACAATAATCTGGTCATGGGATGATCATTGGTCTATTTTACAGATGAAGAAATGGATGGGGGGCGGGCAGTGGCAGTCAAAGACTGCACACTAACCGCTATGCTATACTGCCTTTCTAGGATAAGAGTGAAAGGAACAAAAACCTCACTGATGGCTCACGCCTGTAATCCCAGCACTTTGGGAGGCCGAGACAGGTGGATCACGAGGTCAGGAGATCGAGACCATCCTGGCTAACACTGTGAAACCCCGTCTCTACTAAAAATACAAAAAAATTAGCCGGGCGAGGTGGCGGTCACCTGTAGTCCCAGCTACTCGGGAGGCTGAGGTGGGAGAATGGTGTGAACCCGGGAGGCGGAGCTTGCAGTGAGCCGAGATCGCACCACTGCACTCCAGCCTGGGCGACAGAGCCAGACTCCGCCTCAAAAAAAAAAAACAAAAAACCTCACTGAGCATTCATGTTACCACTTTCATCTGGCCTTTAGCAGAGAATCGGGTTCTCTTTTCTCTTTAGTTTAAGTGCTCTAGGGTCACAGAAACCTGTGGGCAAATCCCAGCTGTCCATTTAATAGCTGTGTGTTGGAGACTAAGGGAAGAACCTAACCTCCGTGAGCCAGTGTGTACCATGGGGATTCTAAAACCCACCTTTCCAGATTTTGTAAGGAGTGTGCCTAGCCCTATGTCTGCCACAAAAGAAATGTTTGACAACTGACAGCCAATAGGCCCAGCTCATTTCTGTAACCCCAGGGCTTTGGGAGCCTATGGAGGAAGGATTGCTTGGAGACCACCCAGGAACTCAAGACCAGCCTGGGCAACATAGCAAGACCCCGTCTCTATAATAATATTAATTAATTATTTAATAACAGGTAGCTAATGTGATTAGTTCTAAGCCAGATTATGCAGCAAGCAAAATAAACCCCATTTCTTGATAGTCTTGTCTGGATTTTGACCAAAAATTATCCCAGCCTGCTGAATCTTACCTTACATTCTAAACCTGACTCCAGTGTCTTTTCAAACATGAACTTTTTCCCCCAAAGAGTAATGATTTTCTAGCCAAGGACTTGCAAATAAATGTGTTGCAGGTGCCTGTGGCAATTCTAAAAGCATCTTTCAAGTGATGACTGTAATTGAGAAACACATATACAGAGTCTCCAAGTGAAGCCTTGAAGAAACCAACATTTATGGGATACTTCAGTTGAGTACATTTGGTATTTTTTGTAAATTTTTTTTTTGAGACAGAGGCTCACTGTCTCACACCCAGGCTGGAGTGCAATGGCGTGATCTCAGTTCACTGCAACCACCGCCTCCCAGGTTCAAGTGATTCTCACGCCTCAGCCTCCTGAGTAGCTGGGATCACAGGCATGCATCAAAACACAGGGATAATTTTTTATATTTTTAGTAGAGATAGAGTTTGCCATGTTGGCCAGGCTGGTCTCGAACTCCTGGCCTCAAGTGATGCACCCACCTTGGCCTCCCAAAGTGCCAGGATGACAGGCATGAACCACCATGCCTGGCCCTTGTAATTTTTAATAATACCAAAAAAGTTCCATTAAGTTGTGGTCATATGTATCAGTAAGTATGGGCTAGGTGCAGTAACAAACAATCCCCCAAATCTCATTAACAGACGTTTATTTATTGCCCATGTTACATGCCCAATGCAGGTCAGTGGGAGGAAGATGTCTGCTTGTCACCAAAAGACTCAGGCCAACTCAGACCCACAGCAGAATTGCCATGATCACCAGAGCCATGGCTAGCACTGGCTAGTTCTAGTTCTAGCACCAGTTCTAGCACTGGCTTGTAAAGCCACTGGCCAACACACTTCCCTTTTACCTGCATGTAATTGGCCAAAGCAAGTCACACTTAACTTCAAAAGGGCAGGAAGGAGGATGCTATCATGGAAATACCTGGACAACACTAATGACTACTCCACTCCAATTTCACTTACTCGTCCTTTTATTTGACAAGTATGTGCAGAACATGGTAGAAGAGGCAAAATTGTATGTCTACCCTCTCAGGGTTTTTGGCTGGGCCTGAGAATTACATTGACCTAATACATATCAACAAGAGGAAAGCATATAAATTTATATCGGTTTTACGTAACACAGGACCCCTTATAAGAAGTGAGGACCTGGGGCCGGGCGCGGTGGCTCACGCCTGTAATCTCAACCCTTTGGGAGGCCGAGGCGGATGGATCACGAGGACAGGAGATCAAGACCATCCTGCCTAACACGGTGCAACTCCATCTCTACTAAAAGTACAAAAAATTAGCCGGGCATAGTGTCATGTTCCTGTAGTCCCAGCTACTCAGGAGGCTGAGGCAGGAGAATCACTTGAACCCGGGAGGCGGAGGTTGCAGTGAGGCGAGATTGCGCCACTACACTCCAGCCTGGGCGACAGAGCGAGACTGCATCTCAAAAAAATAATAATAAAATTTTAAAAATAGCCGGGCGCGGTGGCTCACGCCTGTAATCCCAGCACTTTGGGAGGCCGAGACGGGCGGATCACGAGGTCAGGAGATCGAGACCATCCTGACTAACACGGTGAAACCCCGTCTCTACTAAAAATACAAAAAACTAGCCGGGCGAGGTGGCGGGCGCCTGTAGTCCCAGCTACTTGGGAGGCTAAGACAGGAGAATGGCGGGAACCCAGGAGGCGGAGCTTGCAGTGAGCCGAGATCGCACCACTGCACTCCAGCCTGGGCGACAGAGCGAGACTCCATCTCAAAAATAAATAAATAAAAATAAAAAAAATAAAAATAAGAAGTGAGGACCCAAAGAAGTGGCAAGACCTAAATACTTTTATATTCCATTAAACAAAGAAACACAATTGTGGGAAAGTAACTGAATTATGTGGGGAGGTTAAAGGAAGATAAGAATGATTTTCACAAGGTCTGTTTGCACAGAATTCTCTCAGCTACAACTCTCCATGAAGCATGTTTCCTTTTTCCTGATATAGGGAGGACATCTTTCACATGGGAGTTTTTATCTCCTGTTTTCAGGAAGAAAAGATGAGATTAAAATGCCCTCCTTGCATCTGCTGTCTTTCCATTGCCTTTAGGTTCCTAATAATTCTTATCTTGGGGTGGTATATTCTGCCCCCTTCAGAACCTCCCTTGTACCAGACTACACATGTAACAGAGAACAAGACAGACAAGATTCCCAGCATTCTGAAACTTGCATTGTAGTAACGGACTATTGGGTTTCCCAGACAAAAGGCAGAACCATTCTGCTAATGCAGCGTGAATGAGAAATAAACTCTCGCGGTGTCAAGTCACCTCTTTTTTATGTTGGAATAACAATAACAGCTAACACTTGCTGAGCGCTTCCCAGGAACTCGGCACTGTGCTAGGCACTCAAAGACGCAATTTCGTTGAATTCTCAAAATATTCCTATGAGGGCAGTTCTAACTATCCCCATCTTACACATGAAGCAATGGCAGGTCAGAGAGGCAAAGTGACTCAACATGTTTGCACAGCCTGCAAGTGGGGAGCTGCGGTGCGCAGCAGGAAATTGACTCTTGAGTCAAAACCCTCACTCATTCTGGTGTCTTCCCTTGCCTCCTACAGCCCCTGCACATGCTGCCTAGAATTACTTAAATATAAATAAGGGGGGAAGTATGAGACGGTTCAGATAACCCAAATTTCCTTCTATATGGCCGCTCAACACTTGTATGACCTTGGGAAGGTCATTTATCTTTTCTGGGCTCTATGGATACATAGATGGACCAGATGTTATCTTTGACCTCAAGAAGTTAGTAAACACTCTATTTTATTACAGTTAACTGTCCTGGTGCATAATAGTTATGCTATGCTTTTTTAAAAACTTCATTTTTCTGAATGCAAAAGCATTACGTGTGTGATTGGGAAATGAAGGATAGGGATGAAGAGCATGGGTTTGGGGATCAGAGAGCCACAGAGTAGCTCTATGACTTAGGGTGAATCACTGGGTCAGTGCAGATTCTGGCAAGAAACAGCACACTTGAAAGGAATGATTAAAGAGAATTTAACAAAGGAACCATGGACAAGATGTGAGCAGGATTAAGGGATACTGAAATGCTCAGGGACTGATAGCAACTGGAAGCCATTTCCACCTCTGAACCTAAATGAGCAGCGAGAGGAAATTCCTACAGAACCCAAGAGGCCTGGCACCTTCAGTAGGGGAACACAGCACTGATGATCCATGGCCCAGCAGGGAGGAAGCCAGAGGGGTAAATACTCCAACCTCTCACTACAATTACTGGTCAGCGACTTCCACTGCACAAAGCAACAGAAGTCAGAAGACAAGGGAATATGATCCATGCTGTCTGTAGAGGTCACCATCAATTGCATAGAGTAGCGTGGAGAAAGGACATGATCAAGCAGCCTTACCTCTCCAAGATTGCACTTCTTCATCTGTAGAGCAGGATACTAAAAGTAATTACCAATCAGGTTGTGTATACTAAATAATAGTATACGAGGGGCTTAGCACAGTGCCTGGCACATAGTAAGTGCTCAGTAAATGTTTGTGGAGACACTACTGTTGTTACAGAGGAGGAAATTAAGGAATTGCCCCAGATGGCATAGCTAATAAATAGTGGAGGCAAGATTTAAATACAAATCTGACTCTAATGTTCATTGTGGCAATATCACTGAAATACCAAGGATTCGGTTTTGGTCCTGCTGCTTACTATACAGAAAGCCAATCACTGAGACAACGATTATTGCCAGGAAAAAAGGCTTTAATCAGGTGCGGCAGCCGAGGAGACAGGAGCTCAGTCTCAAATCCATCTCTCAGACCAACTACAACTGGGGGGTCATATAGCAGGGATGGAACATAACTAAGTGTGGGGAAACAGGAATTAGGGAGGGGTAAGGAAGAGGAGTTAGTCAACAGGCAGCAGGTGGTCAGTTAGGTAGTCATGATGAGTGAGGAGTCTGGCAGCTCATCTGGTGAGTTTCATTTCATTGATACTCTCTTGGAGGCCTGATGGTCAGTTTCCTGAGGAAGGAACTCAGATAAGACAAATGTAAGTTTCAAGTTTGAAGACCAAGAGGGTCAATTTCTATGTTTATCCATAAACATTGGTTCTATGGGACAACTGGGCTGGTTTCAGCAGGTGCTATCCGGCCCCACTCCTATCCCTTTCACTGCCATCACCTGTAACTGTTCCCCTTGAAACTCACTCTGGCTGCCAAAGTCCACTCTGACCATGCACATGGTAAGCCAGAAGTCCTACGGGATTAATGTCCCATGGGAGCAGCTCTCAAACAGTGACTGGTAGGCATTGGTGGATAAATCCTTCAGCTACGTCACCCCCTAGGCAGTATAACTCCACGGTGCATACTTTACACTGGCTCCCAGAGATCCCCAGCAGGATCGAACTGCCACTGGCCACACTGGTAACTATCTTAATAAAAGAACTGTGATTGGCTCCCCTCTCTGCCCTGCCTCATTTCCCTTTCCCTCCACAGTGTTTTCCAGCATCATCTCCCAAATAAACCACTGCACAAATCCTTTATCTCAAGGTCTGCTTCTGGGAGAACCCAAACCAACATCCCCATTCTCTTTCCCCTGGACTTTGCTGTCTCCCATGTTGCTCAAACAGATGAATAGATTAAAACAACGTGCTCTACCCATACAATGGGATTGTTATTCAGCCATAAAAAGAACTGATACATGCAACAGAGTGAACGGACTTTGAAAACATGCCCAGTGAAAGAAGCCAGACACAAAAAGTCACGTACTGTAGGATTTCAATTACTTGAAATATCCAGAATAGGCACATCCACAGAGAAAGGAGGCAGAATGGTGGTTGCTCAGGGTTGAGGGAAGAGGGCAATGGGAAGACACTGTTGTAATGAGTATGGGGTTTTATTTTGGAGTGATGGAAATGTTTTGGAACTGGAAAGAGGAGAAGGGTTGCACAACATGGTGAAATGCACTAAATGCCACTGCATTGTTTGCTTTATAATATTTAATGTTATGTGACTTTCACTGCAACAATTTTTTTAATTATCGTTTATGTATATACTATACCTAATAATTGCACTTCTGAATACATTTCTTTAAAACAAGACAGGCTGGGCGCAGTGGCTCATGCCTGTAATCCCAGCACTTTAGGAGGCCGAGGCGGGTGGATCACGAGGTCAGGAGATCGAGACCATCCTGGCTAACACAGGGAAACCCCATCTCTACTAAAAATACAAAAAACTAGCCAGGCATGGCTGCGTGAGCCTGTAGTCCCGGCTGCTTGGGAGGCTGAGGCAGGAGAATGGCATGAACCAGGAGGTGGAGCTTGCAGGGAGCCGAGATTGTGCCACTGCACTCCAGCCCAGGCGACAGAGTGAGATCCAGTCTCAAAAAAAAAAAAAAAAAAAAAAAAAAAAAAAAAAAAAAAAAGGTACTAGAGTAGAGTGCTCATCGAAACATGTTTTCTAACAGCAAAACACAGGGGAAAAGCATGAATGCTCATCATGGGGGTAAGTGGCTAAATGAAATGTGGTTCAGTCATACAATAGTGAGAATTACACACAGTGGTTACAAAAATGAACCAGGTCTCTCTTATCACATGGAGCAATCTCAAAAACATTGAGTGAGAAAAACAAGTTGTACAACCACACACACCCATACACATACAAAATGAGACCATTCACAAAATTATTAAAATCCATTAAACTATATATTGTTGATGTATTAGCCACAAGTTTAAAAACATAGGTCAGGAGCATTTACACCCTTTTCGTGAAAGTGATTGCTTCTTATGAATGAAGAAAAGAACAGAGTGGAAGGGGCTGTCCTACTTTGGACTCTTTTGAAAACAGAGCCTGAAACAAGGAGTCCGAAGCAGGTAGTTTATTAAGGTGGCAATAGCAGGAAGATAGTAAGGATGCAGGGAAAGAGAGACAGGAAGGGGAATAAGTCAATAAAGTGTGTATGAATCTAGGGCAATTGGGACTCAATCTCAGTAGGAACCTCCGGAATAGCCATGCCTCAGAATCAATCCACTAAGGGACAAGGTAGCTGGGATAATTATTTTCCAACTCCCTTCTCTCGTTGATCGAGGGCTGATCTTGGAGCATTGTGCCTCCAGTCCTTTGGCATGCCCTGTGGACAGGCTAAGTAAGTTCTCTTGCCACTAGAGGGAGCCCTGGGGCAGAGAATGTGTGCCCGAGGGTGTAAGCAGTCAGCATGCCTGGAAACCATACGCCATAGCTGCAAGAGGCCTAAAGAGATTGGCCAAGGGATGTGGCATGGGGTACTAATCATATCTGCTACATGGGAATAACTTTATCAGCAATGTAAGAAAAATCTGAAGTAAATAAAATACTAATATTTGTCAATTCTACCCAGTGGTTGCATGGGTGGCTGCTATATTATTCTCTGTTCCTTTTTGCATTTTTTCTTTACATTTTACAAATTACATTCACAATGTTGTATAACCATTGCCACTGTTTTGCTTTATTTTTAAGAAATATCTGAAGTAAATAAAATAAAATTGTTCGTATTTATCAATTCTACCCCGTGGTTGCATGGGTGGCTGCTATAGTATTCTCTGTTCCTTTTTGTATTTTTTCTTTAAATTTTACTAATTACATTCACAATGTTGTAAAATGATCAGCACTATCTATTTCCAAAATTTCAGCACCCTAAAGAGAGAGCAATAAGCAATAACTCCTTGTGCTCCTCTCCCTTGGCCTTTGGTAACTTCTAATTTAACTTCTGTCTCTATAAATTTCCCTATTCTAGATATTTTATACAAGTAGAATTATGCAATATTTGTCCTTTTTGTTGGCCTATATCACTTAGCATAATGTTTTCAAAGTTTTCAAAGTCAATCCATGTTGTAACATGTATCAGAACTTTATTTCTTTTTATGGCTGAATAATATCCCAGTGTGTATGTGTGTGTGTGTGTGCGCCACATTTTGTTTATTTATTCATCTGTTGATGAACTCTTGGGTTGTTTTCGCCTTTGGGCTGTTG
The DNA here is from genome assembly GCF_024542745.1 of Macaca thibetana thibetana. Lineage (NCBI taxonomy): Eukaryota > Metazoa > Chordata > Mammalia > Primates > Cercopithecidae > Macaca > Macaca thibetana. Next base: position 61,892,850 of record NC_065597.1, on the reverse strand, counting down.
TGAATAATGCTGCAATAAACATTGGCATGGAAGTAACTATTTGAGTCCGTGTTTCCAGTTCTTTGGTGTATACCTAGGAACAGAATTGCTAGGTCATATGGTAACTACGTTTCATTTTTTGCGGAATCGCCATATTGTTTTCCATAGCATCTAAACCATCCTACATTCTAACCAGCGCTTCACAAGGGTTCCAGTTTCTCCCCATCCTCACTAACACTATCTTCTCTTTGTTGCTGTTGTTATAGCCATCCTAGTAGGTATGAAGGGATATTTCACTGTGGTTTTGGGTTGCATATCCTTAATGATGATATTGAACATCTTTTCATCTACTTATCGGCCATTTATTACATCTTCCTTGAGAAGTGCCTATTCAAGCTTTCTGTATTCTTAAAACTTTTCAAAATAAAAATTTAAGGTCCTACAGCATGCAGGGGAGCCTACTATTTGAAAACAACTTCTGCTTTTTCTAGTGAAGTTACTTTCTTCATTTTTCTAACAATCAAAACTTTTCTCTACTTTGTCTCTCAGCAAATTTCAGTCTCAACTGCATCATCCATTCCATCAATCAGCAAGTTTGCTGAGAGAGCTTTTGTGAAGCTTCTTTGCAACATCTAAGTGACAAGCAAATCCAACTTTAGGCAAAGGTCCAATAAGTCACACTCCAGGAGATAAGAACAAAAGTAAAATCAAGTAGTCATGACTTGTCAACCTATCCTTTATTCTGGACTAAAGGGATGTGGGCTTTTTCTTTTGGTTTTGAGTAGGAAAATGATCTCTTCTCATCTCCTAATCACAGAACAAGAAATGAAGGGAAGGAAGATTAAAAAGGGTAGGGTAGTCCCTCCAAAAATATACAAAAGCATCAATTGTAGTTTATATTAAAATTCAAGTCCTATGAAGTTTATCAAAGTTTGTAGTATAACTGTATCTCTCTACTAGAGTTTGAACCAAACATTTTTTCTCTTTGCTGGCATGTCTGTTGTTCCATGTTCTATGGGAATAATGAGGTGTATTTAATATTTTCCACATCTTCCCTAGTTATCAGTTATTTCTCTCCCCCTTCTTCAAGCCCCTGACAAACTCCCAAACACTTTCTATATTGTATTCACTAGGAGGCAACACTGTGGCACTGGGTTTGGGCATGGAGTGTAGGCTGCAGACTATCAAGGGTTAGAGTCTTGGCTTTGTCATTTAATATCGTTGTTGTTGCTGCTGCTATTGGTGCTAACTTCTCTAAACTTCAATTTCCTTTTAAAGTCTATTTTAAAAAGGAAAACTATTACTACAAATAACCAAAATATCAACTTTATCTAGCTTAAACAATAAAGACAATTTAATATATCTCATTTAACAGGAAGTCTAGGGATTTACGAGATTGGGCGGGATTCAGAGCTGGTTTTTTTCAGCCACTCAATGATATTGTTAAGGACCTAGGTTCTTTCCATCTTGCTACTCTGCCAGCCAAAGCATTAGTATTATCTTAAAACCAGTTTCCTTCAAGTTGTAAGAAAGCTGTTAGCTATAAACTTCTCTGTATATATCTCCCAGAAGGCAGCAACATTCTCCTCCAATTTGGTGATAGGTAGGGAGGTTTTTCCTTTAGATCGATTGGAAAGAACCAACAAAAACAAACACTACTGGAACTAATAAGCAATTATAGCAAAGTTGCAGAGCACAAGGTTAATATAGAAAAGTCCATTGATTTCCTATATACCAGCAATCAACAAATGGAATTTGAAACTAAAAACACAATACCATTTCCATTAGCACCCCCTCCAAAAATTAAATACTTAGATATAAATATAATAAAACATGTATAAGATCTATATAAATAAAACTACAAAACTAGTGAAAGCAATACAAGAACTAAATAAATGGAGAGATATTCCATGTTCATGGATAGAAAGACTCAATCTTGTCAAATGTCAGTTCTTCCCGACTTGATCTATAGACTCAACACAATCTCAATCAAAATCCCAGAAAGTAATTTTGTGAATATTGACGTGAATTTTGTGAATTTTGTGAAACTGACTCTAAGGTTTATATAGAGAGGCCAAAAAAAGAAAAAAGAAAAAAAAAACCAATAAAAAACAGAATAGCTAACACAATATTGAAGAAGAAGAACAAAGTTGGAGAACACTGCCTGACTTCAAGACTTACTGTAAAGCTATAGTAATCAAAATAGTGTAGTACTGGTAAAAGAACAGACAAATAGATCAATGGAACACTACAGAGAGTCCAGAAATAGGCTTACATATTTAAACTGATATTTGACAAAGGAGTAAAGTCAACATAATGAAGAAAAGATAGTTTTTGACAAATGTAACAACCTGACATCCATGTACAAACAAAGTTTAGATCCAGATCTTATACCCCTAAAAAAACTCAAAATGGATCATAGATTGAAATGCAAAATTCAAAACTGTAAGAGTACTAGAAAATAACATAAGAGAAATTCTAGATGACATTGGGTTTGACAATGACTTTTAGACACAACACCAAAGGCACAATTCATGAAAGAACCAATTCTTAAGTTGGACTTCACTAAAATTAAAAATTCCTTCTCTGTAAAAGACACTATCAATAGAATGAAAAGCCAACCCACTGACTGAGAAAAAAATACGTGCAAAAGACATGTCTGACACAGAATTATTGTTCAAAACATACAAAGATATCTTAATCTCAACAATAAGAAATAAAACAACCTAATACAAAAAAAAAAAAATGGGTCAAAGACCTTAAGAGACACCTCATCAAAAAGACATCCATATGGGCTGGGCATGGTGGCTTACGCCTGTAATCCCAGCACTTCGGGAGGCCAAAGTGGGCAGGCAGATCATAAGGTCTGGAGGTTGAGACCAGCTTGGCTAACATGGTGAAACCCCGTCTCTACTAAAAATACAAAAATTAACTGGGTGTAGTGGCGCGTACCTATAATCCCAGTTACTCAAGAGGCTGAGGCAGGAGAATTGCTTGAACCCAGGAGGCAGAGGTTGCAGTGAGCCGAGATCGCGCCACTGCACCCCAGCCTGAGTGACAGAGTGAGACTCTGTCTCAAAAAAAAAAAAAAAAAAAGACATCCATATGGAAAATAAGCATATGAAAGATGCTGGCCGAGCGCAGTGGCTCACACCTGTAATCCCAGCACTTTGGGAGGCTGAGGCAGGCGGATCATGAGGTCAACAGATTGAGACCATCCTGGCTAACTCAGTGAAACCCCGTCTCTACTAAAAAGATAAATAAATAAGTACAAAAGAATTAGCTGGGCGTGGCGGCACATGCCTGTAGTCCCAGCTACTCAGGAGGCTGAGGCAGAAGAATTGCTTGAACCGGGAGGCAGAGGGTGCAGTGAGCTGAGATTGCACCACTGCACTCCAGCCTGGGCAACAGAGAAAGATTGCGTCTCCAAAAAAAAAAAAAAGTGCTGCAGACCATGTCATCAGGAAAATTAAAGCAACAATACAGTACTACTACTACTACATACCTATTAGAATGGTCCCAAATCGGGAACACTGACAATTCCAAATGCTGACAAGAATGCTGAGCAACCGGAACTCTCATTCATTCCTGGTGGGAATGCAAAATGATACAGACACTTTGGAAGAGAGTTTGGCAATTTCTCACAAAACTAAACATACTCTTACCATATGACCCAGTAATCCCACTCCTTGGTATTTACCCAAATGAGTTAAAAATTTGCATCCTAACAAAAATCTGCACACAGATGCTTATAGCAGCTTTATTCATAATTGCTAAAATGTGGCAATCATGTTCTTTAATAGGTGAATGAATAAATAAACTGTGGTACACCCAGTTGATGAAGTATTACTCAGTGGTAAAGAGAAATGAGCTATCAAACCATAAAAAGACTTGGAGGAAACTTACACGCTAAAACTTTATTCATAATTGCTAAAACTTGTCAATCATGTTCTTTAATAGGTGAATGAATAAACAAACTGTAGTACATCCGGTTGATGGAATATTACTCAGCAGTAAAAAGAAATGAGCTATCAAACCATAAAAAGACATGGAGGAAACTTGCATGCTAAAACTGTATTCATAATTCCTGAAACTTGGCAGTCATGTTCTTTAATAGGTGAATGAATAAATAAACTGTGGTACGTCCAGTTGATGGACTATTACTCAGTGCTAAAAAGAAATGAGTTATCAAACCATAAAAAGACATGGAGGACATGTACATGCATATTTAAGTTAAAGAAGTGAAAGAAACCAAAATGAAAAGGCTACATACTTTGTGATTCTAACTATATGACATTCTGGGAGAGGCAAACTATGGAGACAATAAAATGATCACTGGTGGTCAGGGGCCAGGGGGAGGGAGGGATGAAGCACAGAGAACATTTAGGGCAGTGAATCTACTCTGTATGATACTCCAATGGTGGACACATATTTTTATGCATTTGTCCACGCCCATAGAACGTACAACATCAAGAGTGAATCTTAATATAAACTATGAACTTTGAGTGATAATGATGAGTCAATGTAGGTTCATCAGCTGTAACAAATGAACCACTCTGGTGGTTCCACTCTGGGGGATGTTGATAATGGGGAAAGCTACGTATGGTGGTGGGGAGTATTTAGACATCTCTGTGTGTTCTGCTCAATTTTGCTGGGAGTCCATAACTGCTCCAAAAAATAAAGTCTAGTAAAATAAAGGTTATTTAAAGAATAAAAAGATGAAAGTCAAGACGTGAAAGCAGAGAGATGAGTAGAAGAATTATACCAGAAAGTCTAGGTTAGGGTATTTATCTAAGCTGAGCAAAACTTGCTCTGAGCATCCTGACAGTCAAGGTAAATAGAAAAATAAATAGATTTCTGTTATGAAAGGTATCTAAAGTGGCTCAGTGGGAAAGAATATTTTTTAAACTAATTTAAGTTTGTAGAATTAAAAGGCCAAAAATAAAAAGGGTGAATTTAGTACGGTCCTTGCCCTTACAAAGCTGCTTCCAAATATGGTTTAAAAGGAGGGATGTGCAAATGTTGCACAAGGCTACGAAGAAGGTGACAGGTCAGACAAGATGCCACAGATAAGGTGGCATTTGAGCTGAAGGCTGTCCACTAGAGTGGGGCAGTTAGAATGGGCATCTGTCAATTTGCTTGTCCAGAATTTGGGCAGCAGCATCTCAATTTTCCTTTGTAAATCCACCCTCCTCTTTTCCCAACTCTCAGTCTGCATGATTTAAGCTGTTCCCATTTCCTGGCGCTGCGATGATACCGTAACCAAGATCTGGCCAACCAGCACAACTCTTCCCTGGTACAGGGATTGCTTCATACATGGACCAAAGGTAGTCCAATGACCCTCCAACTCCAAACCCTTGATAGAAGTTTCATTCCCCTGGGATTGCTAAGCAAGTAGAAGGGAAGACTGGAGCTTTTCTAAACCATCACATGGAGATAACTTGCCTAGAATAAAGACCACATGAGATGAGCGGCAGAGAGAAAGAAATGCAGCTCTGATGACACCATTTGTGCTCCTGGATCCAGCTGTTCCTGAAAGCAAATTATGAATCCCTTGAATTTATCTGTTACGTAACCAATAAATCATGTATATGCACTATTTTTTTAATTAAACCAACTTGAGGTGAGTTTCTGTCACTTGCAAACCAAAGAATTCTAACTAATAAGGGGATGATGGAGTGAATACAAGCTCAACTCATGCCTCCACAACCTGCAGGAATGGCAGACTGCAGACCAAGAATCTGCAAAACACTTGAGTTTAGGATGAAAGTAAATAAACCTAGAGAAGTAGCAAGAAAAGCAGGTCATGAAGTGCCCTGAGACAGTTCACATAGTTGAAATAGATGTATACATATTTTAAATTCTGTGCTTCAAAATTCTCTGTGATCCAGCAAAATTAGTTCAAATAAGATGTTTATAACAGAAAACTATAACTTGTATCCTAGAATTTTCTACTCAGTAAGTTAAATAAATACGATTTTTCACCCCTGGTGGTGGTAGTGGTGGTGGTGGTGGTGGTAGTGGTGGTGGTGGTTTGCTTCTGATTTTTGCTCTCTGCTGTTGTTCTTAGGAAAATTCTCATCCAAAAGCCTCCAGGCTCCTAAGAAAGCACTGAGTGGGGATTATGGCAAACTCAATGAAATCCTTTGTCTCTGAAGCTATGACAGATAAAAAAGAGACTGGCTCATGGGGAAGCCCAGTGCTTGTGGCACCTCCTCTTCTCTACAATGCAGATAAGACTCAAGAATCCCAGGCTAGTCGTGGGGTGATGTTGACTTGGGTGGAGACAGGATGTGGCTCTCATTTATTGAAATTATGCAAACCTGAGGTCTGACCTTCGAGAGAAACTGGACCCCTCAGTTAAAGAAGGTATCAGACATTAATCAATTAGAAGGAAAGAGAAGAAACCAAGGAGGGCTGAGCAGATGAGCGAAATCACACCACAGCCCGGGCAGGTGCCTCTCTGCTTCTGTAATCCCTCATCCTGGTCTTGGCGCAAACAGCAAAGTAGCCTGAGGCTAGAGAACAGGGTCTGTGTGAGCCTCAGTCCCACAGAAATCCGCATTGCAGTGCGCTAATACCAAAATGCATAAATAAATGGGATAAATAGCTGAAGCCAGCCAGGGTGGGCAAGCTTCTCTGTTCCTCCCCCAGCCTTCTCCCTCCTCTACCCTCTTAGTCCTGAGTGTCAGTCCTCTATCCCGGATTCAGGCAACATCCTTGGCAAACTCAATAATATTTACGTGTTTGGAATAAAATTACCACATTTTGTTAGCATAGATTGTAAAGCAAATATGGATGAGAGCAGTGGCTTTCTATTTGCACGGTGGTCCAAGGAGCCCTCTCTCCAGCCGACCCAGTTTCCAATGCAGGCATCGGAGTGCCACCTTGTGGTAAGGAAAAAAAAAAAATGGCCATCGCTTTCCAAGCTAGGATTTCAAAGTTCCTGCCTGTGCAGCTGCTATCAGGGAGGAGGTGAAGAGAAGCGCGTACTTGGGCTCACGGTCCCTTTCTAAAGTGGAAGCATGTCTCAAAACATCCCACTGCACTTGCCTAACCTAGAGTCCCAGCAGCTGATCTTTCTTGAGCTCAGCTGCAGGAAAGGCGGGAGATCTTAGAAAATTCTTTCTATGCACTCAACAGAGCTGTCTTTGGTGACGATAGTCACTGATCTAACCCAGAAGGCCACAGTTCTTGGGGGACTGAAGGAAGAATCCAGGCACTAGAGACATTTTTGGTGGTGAAAATTGGGGGAGGGGTGCTCCTGGCATTTTGTAGGTAGAGGCCTGAGACGTGGCGAACATCCTTCCACTCCGAGGCCAGCACCCCCAGGACAAGGAATTATCCAGCCCCAGATGTCAAGTGTTGAGACTGAGAAGCCCAGCCCTCATCACTTTACATGTTCTTATCGCCTTTAATGTTCTCAACACTCCTACAAAATAGGAGTGTTCTACAGATGAGTGTTCTACAGTTTCCTCATCCATTCTACAGATGAGGAAACTGAGGCATCTAGCAGTTCCATAACTCACTCAAGATCACACAGCTGGCAAATGCAGATATGATTAAGACCCACTTTGGCTCCAAAGCCTGAGTTTTTTAAACCTCCCCACTAGGATACTTCCAGCATCCTGGTGTTGGAGATGAGGACTAAGCTCTGATTTGTTTGTTTGGTTTTTTGTTTTTGTTTTGTTTTGTTTTGAGATAGAGTCTCACTCTGTCGCCCAGGTTGGAGGGCAGTGGCGCAATCTCAGCTCACTGCAAGCTCCGCCTCCAAGGTTCACACCATTCTCCTGCCTCAGCCTCCCGAGTAGCTGGGACTACAGGTGCCCGCCACCATGCCCGGCTAATTGTTTGTATTTTTAGTAGAGACGGGGTTTCACTATGTTAGCCAGGATGGTCTCAATCTCCTGACCTCGTGATCCACCCACCTTGGCCTCCCAAAGTGCTGGGATTACAAGCGTGAGCCACAGCGCCCGGCCTGATTTTTTTTATCTTGTCCAAATTCCTATCTAAGGGGTCTGGGGAGTCATGCCATACAAACCATAAATTCTCATCAGATGGGTTTTATTTAATCCTCTGTATCGTGACTTACTTTCCACCCTGACTCTGGCATAACATTACGAGACAAGGAAGAAAATCAAAATATTTTACCCCCAAACATGTTTCTTTGCCATATCTTGAAATGGCCCTGCAAAGCTGTCCTTTGTAGGGGAAAATTTGCCTCTGTAAAGAATCTCTATTAATATAGCTAGATCTTTTTCTTCCAGGCCCTCCCAATTCTGAAGAGATTAACTGAGAGTTTAGCACTTCTTAAAGATCTGGATAGGAAACATTAGTCATCTGTTGTCTCTAAGGGCAGCCACAATGAGACTTCAAAAGAACCTTGTCTCCACAATCTTTTGTCTTCACCTGAACATTCCCTTTCCATCAATCCCAGGTAAACGTTTAAAGTTACCTATAGCCTGGAGGCCCCCAGGGCCTGAGTTGTGTCGCCTTTCTGAACCAAACCAATGTATTTCTTAAACGTATTTGATTGATGTCTCATGCCTCCCTAAAATGTATAAAACCAAAATGTACCCCAACCATCTTGGGCACATGTTGTCAGGACTCCTGAGGGTTGTATCACAGGCCATGGTCACTCACATTTGGCTCAGAATAAATCTCTTCAAATATTTTACAGAGTTTGACTCTTTTTGTCAACAGAGACGTAAGCCTGAACCCCACCTTAACAACATCAGTTAGCAAATACCAAATTACATGTATCCAACATAGAAAATACAGGGGAGAGAGAATTCCTACTCTAATTCTACCCCAATCAGTAGAGGAGACCTTAAAGTCTTCTGAAACAATGCCCCTCTGTAGCTCTTACCATATCAATGGGATCTGAAGGCTCTAGGACAGGGGTTGGTAAACCTAACAGGGGTTAGCCTGCAGGCCAGATCTGGCCCCCTGCTTGTTTTTATAAAGTTTTATTGGAACACAGTCATGGCTATTCATTTACATATTGTCTATGGCTCCTTTCGTGCTCCGGTGGCAGTATGAAGTAATGGCAACAGAGCCTGTGTGCCCTGTAAAGTGTTTACTATTTGATCCCTTACAGGAATTGTATGCCAATTTCTGCTGTAGGCTGAATAGGTTTGAGACACCTATTGCCAACATTTGCTATTATTTATGTCCCTGGATGAGAGGGTTTTCCCCATGTCTAACCGCACATCCCTCTACCCCTTGGAACATCCTCAACACAAATAAATCTAGGCTAGAGATCAGGAAATCTGGTTCAGCCTGAATTATCTGTGTTCTGACCTTTCTGCCTGCAAATAACACTGTCGGTCCACCCGTAAATCATGGGCTGTGGACCATGGGAATGCCATGAACCATTCTAACACACCATTTCCAGACTTCCTTCTACGTGCCTGGTGTGTCCCAAACAGATGACATCATAGACACCAATGCTATTAATAGTAAGTGTTTCCTTTTTATAAAAAAAAGTGAACGGCTTGTCAAGCAATTTGCTAATGAAGTATAATCTTATTTCATCCTCACAACAAACAGAGTGAGTATTATCATCCCCACTTTACAAATGGAGACCATGCCTTGAAGATTACCCAGGCCAAAATTGGGAAAGCGGCCTGCCTCTGTCAAACAAAACTTTTGTCTTCACCAGTCTGGTTGGCCCATAAAGTATAATCATGCTCAACAAATATATTAAGCAAGCCAGGCCCAAGTGTTAACATAGACACGTAAAGCACAAGCTCTGTCCTCACAGAGCTCAACTACGTAAGAGAGACTGATTGTGAGCAGATAATGATAGAGCAATACCATTAAGTGCTCACATACAGGCAAGCCTCATAGTCTAAGAGTAGAGAGAAAGGGCATCTAACCCAGCATGGGGCTTCCATGAGTAAAGGGCATCTCAACTCATTCTTGAAGTATACACAGGCAGAGGCCGTGATGTTAGTCTTAGGTATCAACTGGATTGGACTGAAGGATGCCTAGAGAGCTGGTATTGTTTCTGGGTATGCCTGTGAGGGTGTTGCCAGAGGAGATTGACATTTGAGTCAGCAGACTGGGAGAGGAAGACCCACCCTCAACGTAGGTGGGCTCCATCCGATTGGCTGCCGTCATGGCTAGAAAAAAGCAGCAGAGTAAGGTGAGATAAGCTGACTTATTGAGTCTTCCGGCTTCCATCTTTCTCCCATGCTGGATGCTTCCTCCTGTTCCTCTTGCCCTTGGACATCAGACTCCAGGTTCTTTGGCCTGTGGACTGTTGGACTTACACCAGTGGTTTGCCCAAGTCTCCCAGGCCTTCAGCCACAGACTGAAAGCTGCACTGTCAGCTTCCCTGCTTTTGAGGCTTTTGGACTTGGACTGAGCCACTACTGGCTTCTTTCTTCCCCAGCCTGCAGACAGCCCATCGTAGGACTTCGCCTTGTGATTGTATGAGCCAATTCTCCCTAATAAACTAATAAACTGCCTGTCATATATACACAGATACTATTAGGTCTGTCCCTCTGGAGAATCCTAATACAGAGGGCACAGCCTGAGAAAGGACAGAGTGGCAATGAAGAGTACATATGAGCAAGTCTAGACCCCTCAGATCAAATCAACAAATAAATCACCACCCCACCACCCCCATCAGGCATCTCAAACTCATGGTCCCTAGGCTGACTCCAACCTACAGACATATTTTGTCTGATCTACCCAGTAGTGACCATAGTATATTTTTTTTACTTAAAATTGTTGCCAAGAGTTCTGCATTTGCAATTTTCTCATAGAAATCTAGATTTTCAGCCTCTCTTTAAAAATCCTAAGACCTGCAATTATTGAGCCCAGGTTTCCCTGGACCGAGCACTGGCTCAGATGAATAATGACTGTGCACTTTAGTTTCCTCATGCCAAAGCATGCCTTGTCCTTTATCACCACACTTGTGCCACACAAGTTTTCTCTTATGTTCAGGCATCCTCATTCACTGACGTATGTACGTCACCTCCGAAGGCATTTGAGTATTCAGCCCCTGGTCTACTTCATAAAATCTAAGCTTGTGGGCATGGAGTTTCATTCACTGGCCTCTGTTTATCTTTTCAAGGTTTTTCCCCTACGGCTGCTCTCTCTCTCTCTCTCTCTCTCTCTCTCTCTCTCTCTCACACACACACACACACACACACACACACACACGCAACTACCACAAACTTTCTGAACTCCCCTGAGCTCACCATTTTCTTCCTCACCTCCTTGACTTCACAAGTGTTGTTGCATCTGCCTGGAATCTTCCTTCCTGTCCTAGTTTACCTGGAAAACTCCTATTCATCTTTAAAGATCTAGTTAAAATGTGGACTCCTCTCCAACATCTTCCCTGAACCCTACCCATCCTCAATAGACATCTCTCCTCTGGGGTTTCATAGCTGGTAACACCTTACATCTTCCTCCATAACTGCAGGAAGCAAAGAGTAGCACCCAGGAGCCCCGTGGAGACTGTCAGGGCAGCCAGCTGAGAGGGAACGAGGTCTTTGGCCAGGTTGGAAAGCAGGGAGAAGTGCTCAGATTCTAAGACATTTCGAAGGTAGAGCAAACAGGATTTGCTAATTGATCTTCGTCTTTCTTTGCTATTTTAAAGAAGAGAATGGACCTTAAAATAATAAACAAGCTCCAACGTGCTGAATTCTTTCTGTCCTTGCTCTTTGGAAGCATATTGAAATATTCCCACCCTACCTTCTACTTCCAACCAGTGCACTCTCTCCAGGGTTCAGTTTCATGGCTGTTGCCCCTGTGTCCCTGTAATTCTTCCAATAAACCACAAATAAAAAGTCTATTTTTACATAGAGTGTGTGTATTATACATGTGTGTATATATATACATACATATATAATTACATTTAAGAATGATTATAAACCTACATGGAAAGATCTCCAATACATATTATTAACTGAGAAAAGGGAAATATATAATAGTATGTGGTCATTTTTATGGGGGAGAAAAAGCTATTAGACTTTTATATTATGTTTGTACATGCAGAGATTATCCCTGGAAGAATAAAAACAGAACCTCCAGGGAAGGAAACTACATAGATGAGAGTCAGAGGCAAGACAGAGGCTTACTTTCCAGAGCATGTTCTAAGAATCTTGTACCATGCATGTATCTATTACCTATATAGAATAATAAATTTTGCCCAAGCACGGTGGCACACGCCTATAATCCCAGCACTGTGGGAGGTCAAGGCAGGTGGATCATCTGAGGTCAGGAATTCAAGACCAGCCTGGCCAACACATTGAAACCTTGTCTCTACTAAAAATACAAAATTAGCTGGGCGTGGTGGTGCATGCCTGTAATCCCAGCTATTCAAGAGGCTGAAGCAGAAGAATCACTTGAACCCTGGAGGTGGAGGTTGCAGTGAGTCCAGGTTGCACCACTGTACTCCAGCCTGGGCAATAGGAGTGAAACTCTGTCTTAAAATAATAATAATAATAATAAATTTTTATAAAAGAATAACCCCACAGATATTCCAGCCGTGATTTAATGTGTTTGAGATAGTGTTTGTAGATGAACAGTACTCTATGGTAGTAGTTGTAGGAACCATAGAGATTTTTTTACGTTAATTATTTTAAAAATATTGTATTATGAGTGATTTTGAACACAAACAGAAGTAGGTAGGATAGTATAAGTCAAGGATTGGCAAATTCTTTCTGTAAGGGGCCAGATACTAAATATTTTAGGCTTTGTGGGCCAGATGGTTTCTGTTGCAACAATTCCACTCTATTGTTGTGCGAAAAAACCAGCCAGAGAAAATACACAAACAAATAGGCATGGCTGTATTCTGATACAACTTTATTTATGAAAACAGGCAGTGGGCTAGATCTGGCCATTCAGCCATGGTTTGCTGAGCTCTGATATAAATGAGTCTCTACGTACCCAGGATGTATTCTGATACAACTTTATCAGTGGGCTAGATCTGGCCATTCAGCCACGGTTTGCTGACCTCTGATATAAATGAGTCTCTACGTACCCAGACCCCAGCCCCAACTACCGTCAACTCAAGGCCAATGCTTCCCATCAACAACCCCCCAAATAACCTGGAAGAAAATTTCAGACATCATATCATTTATTTATTTATTTATTTTTAAGACGGAGTCTTGCTCTGTCGCCCAGACTGGAGTGCAGTGGCATGATCTTGGCTCACTGCAACCTCTGCCTCCTCAGTTCAAGCTATTCTTCTGCCTCAACCTCCCAAGTAACTGGTATTACAGGCGTGCACCACCACACCTGGCTAATTTCTTGTATTTCTGGTAGAGACGGGGTTTCAACATGTTGGCCAGGCTGGTCTGGAACTCCTGACCTCAAATGATCCACCCATCTCAGCCTCCCAAAGTGCTGGCATTATAGGCGTGAGCCACTGCACCCAGCCTCATTTTATCTTCAGTGTTTTCAAATAAGGATTCATCTTTCAACATCACATATAAAAAGTCAAGAAGAATGCCTTAATATTATCAAAATTCAGCCCCTTTTAAAATTTCTGATTGTCCTATAAATGTAATACATTATCATTATTAGCAATTGTTTGTTGAGTCAGATACAAGTAAGGTCCGCACAATGCTCTTAAGTCTCTTCTATATATTTTTACGTTGATTCTACTTGTATGTCTTTTAGCTGTAAACTGGCCATTCCTAAAGAGTTTAAGTCCAACACATAATGCAAGATGCTCTATATTACCTCCGAAGTATTCTAATTTCAATCTGAGCAATTGCCACCAACTGGATAATAATTCCAAAATTATGGAATTGTGACCTCAACAGCAAGTCATCCGTTAACAACTGATTGAACAAATCAAATATCCTCATGCGAAGGTATCAATAACTTCTCTTCCATATATTCGAGCCTTCAGTCATTATGAAAGAAAAATTCATTTGCTTTGTGTCAGTCACCTCACTTCCAGGAATTTGTTCAATAAAATATTCAGAGATAAGACCAAGATCGCTGTGATGAAGGATTTTATGGCCGAATTATTTATAAGGGTACAATATTAAAAACAACCAGAACATCCAACCATAAGGAAATGATAGTGTTAATTACAATGCCGGTTCATTTACCTAGTAAAATATTAGATAATGATTAAAAATCATGTATTTATGAGAACACATGGACACAGGGAGGGGAACAACATACACTAGGGCCTGCTGAGGGAGGGCGGAGGCAGGGGAAAGCATTAAGAAAAAGAGCTTATGCATGCTGGGCTTAATACCTAGAAGATGGGTTGACAGGTGCAGCAAACCACCGTGGCACACGTTTACCTGGGTAACAAACCTGCACATCCTGCACATGTACCCTGGAACTTAAAAAATAAAATAAAATACATAAAAATAAAAATTATGCTTTTTAATATTCCTATTTTTAAGTCAATGTTCTTGACAAATTTTTTAATGAATAAAACAAAATCTAATACTGCATACAAATATGACCACATAACTACCTGAATGGAAAAGCAGGCCAGGCGCGGTGGCTCACGCCTGTAATACCAGCGCTTTGAGGGGCTGAGGCGGGTGGATCACTTGTAGTCAGGAGTTCAAGACCAGCCTGGCCAACAGGCTGTAGCCCGGTGCATAGAGCGGCACCTGACACATTGTAGTCACTCCATAGATATCTTTTTTTTTTTTTTTTTTTTTTAAGAGACAAGGTCCTGCTCTGTTGTCTCAGCTGGAGTAGCGTGGTGCAATCATAGCTCTCTGCAGCCTTGAATTCCTGGGCTCGAGTGATTCTCCTTCCTCAGCCACCCAAGTAGCTGGGGTTCCAGGCTCACACCACCACTCCCAGGTAATTTTTTAAATTTTTTTATAGAGATGGAGGTCTCACCTTGTTGCCAAGGCTGGTCTTAAACTCCTGGCCTCAAGCAATCCTTCTGCCTTGGCTTCCCAAAGCTCTGGGGTTATAGGCACGAACCACCATGTCCTGCCTTCAATAGATATCTTTAATAAATTTGAGAATAATATATTAAGTGGGAAAAAAGTTACAATATAATACAAATAATACAGTCGTGCGTGTATGTGTGTGTGTGTGTGTGTGTACATGGAATAGCATGTGTGTGTGTGTGTACATAACAAAAGTTGGCCCTGGCTGCCTCCACATGGTAGAATAATGTGTGAATGAGTGGCTTTATTTTCTCTCATTGTTTATCTATATTTCTTAAATCAACTGTAACAAACAGGCACTACTTTCATACCAGAGTCCATGGTAAGTTGTTCCTTAGGATGTTTCTGTAAGAGAATCTGAATTTGTTACTCTGGCCAGGCAGACACAAAAAGATTTATAGAGAAGAACCACTTAGCCTCTTCCCTGAAGTGCTAGGTGGGCAGGTTTCAGGCTCACAGGCGCCCAATATCCTCTGGGGGAAATAATGGGACCCTTGTGGACTGGCAGGTAGGCTCTGCCCCTTCTGATATCCTTGACCTGGCAAGGATATTAGAAGGACGTGGGGAGGATATGGGCAAATTTGTCAAGAGGACCAGAAGCATTTTGGGAAGAGAGAAATGAAGAGCAATCCCTCCTCTGGTGATGATAATGATAATGGTGGTGGTGATGCTAGCACCTCCCGGATGCAGTGGGATTGTGAGTTTTGAGAAGCAGACACCAAGGCTAGGAAGGAATCATTTCACCATGAGGACGGCTGAACCAGTGGCAGAGCCTCAACACCAGGCCCCAGGGTTAAGTGAAGAAAGGCTGGTTAGACCAGCACTGGAAACCATCGCTGAACAGAAAGCAGAGGTTACAGTGGCGGTGGGGGCCCACACGGCAGGCAGGCAGGATGCTCAGCAGTGAACAAAAGCTGTTCCAAGCCTCCGGGTGAGCTAGTTTCCAAATCATTAATTCTCTCTTTGCCTGTATTTGAAAGTCAAAGTATCCCTTTTGATCAGAGCTTAAAGTCTTACCCTGGGGTTCACCTTCGCGTATAATCTTCAGAGAGGTTGGAGCTCTGAAGAGGGAGGATATTGGACTCGTTGTTAACATAAGTACAAGGGGTGGTCAGTTAGAAAAATTAAAATATTAGGGATGTCTTTTACCCCAAGCTGGAGAAGTAATTCATTCTCTGTTTTATTCCAATCTGTAAAAGTAACTCGTTCTATTCATGCATTTTAAGTAAATAAACAGGCCGGGCGCGGTAACTCACACGTGTAATTCCAGCACTTTGGGAGGACGAGACAGGAGGATCACTTGAGGCCACGTGTTCAGGATGATCCTAGGTAACATAGCAAGACCCCGTCTCTATTAAAAAAAACACAAAAAATTAGCCAGACACGGAGATGCACACCTGTAGTCCCAGCTACCCAGGAGGCTGAGGAGGGAGGATCACTCGAGTCCAGGAGGTCAAGGCTGTGTGATTGTGCCACTGCACTCCAGCCTGGGTGACAAAGGAAGACCCTGTCTCCAAAATAAATAAATATCAATAAATAAATAAATATTAGATACAAGAGATAAATATGTCAATAGATCAGTACATACATTTAAAAATAAGCAAGTAAAGTTGTCCCAAAGAGAAAGAAAAAAAAAAAAACCTGCCCTCTGTGTCTTCGAATCATTGCACGCAGCCTTTGATTGATGTAAGTTTTTGCTTTTCAGAACGTTATACGCTTGAGCTCATGTCATGAAAAAAGGTTTGCCTTTATCCCGCAATGAGAGACGGATCTCTATTCTCCTGCTGATACATCCATCAGCATCCTTAATCATCCTCCTTCCACGGAGGTCTATCATCCTTCTAGTTATTCTATTACTCACTCTGCTATTAGGAGGGCAAGAACCATTTCATTTTTATGTTGCCTGATCATATCATTCAGCTGGAAAACATTGTTAACGAACCGCAGCGTAAAAGCCACCACCCAACCGTTATCTCTAATGCCATGCTAATGGAAGGCCACCATTTCTGAATGGGGCCATGTTCAATGCCTTCAGATAACTTCAGATACCATTTTTCCCACAAAGATTTTAATTGCAATCGCGAAGATGTTAAATGAAAGCATCAAGCACATGTTTATAGCCTATTTAACTAAGCTAGCATAGGGCTATGTTTAAATACTTACGTAGAAATACAGCCTAACTGGGACACTTTGGGAAAAAACGATGGAAAGGGGACGGTTTTGGAGTTCCACAAGAAAAGAGGTAACACCCATTATTTGGACTCATGGGGAAAATAGCATTCAGCTTGGACTCCAACTGGGAAATTACTCTTTCAGACAATAGAAAAAATGTTAATTAGCTTAAAATGTAAGGCACATAAAAAGAGGGTCAATATTACTAGTCATCAAAGGAATGCAAATTAACACCACAATAAGATATCACCACACACTGACTAGAATGGCTAAAATAAAAAGGACTGACCATTCTCAATGCTGGTGGGGGTGCAGAGCAGCTGAAACTCATGGAAATGCACAGTGAGACTGCCATGCTGAAAAAGAGTTTGGCAATTCCCATAAACATTCCCTTACTTTACGATCCAACAATTTCCTTCCTAAATACTTCCACAAAAATAAATGAAAACATATGTCCACAAAAAGTCTTGTAAAAGAAGCCTAGTTGCAACTTTATTTATAACAGTTTAAAATGAGGAGCAACTCCAGTGTTCATCAATACGAGAGTGGATACGTAAGCCACAGTAGATTCATATCATGGAATAGCACTAAGCAATAAAAGGTTCTAGGCTTCTTTTTTTTTTTTTTTTTTTTTTTTTTTTGACATGGAGTTTTACTCTGCTGCCCAGGCTAGAATGCATTGGCACAATCTTTGCTCACTGCAGTCTCCACCTCCTGGGTTCAAGCAATTCTCCTGCCTCAGCCTCCCGAGTAGCTGGGACTACAGGCACCCACCACCATACCCAGCTAATTTTTTGTGTTTTTAATAGAGATGGAGTTTCACCATGTTGACCAGGCTGGTCTCAAACTCCTGACCTCAGATGATCCACCCACCTCGGACTCCCAAAGTGCTGGAATTATAGGCATGAGATACCACGCCTGGCCTCTATGTTTTCTGTTTTTGTTTTTGTTTTGAGACAGGGTCACCTTCTGTCACCCAGGCTGGAGTACAGTGGCATGATCACAACTCACTACAGCCTCAACCTTCCTAGCTTAAGCGATCCTCCCACCTCAGCCTCCTGAGTACCTGGGACTACAGGTGCACGCCACCATGCCCATCTAACTTTTTAATCTCTTATGGAGATCAGTTCTTACTATGTTGCTCAAGCTGGCCTCGAACTCCTGGCCTCAAATGATCCTCCCACCTCAGCCTCTCAAAGTGCTGGGATTTTGATGTAAACCACCATGACTGGCCTTCTAATCCATGCAATAGGATAAATCTGACAGACATAAGACTGTGCAAAAGAAGTTCAAGGACATGAAAAACTAACCTATAAGGATAGAAAGCAGAGCAACTGTTGCCTTTGGAGGGTAGGGCGGCTGAAAGTGGGTATGAGAGATCTTCTAGGATGATGAAAATGCTCTGTATCTTATAAGGATTTGAGTGATATAACTTTAAAGATTTGTTAAATTTTATTAAACTGTACATTTAAATTAGTGCATTTTATTCTCTGTAATTATGCATCAACAAAAATTTGCAAAGGTGCAAGCCCCAAGTTTGGTAAAAGGCTAAGAGCTGCAGAGATAAGCAAAAGGAGAAACTGAAAACTTTCCTGGGCAAACAGGGGGCATTTTGCAGAGTGAATTGGAGGGAAGCCACATCCTTGGGGATAGAGCTGATAAAGTTATCTTTGCTAGACATCTGAATTCCGACAAATTGCCAAAGCAGAGACTGAGAATGAAGGTCCGAAAACAAACAAGTACAAAGCACTATCCTAAAACAGATCAGAAGCTCTAAGGATGGTGGGGAAAATGCAAATAAGATCAATAGAATGTGTTGAACACAAAGGTAGCAAACTCTAAGCCAACAAGAGTACACCCTGCTCTCTTAGCCACGTCACACTGACCATCTTGGTGATCCTTCTGTACGTCCTCTCATGATTACTGTAAATATTTGACCTGAACTAATTCTATAGCAAACTGTACTAAGTTTTCATTCCATCAGGTGGATTCAGGCATTCTCAGCTAATCTTAGTGTAGTCTTCCTTAAGTCCTGAGTTAAACAGAAATAAAAACTGATAATTATTGAGGACTTAACCAGATGCTGGCCACCATTCTAAGTACTCAATATGCTTTGATTCATTGAATCTTGCCCTACCCATGAAGTAGGCGTTAACAGCAGAACTCCTGTTTTACAGATAAAGAAACTGAAGCTTGATGGAATAAAAATGTGCCTATAGTTACAGAAGTAGAAAGTAAATGGCGCGATTCAAACCCAGGCCATGGGACCCCAGAGGTGATGAACTAACCACAGTGGTCTATTGCCCCCTCTAGGTATTTTTCAAAGTGAATGGAAGCTACCCAACTATTGTAGGATCAAGGAGACTCTAGAACTCTTACACTACATGTAAACATCAAAAACAGAGAGAAAGAAGCCGTGGCCAGCCAGGACCAAGAAAGCTTACTACCCAAGGGCTCATTTATTCATTTATTTGTTCAACAAACATTTAAGAGCCAACTGTATGTTAGGCATTGCTTTCAACTGGCAAAACTAGAACTGTGAGCCGAAAGCTATTCTACTACATTTTGGTGACAACAGCTTACTCCAAAATGTACTCGTAGACAACAAAGCAGAAAAATACAACCTGAAAGTCAATATCCCTTTCAGAAGTCTGGAAACACAAATGTAGTGTCAGTGTAGCATAAGCTAAAAATGTGTAGAGTGGCACCCACAGACAATCTGGTATAGGGCTGAACATCTCATCCCTGCTCAAGAGGCCACCTCTGCTCCCTGAACAGATTCATCAGGCTCTATGATTACCTCGTCATGCAGAAATTGATCGTTAATCAATGTTGCCTAAGCAACACACGTAGAATAATAAATCAAGACAGACTCCTCAACGATAAAGCTCTGGGAAATTGCTGGCATATTGGCATTGACCGATTGCTGAGACATTGCTCTCCTGGGCTGAAGGGGGATGCAGGAGGGATGACAACAGGATGCAAAAACCGATACTACAGGATAAGCAGAATCGATGGGACTGCACAAAAGGCATGTAGAATAGATGCTGTAGGAAGGCAGTGTCACATACCAAAGCAGTGAGGGTAGTATTACGTTCTGGCTATGCCACCACTAGTGGCGAGGGTCTCACTTTGGTATCTCATTTGCCCTCTCCGGACTGTTTTTTTTACCTGTAAAATGGAGTGAAATAATTCCTGCAATGCCAAACTCATAAAGTCATTGACAAATGTATGTGAAATTGTCATATAAACTGTGAAAGCACAAAAAGCAAGGTATTGAGATTGGGGGTGTTGTTGTCTGCCTACCCAAAATTCTGACCCAATTAAGAACTAAGAGATTGGAAGTATCAGAATGCCAACTTCATTAATGGTAGCTGGACCTCGTCCCTTTGCTTGAACCAAGGGTTTCTGCTTCTTGTTGCTTTTGCTTTAAGCAGGGCCACTAGAAAACGTAGCAGGGGTAACAGAAGGAAAGAAAAGGAGAAAACATGCTCCACCTGCAGGCAGAGAGGGCAAAGAAGCTGACCATACATAAGGAGTCACCAAGTCATCTTTCCCAGCACCCAGATAGGCTACTTCTCCAGCCATGAGGAAGAGCATTTGGGCCATAAGAAGGCCATTTCTGTTGACAGAAATTCCAATGTTTAAGTCTAGAGTCAATAGATTGACTGTCCCAATCACTTTTCCCAACTTTTGCCATCTCCTACTATAGAGCCTAGAGAAGCCAATGACTTGATTTCCCAGACTCCCTTGCAGCTAGAGATGGTCATGTGCAGGCATAAGTTAAAAAATTTACAAAGAGCTGGCCTTGAGACATGAGATGGCTGGGCTGCAATCACTTGTGATCACAAAGGAAAGGGCATGAGAATTGCAAAGATATCAACTCAGACCTTACTGAGTCATTGAACTCACACCAATAACCACTTCCCAGATGTGCAACCTTGCAAATTGGCAAACCAAAAGTGCACAACTGATTCTCACCCTTTCTTTCACCTTCCTATTCAAGTTTATAGTAGTTCAAAAAATAAATGTAAATTTTAAGGGGTTTTCCTACAATTTTGAAAAAAAAACTATTTGACATAATTTGAACTCTAGGTAGGGTTATTTTTTCTATCCAACTGTCACCAAAAGCTTTGTGGAATAAAGGGATATTTATGTAGAATTCTTTGAGAGATGTTCAGACCATCATTTCTTCTCATTGAAAGGGCTCAAACTAGTCTTAGAAACTTCCCCATGAGGATGAAAAGATTCCATCATTAAAGAAATGTGGGGATTGTTGTATGTTTCAGTCATCTCTTGCTGTGTAACAAATAACCCTACAACCTCTTCCTGTACCTGAAACCTGACCTTCCTCTGGGATTTTTACTTAAGTGAGCCAAAAACCAAGCTTTTATTTTAGCTTAAGTTGGTTAGACTTGGGTTTCCACCCCTCACCATTGTTTACAATTCTTAATGCCCTTCCTGTAATAGAATTATACGTTCACACTGACATTCACACACATCTACAGGACAATGTCTCACATGACAGTGAGTAGAGTATATTGGGGAATCCTACTGATACTGGCTTGGCCATATGACCTGCTTTGGCCAGTGGAATGTGAGTGTAAATGACAACGTGCCAGTTCCCAGCAGAGGCTTCCAGAGGTAGTAGGTATTTTTGCTCACTGTCTTGCACTTCTGCCACTCACCGTGAGAAAACCAGGACCCAGGTAGTCACTGTTTCAAGGACATGAGACACAGGGAGCAGAACTCAAACCTATTTTTTTATCAATTAAAATTACAGTTATTCTTACATTCCAGACCTTCTCTTGGTGGACCCGAAAGCTACACAAACAATTAAAAAACAACATCTCTGTATGCCCCAGGAAATATCAGCATCTGGTGTCTGATTCTGCTAAATCAATCCTGATCATTTCGTTGCTCATCATCGCAAATAATGTGCTTACAGCTTGGAGCATTTGTGCATTAACAAACTTAGAAAACATATATTAACCACCCACTATGTACCAGGCAATATTCTAGGCACAGGGGACAGAGGAGAGAGTAAGGCATGAGCAGCCCCTGCCCTCATAGAGCTAACATTCCAGTGTGTGTGGACAGGAGGTAGGAAAGAAACAATAAACATATGAACAAATCGATATAAAACGTGTCAGTTAGTGATAAAGACTATACAGAAAAAATGAACAGCAGAAGAGAATAGAGAGTGGTTGATAAGCCAGGGAATGATAACTTAAGGTGGTCATGAAAGTCCTCAATTCCGACGTGCAGCCATTTGGGCAAAGAATTGGAAGAAGCCAAGGAGAGAGCCACATGACTATGGAGAAAAGAGCATTCCAGGCAGAAGGAGCAGCCAGTGAAAGGGCTTAAGGAAAACCAAGGTCTTAGGATTGGAGTGAAGAGAGATGGAGGAAAATAACAAGAAGGTGGAGACAGGAGGCAGACCATTATAGCCCTGGAAAGCCATGGTAAGAACTTAAATTTGGTGATTGAAAATACAGGCCACTTGGATATATGCCTTTAAAAGATGGGACATATGTCAGGCATATATCAGACATATGTCAGGATATATGCCCAAGACCAGCCCGGGCAACATAGCGAGACCCCTGAAAAAATAAAAAATTAGCCAGGTATGGTGATGCATACCTGTAGTCTCAACTGTTCAGGAGGCTGAGATGGGAGGATCCTCTGAGCCCAGGAGGTTGAGGCTGCAGTGAGCCATGATCACACCACTGCACTCCAACTTGGGCTACAGAGGGAGACCCCATCTAGTCCCAACTACTCAGGAGGCTGAGACGGGAGGATCCCCTGAGCCCAGGAGGTTGAGGCTGCAGTGAGCCATGATCACATCACTGCACTCCAAGTTGGGCTACAGAGGGAGACCCCATCTAGTCCAACTACTCAGGAGGCTGAGATGGGAGGATCCCCTGAGCCCAGGAGGTTGAGGCTGCAGTGAGCCATGATCACATCACTGCACTCCAGCTTGGGCTACAGAGGGAGACCCCATCCCTAAAAATAAAAATAAAAAATAAAAGCCAGAAGAGGGAAAGCTATGTTTGTTGTATAATTTTGCTTCCTGTGACTTACAGACGTGGAAGTGCCAGGAACTGTACCAGATGCCCTCTGTATGCTTCTCTTTAGTTTAAAAACACGTAATGTTTAGGCCGGGCGCGGTGGCTCATGCTTGTAATCCCAGCACTTTGGGAGGCCGAGGCGGGTGGATCACGAGGTCAGGAGATCGAGACCATCCTGACTAACCGGTGAAACCCCGTCTCTACTAAAAAATACAAAAAAAATAGCCGGGCGAGGTGGCGGGTGCCTGTAGTCCCAGCTACTCGGGAGGCTGAGGCAGGAGAATGGCGTGAACCCGGGAGGCGAAGCTTGCAGTGAGCTGAGATCCGGCCACTGCACTCCAGCCTGGGCGACAGAGCGAGACTCCGTCTCAAAAAAAAAAAAAGAGAGAATGAAACTAGACCCCTATCTCTACACAGGTCTTGTTAGAAGCAGTTAAATTTACAATTCAGTCACCAAGTAACAGAATGTTCTGCTGAGACTGTGACTGATTTGGGAGGGTAATCAGCCTACGATGACTATTGGGACTTCGAGTCTTCTTACTGTGGGCAGAGGCTGAGAGTGCCTTCACTTGAATGAAAGATAGCTGTATATTGTTAGGTGGAAGCCTAGAGTTGTGATCTTGGCTGAAATTCAAATATGCATAGAAGAGTGTGGATGAAGACTGAGTAGCTAATGAGTGGCTTGTGCCAGTTTTTGAACTATTTCAGCTTCAAACCCACATATCCATGCTCCGCTTGGTGATGCACCCGTATTTGCCCTTCACAGCTGCTGCCATGAGACACTACGCTGAGAAAATCAGGAGGCTGGAGGAGGAAGTTATTTTCTTATGGTTTCCTATTCTCTCATCACTGTCACCCCCAGCAATGCTCTTTTGCCTCAGCAGTGATAGTTTATTCCAGAAACAGCAGTTGATCACAATTTGCAGTTTTTTCAATACTCATGGAACCAGCCTCATTGAACCCCCTCAACGTCACCAAAACCAGCACCAAATTATTCCTTCCTTGGAGGTCTGAAGTTTCAACTCCGTGGGGCCTCTTCTCCAAGCTTTTTAAGTTTTAATAATTCCAATATTTTCTCTCTGTTCCTTCTGGCCTAGAGACAGCTTCCAGCAGCGTATTCCTTCATGATATCTTACTGTTTTCTTTTTTCTTTTCAGGGCTTCAACATGTCACTGTCACTTTCCTATATCCAATAAGGAGTCAGTAAACTTTTTCTGTAAAGGGGCAGAGAGTAAATATTTGGGACCTGCAGGTCACACAGTCTCTCTGTTGCAACTACTCTACTCTGCCATTTTAGCATGGAATCAACCACAAACAGTGCTTAAATGTATGGTTGTAGCTGTGCTCCAATAAAACTTCATTTGCAAAAAAAAAAAAAAAATAGGCAGTGGACTAGATTTTGCCTACCTGTATTAAATTATTCCTGTTAAAATAAATGGTATGGTATTCTGTCTCCTGACTAAATCCTGACTGACATAGTGGGCATGAGTCTGAAAGCCTGGCCAATTAGATTGCCACATCCTAATGATGGATTCTGAGCGAGATCCTGATCCCAAGGTAGAACAATCAAGGCCAATAGAGACTTCGATGATGGGCAGTTGTTGCTGGTGCCTGAGAAGAGGTATTCTTACCCACTATACTCAAAGCTAAACAGGTAAGTTTTTATGGAGCTGCTAACAGTCATTCTGCCACCACGATGGGATAGTCTATTTGAAAATAGAATCAATATATATAAACGTTCAGTGAAGAATACAAGACCTTGTTCTGATGAGATCATTGAACCCCTAGATCAAGCCATGCCTGAAGCCCATTGTTTAAATTATAAGAGCCAATAAATTATGATTTTATCTTAAACATTTTGACTTTAATTTCTATTTTTTGGAACTGAAGGAGTTCTAACTAACACAGAAGCACATAAATAAATATGAAAACACAGGGGACAAAATCTCTTAGATTACCATCACTTACGCTTTTATTTCACGAATATACATGAAGTGTCTGAGTTTGCCAGATAATCTGCAGAGATAAAAGGATCAGCCCTGTCCTCAGCAAATAATGGATCATTTTAGAAAAATGCCACTCAAGCCTTCCAACATGTTGCATTTTTACAACAAGAAAATTAATCAAGTCCCTGATAACTCTGTGTTCCTGGCACACCAGCTCTAGACTGCTTGCCTCTGGACTTCTTTGTGTTTGGTTAGGCCACTTTGTAAACTGCTTAACTAAAATATATATATATATATGTTTTTTTTTTCTTTTAATCAAAGCTTGAACTTTTACATACTCTATCCCTAATGACTACAACTCTCAATCCATAAACTAGTGTTTCAGAAACCAAAGCTTTCTTATTTTCTATAACTCTGTTCAATTTCTATGTCAAGCCCCATTCCTATGGTCTGAAGGATTCAGGTGTTTCCCTGCCCCTCTCGCATGACTGTGATAAGGTTCCTTTGGTTTTACATTGTCCCATTGCATCAAGGAGGATGAAGGGCACATGGCATCTGGTCCATGATAACTGAGCCACTGAGCACACATGAACCTCATCTTGCTTCTGTCCCCTATCCTCTCCAGACCTTTGACAGGCACTGCTAGTGTCTCTCAAAGTTTTCATCTCCCCTTCCTCCTTAGTAACACAACTCCATTACAAAACGGCTATACTTCTTAGTCTCTGTTTCAGCTAGATATGGTCATATGACTAAGTTCTGCATAGTGACATTCAAATAAATATGTTACAGGTGACTTCTGAGGTAGATCTTTCAAAAGAAGTTGCTTGGGCTGGGAAAAGCACCCTTTCAACCTTCCTGCTGAAAAGAATGCAGATGTGATGCCTGGTGCACTGGTAGCCGTATTGGACTATGAGGTGACCTTGAGCTTGGAAGCCATAAAGTGAGGATGGAGATACAAAGAGCCGGAAGTCCCTGATAACTTTGTGTTCCTGGCACACCAGCTCTAGACTGCCTGTCTCTGGACTTCTTTATGTCTGTTTAGGCCACTTCATAAACTGCTTAAGCCACTATTTTATGTGACAGTAGTTTGTTACTTGCAGCCAAATGCAATTCCTGTTCCAAAATCTGCTAGCTCCCCCTGCTGCTTTGGTGTCAGCCCAGAAGCCTAGGCATCTTTGCAAGGCCCCCTATTCTAAGTCTAGAGAAAAGACCTCTGTGCTCAAACTCTATTCTCATCAATGGGTTTAGGATTTTGAAGAGGGAGGGAGGGAATGAATATGAGTTGGGGACTGCTGCAAACTAATAACAAACTATTCCTCAGCTTCCTCTGAAAACATTCATACTTTTTTCTTTTTTAAAAAAGCCCAGCAACAATTTCCGCAGAATAATACTGCAAGGAGTTGTAAGTTTCCATCTAATAAACACTGCCAATGAGAAATTCATAATACATGAAAGTAACCCAGAAGGCCATGAAATCAGACACATTCGGAGGAATACCATAAACCTTGTTTTGAAGAAAAATAGTTGTCAAGTTGATCTTTGAAGTAAAGAAAATAATAAAGCAGGGGAACAGGGTCTAAGAAAATTAAAATGGATTATCTCCCCCAAAATGGGATGATTAAATATGCTAACACACAGAGAATGCTGTCTCTGCCCTGAGGCCTGTGTGCATGATGATTTGCTCTTTGATTTAGAAAACCTGTGATTGTTTGGAAGTGTTTTGAATGATTAAGAAGCAGAGATGTGTCAGATAGCAAATGAAGCCACAACAGCTTCATATTTTATTGTGAACTGGGCATGACTTAAAAGTCAGACTGAGCTTCTAATCAAAACATGAAATAGGGAGAGAGCTTGCAAATAATATTAATTATTAATACGGGAGTGCCTAAGGTTATGAATTCTTCAAGCACTTCAGAAAATCTGCAGGATTTTTTCAGATAACACTGAGAGGCTGTTTATTTTTATTTTATTCTCCCTCCGGTCCTTTTAAAGAAATATTTAATGTAGTCCCAGGGTCAAGATCTTCTAAAGGAAGTAAAATGAATTTGAGTTGTTACTGTATAAACTGCTGCAGGAAACAACAAATAATATAAGCAATTTGTTTTTAAGTAACTAACAATGGAATGGTAATTTCCTACCCATGGCTTTATATGATGCTGGGTCACTGAACACTGCTACACTGGCATCGTGGTTAACTTAGACTATTTAAGGTCAATAAATGAGCACACTTCTTCAGTGAGACCCTATTTTCTATTCCTCTTCATGGCATAATCCTCAAATCAGTGATTAATGAACTCCAGATACTGCTTTTAGCATATGTCAGCTTTGTGGTAGCATTTTTAAAAGAAAAAAAAAAGAGCAGGGAAAGAAGAAAAAAGTTTGAATCAGTGCTATAGGAATTTTCTCAAGAAGAAAGAAAAAAAAAATTCTCTTTCCAAGGGGATACATGAGGTTCTCTTTGTTTCGTCCATCTCCTTTCTTAATAACTGCATCAGCTTAATGTCTAGGATAGGAAATCGTTATCAACACGTTTCAGATGAGGGCATTAAGACCAAAATACTCACATGAAGTCAGATGGGATGGAATGGGGTGAAAATCAGACTCTGCCAGGCTGCAAATGCCATGCCCTTTCCAGGCTCAGGGTAAGAAATGCCCTTTTACTACACTCTTTTGTGCCTGGTTCAGTAATGCTCAAAACGTGGGCGAGAGGGAGGAATAAAAGGAAAGTCATTTCAGAGGCTAATTTTATTTTTACACTTCAGAAAGTGAAATGGGGAGATTTGACAAGTGCCTAATGAATTTGATCTGGGTAAACAGCTCAAATGGATCTTTTTCATCTAAAAATAACTCCACTATGGGACTTGGTTTAATACAGTGGTTCTCAAAATGTGGTCCCCAGACCAGAAGCAGCAGCAGCACCAGCACCTAGGGGAACTTGTTAGAAATGTAAATTCCAGACTACGTAGGGTGGCTCACGCCTGTAATCCCAACCCATTGGGAGGCCAAGGTGGGTGGATCACTTGAGGTCAGGAGTTTGAGACCAGCCTGAACAAAATTGTTGTAAAAATACAGCAATTCTGTATTTTTAGTAGAGAGTGCAAAACCCCACCTCTACTAAAAAAACAAAAATTAGCCAGGCATGGTGGCGGGTGCTGTAGTCTCAGCTACTCCGGAGGCTGAGACAGGAGAATTGCTTGAACCTAGGAGGCAGAAGTTGCAGTGAGCCAAGATCATGCCACTGCACTCCAGCCTGAGCAACAAAACGAGACTTCGTCTCAAAAAAAAAAAAAAAAAAAGGAAAAAAAAAAGAGAGATGCAAATTCTGGGCTTCACTCCAGAGCTACTGTATTAGTCCATTCTCATACTGTTACACAGAACTACCTGAGACTGGGTAGTTTATAAAGAAAAGAGCTTTAGTTGACTCACAGTTCTGCAAGCTGCACAGGAGGCATGGCTGGGGAGGCCCCAGGAAATTTACAATCATGGCGGAAGGCAAAGGGGAAGGAAGCACATCTTCACAAGGTGACGAGAGAGAGTGAGAGAGAGAGAGCACAAAGGGGGAAGTGCTACACACTTTTAAACAACCACATCTCATGAGAACTCTATTACTAGACAGCACTAGGGGGATGGCGCTAAACCATCAAAAACCACCTCCATGAGTCCCTCCCACCAGGCCTCACCTCCAACACTGGGGGATTACAATTCAACATGAGATTTGGGTGGGGACACAGAGCCAAACCATATCAGGCAACTGAATCTGGAACTCTGAGGAGTGAGTCCAGCAATCTGAGTCCCCACAAGCCCACCTCGTGAGTCTGATGATCTCACACTGAAGTCTGAGAAACAGACTTGAAACTGACTTAGCAGAAATCCCGCACTGCCTCCATAACCTACCTGAACTTGGACAAGTCAGTTATCTCCCCAAGGTTTAATCTCTAGATCTGGTAAAATAAAGATAATGAGTGCTTCTCGAGACTGTCAAGGATATGAACAACAGGGAAAGACTGAGAGACTGTCACAGACCAGACAAGACTGGGGAGCATGATAACTGCATGCAGAGTGATGCCGTGGCTGGGACCCTGGAGCAGAAGGAGGATATCAATGGAAAAACTGGTGAAATCTAAATAAAGTCTAGAATGTAGTCAACAGCAACCTAACAATGTCAATTGCTTAGTTTCAACACATGTACCACGGCAATAGAAGATGTTGACAATGGAGAAAACAGGATGATGGGAATACTGGAACTCTCTGCACTATCTCTGCAACTTCTTTGTAAATCTAAAACTATCCTAAAATTTATTTTAAAAATAGGAATAATGTTACCTAAGTTTTACAGATATTGTGATGATTAGGGATAATACCATCAGTAAAGTGCTCAGCATGTAATGGATACCTAACAAAGAATAGCTGTTCTTAGTTCTTTAAGGAATCACCACACTGCTTTCCAGAATGGCTGAACTAATTTATGCTCCCACCAGCAGTGTATAAGCGTCCTGTTTTCTCCACAACATCGACAGCATCTGTTATTTTTTGAGTTTTTAGTAATAGCCATTCTGATTGGTGTGAAATGATATCTCACTGTGGTTTTAATTTGCATTTCTCTAATGATTAATGATATTGAGCATTTTTGTACGTTTCTTGGCTACATGTGTGTCTTCTTTTGAAAACTGTCTGCTCATGTCCTTTGCCCATTTTTAGTGGGACTGTTTGTCTTTTGCTCATAAATTTATTTAAGTTCCTTATAGATTCTGAATATTAAGCCTTTGTTCATTGTAGCACTATTCACAACAGCAAAGACATGGAATCTACCTAAATGCCCATTGGTTGTACACTGAGTAAGGAAAATGTGGTCCATATACACCATGGAATACTATGCAGCCATAAAAAAAAAAAAAAATGAGATCATGTCTTTTGCAGGAACATGGATGGAGCTGGGGTCATTATCTTTAGCAAACTAATGCAGGAAAAGAAAAACAAATACCGCATGTTCTCACGTTTAAGTGGGAGCTAAATAATGAAAACTCATGGGTACAAAGAGGAGAATAATAGACACTGGAGCCTACTCGAGGGATGAGGGTTGTAGGAGAGAGAGGATTGGGAAAAATAACCACTGGGTATTATGCCTAGTACCTGGGTGACAAAAATGGTCTATATTCCAAGCCCCCATGACACGAGTTTGCCTGTATTAACAAACCTACACATGTACCCCTGAACCTAAAACAAAAGGTAAAAATTAAAAATAAATGAAAAAATAGCTGTGATGGAACTGGTTTGCCTTGGCCTGGGGACATCTTTCCTTACCTCCATCACTGCCTTTCAACATACATCAGTGTAGAGAAATAGTAGGTGCAGTAGCTTTGTATCACACCCTGAGGTCATTTCTTCCTTTTCTCCATTCTGAAAAACCTCCTCCCAAGCAGAGAACAGCAGAAGTCTTCCCACACTGATACAGCAAATTTTTAGTGGCTTGGGTCAAGATTTATTGTCAACAGCCCAGTACGTAACAGCTGTTTGCGTTTCTTATCCCTCCATCGCCTCTTGAATGTCAAGTCTCTTAGCTGAAAGAACATCCTTCATTTGGCTATGCTTGTTTTAAGAATTATTTTTTGCACGATTTTATCTCCTTGGCCCACGCATCCTCTACTTCTGGTCTTCCTATGTCGGAGACAGATATGAAAGGAATGCCAGATCAATGTCAAACATTACCTAGTTAGAGCCAATGTATTTGGTTCACATGAGCTTGTCCATAATTACTATTCAGGTAGAGTCCTTCCATGTTTTCTTCCTCTTGGCCTTTGGCTTCGTTTTGTAAACATGTAGTAACCAGAAATGAATTTGTCTCCGTTCAATTCCTTTTTGAATTCTAGCTAGAGGAGATGACATGTCAACATCATTCTAAGTCACTTTTTTTCCTTTTACAATTGTGTCTCATAGATCTTACCCTTGTTCCTCATTTGTAATCTTTCCTAGGTAGACTAGCTGAATAAATTCAGTGCCCACAAGGTGCACATTTGTCACCAAAGGGTGACAGCAAAAGCATCATGTCAGTGAAAAAGCAGCAGGAGGAAGGGAGAGAAAGAAGACCAGAGAGCACTTCCTTCCCCATCAGAATAAGAACGATGAGGCACCTTGAAGGATCCATTCTTGGGACTTGTTTCAGAGACAAAGTCGACCATAACTTCCTGATTTTATTTTTCTGCTACTGTTTTGTTTTGCTTTGAATACATCTGTTTTGACTATGTTGCCATAAAAATTTATTGTTTCCCGAGTAGACACTGATTTATCACTGGGCCACATTAAATATGATCTCCAGTACATTTCTTTTTAGACATCACCCCATCCCTGCCTTCTGGGTTCTCTTTAGAGAGAATGGAAAAGTGTCAACGCACAGCTGAGGATTTCAGGGTGGCATAGGCCAGAGTCTGTGTCCTGATGTGTCTACCCACCAGCCATGAAGTTTCCAGCAAAGTTCAGAGAAGAGCAACATTTCTGAACTAAGAGTTTAAACTCAGGGGTTGGCCATGCTGGCATTTCCATCTAAGTTGAAAAAGCTAGGGATTCACAAAGCAAAATCTTCTCCTCGTCTCTGACCTTCCTGATATCTTCCTGCCGGAACCTCAGCTCCATGCTTCCTGGGACCAATCTCTCCTATCTCCACAACAACGGGCACAGCCAGGCACTGAGTGGCATCTGTACTAACGCATAAACTGAGTGTTGTACCCTAGCCTTCGCTCCAAGTGCCTCTCCAGTAATAACTTGTTAAATCCTTCTAATAATTCCAGAAGGTAGGGACTTCTGTTATTCCCATTTTACAGATGAGAAAACTGATGCCCAAAGAAGGTAAGGAAGCTGCCCAGAAACACACAGTGAGGGGTGATGGAGAGAGGATTTAATTCAGGCCGTCTGCACGCATTCTTCCTCAGAAAGCCTGCCCCAAGCTTCAATTTGGGAGTCTCACGCTGTGGCATAAAGTGGGATAAGGGTAAGGAAGGTAAATTCCCCAGATACTGGAAAGAAAACAAATCAATTTCTATATGAAGCAAGCATCAGACAGGGAAGCAAAATCATGGCTCAGAAAGAACTTTTTTAAAAAAAAATTGTTTTGATCAGTATAACAGAGGGAAATTAAAACTGTACGAAAAGCCCAGGCTGGGTACAATCATTCCAGGAAACATATTTTTCCCCTTTGGTATCAAGCAAACTGACAGATTCAAACTATGGCAAATTCCACAAATGTCACTACAGAATAAGGTAAGATTTTTTTTTTCTTTCTCTCTAAAACACACACACACACACACACACACACACACACACACACACACACACACACAGGATACATGTGCAGAATGTACAGCAGGTTCGTTACATAGCTATACATGTACCATGGTGATTTTCTGGACCTATTAACCTGTCCTCTAAGTCTCTAGGTTCCGTCCCCTCATCACCCACCTCCCAACAGGCTCTGGGTGTGTGTTGTTCCCCTCCCTGTGTCCATGTGTTCTTAATGTTCATCTCCCACTCATGAGTGAGAACATGCAGTGTTTGGTTTTCTGTTCCTGTGTTAGTATGCTGAGGATGATGGTTTCCAGCATCATCCATGTCCCTGCAAAGGACATTATCTTATTCCTTTTTATGGCTCCACATTTTCTTTACCCAGTCTATCATTGATGGGCATTTGAGTTGGTTCCATGTCTTTGTACTGTAAATAGTGCTGCAATAAACATACGTGTGCATGTGTCTTTATAGTAGAATGATTTACATTCCTTTGGGTATATACCTGGTAATGGGATTGCTGGGTTAAATGGTATTTCTGGTTCTAGATCCTTGAGGAATCGCCATACTGTCTTCCACAGTGGTTGAACTAATTTACATTCCAACCAACAATGTAAAAGCGTTCCTATTTCTCCACAGCCTCGCCAGCATCTGTTGTTTCCTGACTTTTTAATAACTGCCATTCTGACTGGCATGAGATGGTGTCTCATTGTGGTTTTGATTTGCATTTCTTTGATGATCAGTGATGAGCTTTTCTTCACATGTTTGTTGGCCACGTAAATGTCTTCTTTTGAGAAGTGTCTGTTCATATCCTTTGCCCACTTTTTGATGGCGTTGTTTGCCCTTTTCTTGTAAATATGTTTAAGTTTGAATAAGGTAAGATTTTGAGTCTTCCCAAACTTGTCTCCCTTTGCACTACTGTTCCCTTTGCCACAAATACCTTTCTTCCTCTTCCCATTTAATAGGCTTGCTCTTACCCTGAAGCCCCAACTGAAAACACGGCCACTTTGTGAAGTTTTCCCCCAGCTCCCTTTCTGTGCTTCCAAAAGACTCTGGTTTTACCTCCTCTGTCGTGTTTATCATCCTTCATAGTGGTTGGTTCCAAGTCTTTGCTGTTGTGAACAGTGCTGCAATAAACATACATGTGCATGTGTCTTTATAGCAGCATGATTTATAATCCTTTGGGTATATGCCCAGTAATGGGATGGCTGGGTCAAATGGTATTTCTAGTTCTAGATCCTTGAGGAATCACCACACTGTCTTCCACAATGGTTGAACTAGTTTACAGTCCCACCAACGATGTAAAAGCATTCCTGTTTCTCCAGATCCTCTCCAGCACCTCTTGTTTCCTGACTTTTTAATGATTGCCATTCTAACTGGTGTGAGATGGTATCTCGTTGTGGTTTTGATTTGCGTTTCTCTGATGGCCAGTGATGATGAGCATTTTTTCATGTGTCTGTTGGCTGCATAAATGTCTTCTTTTGAGAAGTGTCTGTTCATATCCTTTGCCCACTTTTTGATGGGGTTGTTTGTTTTTTTCTTGTAAATTTGTTTAAGTTCTTTATAGATTCTGGATATAAGCCCTTTGTCAGATGGGTAGATTGTAAAAATTTTCTCCCATTCTGTATGTTGCCTGTTCATTCTGATGGTAGTTTCTTTTGCTGTGCAGAAGCTCTTTAGTTTAATTAGATCCCATTTGTCAATTTTGGCTTTTGTTGCCATTGCTTTTGGTGTTTTAGTCATGAAGTCCTTGCCCATGCCTGTGATCAATGGCCAACTTTTTTAAAAATTAGGGAGTTTTAACCAAAATCTGAAGAATGACAATGAGCTGGGGCTGACCAGGAGCTGCCTCCTTAAGTCATATCAGCCACTCTCTAATTTATTCAAGTCTTGCCTGCCCCATTTTATTCATGAATATTTCCTGCCTGGCACATGCAGGGTTTTGAGTTTGCAATCCCCAACCTAAAACATGTGTAGATTTTTCCAAGTCTCTCTTTATTTCTCTTAATAGCTAAAGTGAGATTGATAATAATGATAATAATAATAATACATACTTTGAAGATTATTTTGTGGTTTAAGTACCAAATAATAATATTAATAGCTATCGTTGAATTTTTTTTTTTTTTTTTTTTTTTTTTTGAGACAGAGTTTCACTCTTGTCACCCAGGCTGGAGTGCAATGGTGTAATCCCAGCTCACTGCAACCTCTGCCTCCTGACTTCAAGTGATTCTCCTGCCTCAGTCCCCTGAGTAGCTGGGATTACAAGTGTGCACCACCATCCCTAGCTAATTTTTAGTAGAGATGGGATTTCACCTTGTTGACCAGGCTGGTCTCAAACTCCTGAACTCAAGTGATCTGCCTGCCTTGGTCTACCAAAGTACTGGGATTACAGGCATGAGCCATCGTACCCAGTCATTATTATTATTGATGAATGCCCTTGTGGAAGACAAATTCTTATGCTGACCCCCATACTCCCTGGTAATCACACCCTTGTAAGTTCCTTCCCTTTTAGTGTGGACATGACCTGTGACTTGCTTCTAAGCAATAGACTATGGGAAAAGCAATGGGCAATATCTGATTAGATTATTACATTACATGGGATTGTAGCTCCCATCTTTCTGGAGCCTCTGTCTCTCTTTTGTTGGATTTGAAGAAGCAAGTGCTCATGATAAGAAGCTACCACATTGAAAGCAACTGCAAGTGGTCTCTAGGAACTGAGGACAAGAATTTGAAGGCTTTAGGCCCATAGCAAGGAACTGAATCCTGCTGACAACCAATGATGTGAACTTATAAACAGATCATTCCCCAGTCGAGCCTCACATAAAACCACAGCTCCCACTGATACTTTGCTTGCTGCTTTGCAGAATACCCAGCTAAGCCATTGCAGACTCCTGACTCACAGAAATTGTAAGATAATAAATGTGAGTTGTTTCAAGCTGCTAAGCTCATGGTAATATTGCTGTGTAGCAAAAGATAACTAGTACAGTTTTTAGTATATTTAGTAGCAAGAAGAGTATAGAAGAGATGGTCTACATAAGAAGGAAGAGGAAAAAGTGACTTGTAGTTGATTTCTAATAATTCCACAATAGCAATCACTCACGTAACCAAAAACCACGAAATGCTTCATTTTCCCATTTTCCAAGAACAGAAGTCCCCTCACTCCTTTCCCCCAAACAAACATTGCTTTTGACGAAGAGAAGTTTTATGCAAATGAGACATCCTACTGGAGAGGATGGATAATCCTAGGGTAGGAGACCAAAGAAGAAATCTTATTCAACTGATCCTAACTAAGTTGCTTATGAAACCGATATTTCAGGGCCTAAGTTATAAGACAGTGCCCAGCTGAAACTTGATGAAGTGCATCACTGGAGAAAGGAAAAAGAGAGAGAGAGAACCCAGTCTTCCAGCTGTTGTAGAACCGTGTATGGAGCTGTAAGTGCAGAGATTAATGGCTCCCCATAGCCATAAATATATGTTTTATCCTCTTCAAGGAGTTCTGGGGGATGGGAATCTGGTTATAACTGGATATGTTGCAATATGCTTTTCATTTACAATTACAGTATGGAGGAAATTAAAAGGAATAGCATAAAGCTTGAGTGTGGTGGTGATTGGAAATACTGCTCATCAATAAGCCAGCAATGGCAGCTCCTCCTACCCCACTCTCTCCTTCCTCCGCTTGGCACCTGCAATGCAGGGGAATGGGTGCCCTGGGACAAGGCAGGCACTGGGAAATTGGAAGCTTTTCCCATTGGAATTGCCCTTCAAGACAGGGAAAATTTGTTCCGTGTCTACCCAGTTTTGCCCGTCTCAAACAGATTACAACAATTATCCAAGTTCGGGAATCAGGAGAATAATGAAACTCTCATTTCTCCTTCCCTATGTCTGCCACCTTACCTTTCAGGTCTCATAGAGGGAGAAACTGGTCATTTCTCCAGAAATTTGTGCTTATTTGTTACCATGGCATCATCTCTGTAAATGCATTTACTAAAGAGAGAGGATGTTAAAGGAAACGATAGATGTAAAATGCATTGCACTTCGTTCCCAGTGCATTGGAAGTGCTTAATAAGTGCTGCACTTCCTGCACTCCTTCATTTGTTTCCATGTCACTCACCTCCTTCTAAACCCGGCCTCACTCACACTTCTTACTGAAATGCTTCAGAATTGGATCCTGAGTCTAATCCAATAGTTCTCAAAGTGCAAAGTGTGGTCACTCCATCAGCAGCAGCAGCAGCAGCATCAGCTGAGAACATGTTAGAAATGCAAATTCTTGGGCCCCACCACAGACCGACTGAATTTGGAACTCGAAGACGGGGACCAGCAATCTGAGTGCAAGCTAACCCAGGGAGTCCTGATGCAGGCTCAGGTGTGATAACCACCATTTCCATTCTTCCCTCAGCAACCCCTGTAATGCCTGTTGGGTCACCCACATGACTTTCTTTTACCACAAACTCTGGATTCACTGGAATTATTTCTGAAAAAAACAGAAGCCCAGTTGCCAGAGCTTAGAAATCCATTACAGAGATTTATTTTTCTTCCTATGGGTTGTAAGAGGATTTAACAAATATTAGTTATAACTTATTGATTAATTCCTTTGTAGCTCTACTCTGAGGATCTTTCATGTGTATGTATATCTGGTTTCAGGGATGCGCTGGTAAATGCTTAACAGCTCAGTCTGCAGGAACAAAAATCACTGCTGTGTAGCATTTGCCAATAGCTGTGGTGTAAATGCTCCCACCCTGACCTAGATCAAGCTGCCAATCCAATGTCACTGAGCAGAGTTGGGAGGAGATGTGTACAATCAATCAGTTCTCATGAGTTAACACTAGGTGGTACCAGTACCCCACAGCCTGCTTTGTGAGAAAAACCAACATTTCTCGAGTAGAGAATATTCTTTGGCACCCTCTCTCCCTACCCCTCCTACCAGCTGGAGATGGGGGAATGTTACTGCCTCAACAATTAGAGGAGTAGATCACTTGAGTCCCTTCCCAACAATTTCATCCCTTCTGTTCATGCCATATCGTATGGGAGGAGGACTTGTTGATTGGACTGGTAACAGATTGAGACAGTCAGAGGGGCACATTGTGCTAGTTGGTAGGGTCCTGTGATCAAGGCAGAAACCAACTGAACCCTTCCTCTTTCTCTTCTACACCCATGCATATTTGGCTCCCTTCCCATTTCTCTTTCTATGTCGTGAATTAAGGAGACAAAGCATCATCTGACTTCCCTTCCAGTGGCTGGCAGGGTTGGTGGAACTCGCGTGGCTCATGCATCCAGTCCTTATGAATTATAAGGAGTCCAATTCAGGAAGCCCCCTTGGGCTTTCAGACCCAGACACACATACAAAAGAGACCCAGTCCAGGTGTGGTGATTCACACCTGTAATCCCAATGCCTTGGGCGGCTGAGCCAAGAGGATCACTTCAGGCCAGGAGTTCAAGACCAGCCTGGGCAACATAGACTGACACCATCTCTGCAAAAAAATCTGTTTGAATCAGTCAATATGGTGGCATGTACCTGTAGTCCCAGCCACCCAGGAGGCTGAGGCAAAAGCATCACTTGAGCCCAGGAATTTAAGGCTGCAATGAGTTATGATTGCATCACTGCACTCCAGCCTGAGTGACAGAGCAAGACTCTCATCTTTAAAAATGAGAAATAAAGACAGAGACAAAACTCTGTGGGGACAGAGGAAGGCAGGTAACGGGCACTGTGTCCACCATTAATACAGCCTGAACTGCATTCCACTCTTAATCATGGTCCTTGTGTATAAGGCAACCTTAGCTATGGACCCTGAAACCCTAACTCCTAGCACATTGCTCTGAAAACAGAGGGACTTGATGCTTTATGGCATAAGAAGAGCCTGGGTTTGGAGTCAGATGGTCCTAGGCTGAAAACCCACCCTACCACTTATGGGCCAAGTACTCTTGAACAACTGCTTAACCTCTCTGAGCTTCAGTTGACTCATCTATAGAATGGTAACAGTAAGAGTTACTGTTCATTCAACAGGATTCCAGTTGAATGAGATGGTATACATAAGACATTTAGTACGGTGCCTGGTATAGAGTAGCTGCTCAATAAATGAGACACTTTCTAAATCTTATTCCATGGTGTCTTGAGCTCAAAGACTTGAGTACAGTTCTATGTCTCAAGTTCAGCCCTTTAAGAGCTCCTGTCCCCCCTAGAGACTCTGTACCTGTCTGCTGCCAATCACCTGCCTCCACTCCTGCCTCTAGCCCACGAGTTCCACGTGGTAACTGTGATGTGGCTTCCTTTGCCCCACATCCAGCTGTTCATTTACCCTGGCCCATTCAGGCAGACTTTTTTTCTTTTTTTTTTTTTTTTTTTTTTTTTGAGACTGAGTCTGGCTCTGTCGCCCAGGCTGGAGTGCAGTGGCCAGATCTCAGCTCACTGCAAGCTCCGCCTCCCGGGTTTACCCCATTCTCC
The DNA here is from genome assembly GCF_024542745.1 of Macaca thibetana thibetana. NCBI lineage: Eukaryota > Metazoa > Chordata > Mammalia > Primates > Cercopithecidae > Macaca > Macaca thibetana. The sequence goes on along the minus strand of NC_065597.1, from coordinate 61,854,074 downwards.
TGCCTCAGCCTCCGGAGTAGCTGGGACCACAGGCTCCCGCCACCTCGCCCGGCTAGAGACGGGGTTTCACCTTTGTTAGCCAGGATGGTCTCGATCTCCTGACCTTGTGATCCGCCCGTCTCGGCCTCCCAAAGTGCTGGGATTACAGGCTTGAGCCACCTTTCTACACAAAGTACAGTACTCGCAGTCAGGGGGCCATTCTCTCTCTCACCTAGCAAACCTCCTATAGGGAACCAAAGGGCCAAGTCCAAGTTTTCTCCTTCACTGTTCAAGGACAGGTGCAAATCAAAGGATGTGGCTTTTTATTTCTGTGTACCTGAACACTCTGAGTCAAAGGAGACATAATTACAGTTCCCTAGGAGGAAGACATTCAAGAGATCTATTATGTATCAAGGTGACTATAGCTAATGACATCATATTGTGTTCTTGAAAAGTGCAAAGAGCAGGAGGCTGAGGCAGGAGAATCGCTTGAACACCGGAGGCGGAGGTTGCAGTGAGCCAAAATTGCACCACTGCACTCCAGCCTGGGCGACTAAGCGAGACTCCATCTCGGAAAAAAAAATAAAAAGTGCAAATAAAGGGAATGTTAAGTGCTTGCTTCACAAAAAATGATTACTATGTAAAGCAAGGCAATTGTTAATTTGCTAGTTTTAACCATTCCACAGTGTATATATACCTCAAAGCATCATGTTGTATATACAATGTTATTAGGTTGGTGCAAAAGTAATTGCAGTTTTTGCTATTACTGTATTTTGTTTGTTTGTTTGTTTTGAGAGGGAGTCTCACTCTTGTCCCCCAGGCTGGAGTGCAATGGCACGATCTCGGCTTACTGCAACCTCCATCTCCTGGGTTCAAGCGATTCTCCTGCGTCAGCCTCCCAAGTAGCTGGGATTACAGGCACCTGCCACCATGCCTGGCTAATTTTTGTATTTTTAGTAGAGACAGGGTATCACCCTGTTGGCCAAGCTGGTCTCCAACTCCTGACCTCAGCTGATCCACCTGTCTCAGCCTCCCAAATTGCTGGGATTACAGGCATGAGCCACTGTGCCCGGCTTTGCTATTACTTTTAATGACATTTTATAAATTTAGATAACCTTATATAAGAATTTTAAAAATCATAATTAAGTAATTTTTAAAATTACGATATCCTTACATAAGGATGAGTGTGCCCAGAAGCATAGAAGGAATGATGCCTTCTAAGAGTGATGGGGTGATGCAGCTGATGCCCCAGTCTTAGTTCTGGCAACCAAAGTAAAAATAAATTTCGGGGCTTCTCACTTACTGTGCACACGAATCACCTGGGAATTTTTTTTTTTTTTTTTTTTTTTTTTGAGACGGAGTCTCGCTCTGTCGCCCAGGCTGGAGTGCAGTGGCGCGATCTCGGCTCACTGCAAGCTCCGCCTCCCGGGTTCACGCCATTCTCCTGCCTCAGCCTCCCGAGAAGCTGGGACTACAGGCGCCCGCCACCTCGCCCGGCTAACTTTTTTTGTAGTTTTAGTAGAGACGGGGTTTCACTGTGTTCGCCAGGATGGTCTCGATCTCCTGACCTCGTGATCCACCCGCCTCGGCCTCCCAAAGTGCTGGGATTACAGGCGTGAGCCACCGCGCTCAGCCCACCTGGGATTTTTAAATGCCAATTCTGATACAGTAAATCTGGGGCGGGCCTGAGATTCTGCATTTCTGCCAAGCTCGCCGGTGAGGTCCATGCTGCAGGTGAGGTCCATGAACCACACTTTGAAGAGCAAGAAACTAGACAGTAATGACACAGGAGCCTGGGACACTTGGGAAAAACTGGCTGGCAGGGTAGAAAGCGGCAGTCTCATGACTTCAGAAACAAATGAGGCGGCCGGGAGTGGTGACTCGCGCCTGTAATTCCAGCACTTTGGGAGGCAGAGGCAAGCAGAACGTTTGAAGTTGGGAGTTCAAAACCAGCCTGGCCAACATGGAGAAACCCCGTCTTCACTAAAAATACAAAAATTAGCCAAGTGTGGTGGTGCCTGCCTGTAATCCCAGCTACTTGGGAGGCTGAGGCAGGAGAATCACTTGAACCCAGGAGGCAGAGGTTGCAGTGAGCCGAGATCGCGCCACTGCACTCCAGCCTGGCGAGACTCCGTCTCAATAAGTAAATAAATAAAACCAGTGAGGTTCTCTGCCACCTCATTGCAAGAAAAGCATTTAGGAAATCAGAAAAATGTGACTCCTTAATATAAAAACTGCAGGAAGATGAAGCTTGTTTGTGGTTTTATATTTCTATCTTGAAAAATTATTGGTGGTATGCAAATACCATCCTTTCCTTCTATTACCATATGCTTTCATTACCGTGACACACCCCAATCATAAATCATTGTTACTGTGATTTTAAATTTAATTTAGAGTTTTCTTTTGTGTTACAACCATGCTTAAAAGGAAATGCAAAATCGGTATATCATGCTTTTGGTGTTTTATTGGTTGGGATTTAAATTCATTTGTTCATTTGACTACTCACTGATTGCATCTTTAAGTATAACATATTTTAATGATATTTTTCTACTGCACACAAAATATTTTAAGGCAATACAATGTTGTGATAAATAGTAACTCCTTTTATAAACCAATGGATCAGTGATTCCTTTGAAGAATTTTTTGAAATCAACCTTTCAAAGATGCTATGACGTGGCTGTGTCTATGTGACACCAAAAACATCTGAAACAGAAGAGTTTTGTCTATATTGAGCCAAGTTTTTTTATATTTCCATGCATTTGAAGATAGAGAGGGAAAAGCATTCTAGCGAATGACTGAATTTTCACTTGACGTCCTACTCAGAGCAAGTAAAGAAATAGAGCACAGCAAATAATGTTTAATTAATGAAAATAAGAACGCATATTTAACTTACAAGCATACAGAGCAATCCATTAACACAAAGCCCATGCATTCCCACACCAACCAGAAAACCTTCCTGCTTTAGAAGGAATGGAACCAAAATATGACTAAATCGTGTTTTCAAAGGAACGCCAGGACAAAGCAGAAGTTAAAACAGAGAAAGATAAATAAAGAGTCAGCAGCAGCCACGAAGCATCCAGACACCCTGTGGAAATGGTAGTGCTCTTCAATCAATTAATGGCAGCTCCAAATGGAATCCAGACCACAGCTAGAAATCGGGGCCAAAATATTGTGGGGCAGTTTATATTAATACATCTGAGATGATGATTCCATCGAGTTTAGAGTCGAACTTGGCTAATTCTGTTGCAACGTGCACCATATTTTAAAAGTGGAGATGATGATTGGAGAGATCAGGACTCCACCGTGAGGGAACCCCAGATGTATCAATTATTATCACAATAATTCTGCATAACAATTCCTCCCTACCCCCTGCCCAAAAAAATTCTCAGTGGTTTACAAGAAGAAACATTTATTCTCATACTCACAGGTCTGTAGATTGGCTGTGGTTTGGCTGATCGAGGCTGTCAGCTGGGTGCCACAGCTCCAGGCTGTCGGTTCAGTTCAGGTTTGTTTCAGTGGCCCAGGCTGAAGGGGCAATGGTTTTGTGGTCACTAGAATGCAAGAGGACAAGTCTGACTGTAAAAGCACATTGCAAACCTCTGCTTCCATCGTAAGCTCTAATAACCCATTGGTTAAAGCAAATGGCATGGCTAAACTCAAAGTCAAGAAATGGGATCAAGGAATAAAAAACTGGGGCCAATAACGTAATCTACCACAGTAGCTATACCAGTATATCTCGATCTTGTCTTCTTTTCCCTTTTTTTTTTTTTTTTTTTTTTTTTAACAGCATAGCTCTATTTATTTTTCTTTTTAAAAAATTTTAAGTTCTGGAATATATGTGTGGGACGTGCAGGTTTGATACATAGGTAAACATGTGCCATGGTGGTTTGCTGCACCTATCACCCCATCACCTAGATACTAAGTCCCACATACATTAGCTATTTATCCTGATGCTCTCCCTCCCTGCGCCCCACAACAGGCCCCAGTGTATGTTGTCCATCTTGTTTTCATTATCAGCCCTCTAAGCAGCCTTTTTTAGACGTCTTTTTCCTAATCTCCCCTCCCACCATGAAAATGTTATTCCACAGATGTACTGCATATAATTCTTTTTACTATATCTGTCCTTTAAACATAAAAAGAGTAGTGTTTTTTACACAGACCCCAATAAGCACTTTTCCCCACTTTGGAGGCAACGCTGACTGTGTTGAGCATGCATGAGATGCATGACATGTACTTTATCAACACGAACATGAAATCGGCTCATCCTTCTGAACCCAATGTTGCAATGTGAGCCTACCTTCCCTGCTTTACGGGAAGAATAAAGCGGATCACAGCGCTTGGGTACATACGAATTCCCCCATCACATTTTTATTCCCAGAGTCAGTTTGCTGTGTATCCCTACTCAAGGCGCTGCTGTGGCCTGGGTTCACACACTGATGTGCACCATTTTATTACAATAAATCATCGCATTTTATGCATTAAATGAAGCATGCGTGTTACTACCCTCACCTAAGTTTGCATGGCCTCTCAAACAACCACCAAATCAGGAGGCACTGCTACCAAGATCCTGGCTGTGGGCCAGGAGTGGTGGCTCATGCCTCTAATCCCAGCACTTTCGGAGGCCAAGGCAGGCGGATCACTTGAGGCTAAGAACAGAGACATCGTGAAACCCTGTCTCTACTAAAAAAATATAAAAATCAGCCAGGCGTGGTGATGCAAGCACCTGTAATCCCTGCTACTGGAGGCTGAGGCAGGAGAATCACTTGAATCTGGGAGGCAGAGGTTGCAGGGAGCCGAAATCGCAGCACTGCACTACAGTCTGTATAACAATGCGAGATGCTGTCTCAAAAAAAAAAAAAAAGATAAAAGATCCTGGCTGTAGCAGCAAGTGTTGTATCCTATTAGGGTAATGACAGCTTGCAGCTATCTTCAGATCATACTATAAACGCTTCTTATTGATATTACTAGCTTAATGCTGAAGTTTAATTCCCTCTTAATAAAAACACTGCAGTTTTTCACATTAATTACAACAGTGAGTAATGGTTACTATTTGCCTATAAACATTCCACACTTTTAAATAACACAAGATGTCTCCACAACAGCTACGAATTACATTTATCAGCTAGTGACAAATCCCAAAAAGATAACAGTGGCTTCACAAATTAGAGGTTTATTTTTCTCACATATGAAAAAAGTCCAGAAGTAGATAAGCCAAGGCTAGAGGTAGATGTACATCACAAAAATTAAGTTTCTGCAATCTTTCTACTCTGCTATTCTTTCTCTCTCTCTCTCTCTCTCTCTCTTTTTTCAGATGGAGTCTCACTCTGTCATCCTGCTGGAGTGCAGTGGTGTGATCTCAGCTAACTTCAACCTCCACATCCTAGGTTCAAGTGATTCTCCTGCCTCAGCCTCCTGAGTAGCTGGGATTACAGGCACACACCACCACACCTGGCTAATTTTTGTGTATTTTGTTGTTGTTAGTTTTTTTTGTTGTTTTTTTTTTTTTTTTTTTTTTAAGATGGAGTCTCACTCTGTGGCCCAGGCTGGAGTGCAGTGGCACGATCTTGGCTCACTGCAATCTCCACCTCCCAGGTTCAAGTGATCCTCCTGCCTCAGCCTCCCAAGTAGCTGCGACTACAGGTGCATGCCACCACATCTGGCTAAGTAAAGACGAGGTTCACTGTGTTAGCCAGCATGGTCTCAATCTCCTGACTTTGTGATCTGCCTGCCTTGGCCTCCCAAAGTGCTGGGATTACAAGTGTGAGTCACCGCGCTCAGCCTAATTTTTGTATTTTTAGTAGAGATGGGGTTTTGTCATGTTGGCTGGACTGGTCTTGAACTCCTGACCTCAGGTGATCCACCCACCTCAGCCTTCCAAAGTGCTGGGATTACAGGGGTGAGCCACCATGCACCACCCTACTCTGCTAGTCTTAAAATATGGCTTCCATCCTGAATGTTGTCTAATGGTCACAAAATAGCTGCTGGAGCTCCAAATATCACATCCATATACCAGGCAGGAAAAAAAGAGAATGAATAGAAGGGCAAAAGGATGTGCCTCCCAGCTGATTTAGTTACTCATCATTTTTTGATGCTATTAATGTTATTTCTATTTACCATCTAAAATTATCTCAGGTATCATAGAAGATACGTGCTGCACACTTTTTCCATAAGTATGTGGGTGCATCATGGTCACTCTTGAGTCGGCTCTGCTCTGAAACATTTATCTTCCCCTTATTGCACTGTCATTCATTCTCCCCAAGGCCATCACCACGATGTATGCCAGTACTGTATTGTGACATTCTGTATTGAAGGGCTGGGACAGTTGCAGAAGGAATACTCAATATAAGAAAGAAAAGTTTAAAGTCATCACTGCTAAGGGTTTCCACTGAGTTGCAAAAGGAAGTAATCTAATGACATGGACCCGGCCAGGCGCAGTGGCTCACTCACTCCTGTAATCCCAGCACTTTGGGAGGCCGAGGTGGACAGATCACTTGAGGTCAGGATTTCAAGACCAACTTGGCCAACACGGCAAAACCCCATCCCTACTAAAAATACAAAAATTAGCTGGGTGTGGTGGCGCATGCCTGTAGTCCCAGCTACTAAGAAGGCTGAGGCAGGAGAATCGCTAGAACCCAGAAGGCAAAGGTTGCAGTGAGCCAAGATCGCGCCACTGCATTACAGCCTGGGTGACAGAGTGATCCTCCATCTCAAAAAATAAATAAAAAATAAAATAAAGACATGGACCCATCACAAGTAGTAAGATCTTTGCTGTGCCATCTCCCTCCCCTTAATCTGCTTGTTCAGTCTCAGCTCTGCAGCCCTCCCCAGAAACTCATTCTCCAAATCTCTTAAAAATTTTTACCACCTCCCTGAGAAAAGGGGAGCAAGATCCCTCATCTTCTTAAAGGGAAAGGCCTCCCCTCCCTGGACACACGTCCCTCTCCCCAACTTGCAAAGCCCTAAGGCTGAGTCAGTTTGCAACTACTGAAGGGATTGCTAGTCACCTACTAATTTTCACTTTCTCTCTTCTCTTCTAAAAGAACCTCATTTCATGGAGCAGTGTTACCAGCTAAAGGAGTATTTCCTGGCCTCTTTAATCCGTGGGGTTAATCAATGTTATACATGCAAAAGTTGTCGGGTGGAGTTTCCAGGGAGTTTCTTAAAAAGGCTGAACCAACTAAGAGATGTGCGTTTTTTCTTTCCCCTTTGCCTCCTACTTCCTGTCTGGAAAAACTGATGTGATTGCAGGAGCTCCAGCATCTATACTGAGCTATGAGGCACTTTGAATATAAAAGCCTACATTGTAGGGGGAAAAAAAATTATAAGGATCCTAAGCCTTTGATGATCATGAAGCCACCCTACCAGCTCTAAACTGCTACCCATCTGTACAAGGAAAATGAACATCTATCTTACGTAAGCCATTCTTATTTTAGTTTTCTTTATTATGCAGCTGAATTTTATCATAATTGACACAGTAATCCCTAGCTTAAATATTTTATTCCAAATTCACAAACTCAGTAGTTCTCAAACTTTGATGTGGATCAGAGTCATGTGGAGAGCTTAAAGTACAGATTGCTGTGTTCCATCCTCAGAGTTCCTGATTTGGTTGTGCTGAGGTGAAGGCTGAGAATCCACATTTCTGACACATCCTGTGGGTGCTGATGCTGATGTTGATGCTGATGCTCCAGGGACCACACTTTGAGAACCACTACACTAGTTGATTGCTAATATATTTGGATAATTTTCTTCTTGGAGACTATAAAGAAAACAAGCCACTGGGAACTGAGTCATTCTTGTTTTGCCTTTTATTCCTTTCCTAGACATATTGAACTGTACCTTTTGCCTATTTCCTTTTCTTTTTTGGCAGTGTGCCCCTCCATGTCTGCCATTATAAGAAAACTTGCTAAGTTGCTAATGTGGACTTTTAGTCCTGGCAGAGATCCATGTAGTTAATGTAAACCTACAATTTGTGAGCACTTTAACTTTCTATTTTCCCTTGATTTTTAATGCCAGGGTTTTCACAGACAATAGTTCAAAACCGTGTTGTGCAAAAGGTTTTTCTGTTTACAGCTTTGGGTTTTGCTGTTTTATTTTGCACTTGAAGATAGTGTCCATTTGTTTTCTCTAATATATGATTTGATTCATTATCTCTATAGCGGTTCAGTTCATCCCACTGTCAAACATGAATTTTTTTCTTTAGCATTCTTTCTCATCAGCCCACACACTTCCAGCTTCTAGAGCCCCCAAAGCAATAGTAATGTCACTGGACAAATTCTTTTGCCACCCAGCATCCTTTTACTGTATTTTAGTGAAAATATCCTGGTTTCTACTTAAAAATGATCTCCCCTCACTCAGCCCCAGTGGAACACACTACCCAGCCATGGCCAATCAGACCCCATCATCCCTTTGTTGGGGGCTACATTAAGTCCCCCTCCAAAGTCACGTGTTGACGTCCTAACCCCTGGGACCTCAATATGTGACTACATTTGGAGACTGGGTCTTTACATAGGTAATTAATTTAAAATGAGGTCATTAGAGTGGGCTATAAACTAATGACTAGTATCTTTATAAGAAGAGATAAAGACACAGACATACACAGAGGGAAGACTATCTGAAGACACAGGAATAACATGGTCATCCATATGTCGAGGAGAGAACCCTCGGGAGAAATCAACCCTGCCTATACCTTGATCCTCAGAATGTCTAGCCTCCAGAATTGTCAGAAAACAAATTTCTCTTGTTAGATTAACTTGGTCTGTGGTTCTTTGCTATGGCTGCCCTAGCAAACTAATACACTCCTGGCCCTGGGGTTGGCAGAGTTTTTTCTGTAAAGGATCAGACGATAAATAATTCAGATTTTGTGGGTCACATAGAGTGTTAGTCCGTTTTCACACTGCTATAAAGATACTATCAAGAGTGGATAATTTACAAACAAAGGAGATTTAATTGACTGAGAGTTCTGCCAGGCTGTGGAGGCCTCAGGAAACTTACAATCATGGCGGAGCGGGAAGCAGGCACATCTTACATGGTAGCAGGTGAGAGAGAGGAGAAAGTGAAGTGGGAAGACCCCCTTGTAAAACCATCAGCTCTTGTAAGAACTTGCTCACTATCATGAGAAAAGCATGGGGGAACCACCCCTATGATACAATCACCTCCCTCCCTCTACCTGGGGACTACAGGTCCCTCCTTAGACACGTGGAGATTACAATTCAAGATGAGATTTGGGTGGGAACACAGAGCCAAACATATCATATGATCTCTGTTACACGTCCTCACTTCTGCTACTGTAGTGGCAAAGAAGCCATAGTCAGTACTTTAAATAAATGGGTGTAGCCATGTTTCAATAAAACTTTATTAACAAAAATAGACAACCTGCCCATAGCCTGTGGTTTGCTGACTCCTGCCCTTATTGATTGGTTCAAAAGTGAGCATGTGACTCTGGCCTGGCCAATCAGTATGATTCCATTCCTCTATCCAGAATGATGCAATGCGCGTAGCCAGCTCAGGTAAATCCAATTAGGGCTACTGTCAGAACTTGCTCCAAACAAATGGGAAAAGGCACTCTCTTTCCAGTGAACTATAGTTATGAGAATGTGAGGCTGCAGCTGTCATCTTCAGAATAAAACCCAAAGTCCTTTGCATGTCTCCAAGACATCCCAAAATGCAGGCACATACCTGCCATCTTTCATTTTTTTTTTTTTTTTTTTTTTTTTTTTTTTTTACCAGATACAAGTGTTCAGCAGATGCACCACAAATGCCTTAAGAACAAATGAGTAGTAATCAACAATTTACTTTTAAAAATATCCAGATAAGTGGGCTTGGCTTCTTGCTTGGATCCAGTTAACTAGAGAACCGTCAATTTCGGTTTGCTCTGCTCACTCTTCTGTGGGTAAATGAAACCTCTGGTGGCAGACTTCCATTTATAGTCTTGTCTATTGGCAGTCTTTCCTGGGTATTTTTCTGGGTACTCACTCATTGCTATGAATTTTGGGACCAATCTGCTTCCCACTTCTACTCCAGCAATGATTTGTCTTTTTTCCTCTCCAAAATCTGTGCTTGCTAAAGTCCAATCCATTGAACATTTGCAAGTATTGTTACCTTTGTGCATACTTTAAGATATAATTTGTGGGTCAGGCATGGTGGCTCACGTCTGTAATCCCAGCACTTTGAGAGGCTGAGGCGGGTGGATAACTTGAGGCCAGGAGTTCAGGACCAGCCTGGTCAACATGATGAAACCCTGTCTGTACTAAAAATTCAAAAACATTAGCCGGACATGGTCATGGGTGCCTGTAGTCCCCCAGGTTCAAGTGATTTGAGAGGCTGAGGCAGGAGAATTCCTTGAACCTGGGAGGCAGGGGTGCAGTAAGCCAAGATTGTGCCACTGCACTCTAGCCTGGGGGGGGGGGGGCGGGCAACAGAGCCAGACTCCATCTCAAAAATAAGATAAAATAAAATAAAATAAAATTTGTAAAAATTCCAATATGCTGGGGTTGTATTCATGTTCTTAAATCAGGCTCTGCAGTTTACTATTGCCATGTTCATTACTAAGTGGATTTTTTAAAAATTTTAAATAATAATGTTAAAATACTAATATTTTACTATTTTTATTTAAAGTATACAATTTGATACATTTTGACATATGTGTACATTTTGAAACCATCACCAAAAGCCTGTTCTTGGGAGTAAAAGAAATAGTGGTTGACTGTCCAAATGCCTCCATCAAATCAGCTTGTGTCTGGCTGGCATGTACATGCCCTTCTCTCTGGATAATGCATGGGTTTCTCAGCCAAGGAAATGTCATTGTGCAGAATCGAGCCACCTGGCAGTGCCACAACCACCAGTACAAAAGTCCAAGTCTTTCACATTCTTCTTAAGTGAGGAATCATTGGGGTTTTGCCATTCAAATATTTTTGTAGAACTGTTGACTCTGCTTATCTGTACTTTCAGCCATAGTCAAAACAGATTGTAACACACTACGCTCAAAAACTGAAAACTCTTGTCAAGGCATAAAATATTTTCAAAGTCCAACAGTTTATACATTCTTTTCAAATACACATAAAATATGTACCCACAAAAATGCCCTTGTGTTTAAGCCACAAAGGAAGCCTCAATAAATTTCATAAAAATTGATCTCATATTGATGACAGTGTAATAAAATTATAAATCTACTCAAAAAATTTATTATTCAACCTCTATACATTTAGAAACCTAAAAATACTAGCTGGGCATGGTGGTTCACGCCTGTAATCCCAGCACTTTGGGAGGCTGAGGCGGGGGGATCACTTGAGGTCAGGAGTTCAACACCAGCCTGGGCAACATGGTAAAACCCCATCTGTACTAAAAATACAAAAATTCTCTGAGTGTGGTGGGGCACGCCTATAATCCCAGCTACTCAGGGGGTTGAAGCAGGTAAAAATTGTTTGAACCCAGGAGGCAGAGGTTGCTCTGTCATCCAGGCTGGAGTGCAATGGTGCAAACTTAGGAGCCGAAATCGTGCCACTGCACTCCAGCCTGGGTGACAGAGCAAGACTTCGTCTAAAAAAAAAAAAAATAATAAGACCTAAAAATGCTTTTTATTTAATGGGTTAAACAAGAAATCCAAGTAGCAACTACAAAATATTTGGAACCAAATGACAGTGAAAGCGCTATGTGCAATGTAGACAAAGTGGTATTTGGATGGATGTTTATAACCATGTACATTAATATACTAGAAATGCAAATTTAAAAATTGAGAAAAGAGTGAACTAAACATTCACCTGAAGAGCTTAGAAAAAGAACAACAAAATAGAGCCAGAGATCCTTGAGAAAAAAATAAAAATAGAAATTAAATAGAAAAAGTGCTAGAATTGATCTACAAAGACACAAGCTGGGTCTTTGAAAAGACACATAAAATAGATAAATTTCAGCAATTTTGATTCAGAAAAACAAAGAAGTGACAAGTAAACAATATTAGCAATGTAAAGGATGGCATACCAATGGGCGTTGCCATGATTTAAAAATCAAAAGAGATTCTAATGGACTTTATGTACTATTAAATTTTAAATCCTGAATGAAATGCAGTTTCCAGTTGTATTTATTGAATGTGGCCAAAGACCAAATAAAAAACTTAGAAACTAATTACCATAAAAGAAATTTCAATCGTAGTCAAAGGTCTATCACAAGAGAAAGAGGAAAAAGGCGCCAGGCCCATAGAGTTTGACAGACAAGTTCTCCCAAATCCTTAAACAATAGATTCCCTCTTCAACAGTAAAAATAAAAAACTACCTGACTCCTATTTCAAAATTATTGCAATCTTGACGTCTAATTCAAATTAACATAGCAAGAAAACTCAAACCCTACTTCACTTAGGAAAACAAATGTAAAAACCCTTCATAAAACATTAGCAAGTCAAAAGTAGCAGTGTAGTAAAAGGATAGTAAATAAATAGTTGGAGAATATCTAGGGAGGCAGAACAATTTTAGAAAGAGCCCTGGACTAGGAGTTTTGAGTCCTGACTTACTGGGTAAAGATTATCAGCTTACATAAACCTCAGTTATGAGCCTCAATTTCCAATATTACAGTTAGATAGAGCCACCATTTGTTGAGTACTTAGTCTTGTCAGGAACTGTACTGAATGTTCTACATGGATTACATTAATTTAATTCCATGATGAACCACAAAAAAAAAAAAAAAAAAATCCCTCCACAGCCAAGGCAATCATGAGCAAAAAGAACAAAGCTGAAGTTATCACACTATATGATTTCGAACGATGCTACAAAAACAGATACACCAACCAGTGGAACAGAAGAGAGAGCCCAGAAATGATGCTATGCATGTATAGTCAATTAATTTTCAACAAAGGTGCCATGAATACACAATGGGGAAAGGACTGTTTCTTTAATAAATGGTGTTGGGAAAATAGGATATCCACATATAAAAAAAATAAAATTGGACCCTTATCTCATATCCATACATAAAAATCAACTCAAAATAGATTGGACTTAAACATAAGACCAGAAACTGTAAAACTACTAGAAGAAATATAGGACAAAAACTATATAGCATTGGTATAGGCAATGACTTTTTTTATTTGACCCCACAGGCAACAAAAGCAAAAATAGACAAATGGAATTACATCAAACCAAAACGTTTCTTCACAGCAAAGCAAAAATAATATGTAGAGACAACCTATGTATTAAAAGGAAACGTCTGCCAGCCATATATCCAATAAGAAGTTAATATCTAAAATATAGAAGATGCTTGAACAAGTCAATGGCAACAAAACAAGCAAACAAAACTGAAAAATAAGCAAGGCTGGACACAGTGACTCACACCTATAATCCCAACACTTTGGGAGGCCAAGGTGGGCAGATCACTTGAACCCAGGAGTTGAAGGCCAGCCTGGGCAACATTGTGAAACCCCACCTCTACAAGAAAATACAAAAATTAGTTGGGCATGGTGGCATGCACCTGCAGTCCCAGCTACCTGGGAGACTGAGGTGGGAGGCTCTGTTGAGCCCAGGAGGCTGAGGCTGTAGTGAGCCGTGATCACGCCACTCCACTCCAGCCTGGCTGACAGAGCAAGACCCTGTCCCTAAAAAAACTAAAACTAAAACTAAAACTAAATAAATAATGGGTAAGTAACCAAAACAGGCATTTCTCAAAAGAAGACATACAAATGGCCAACAGATACATGAAAAATAAAAAATGCTCAACATCACTAATCGCTAGAGAAATGCAAATTAAAACCACAATGAGATAATCTCACACCTGTCAGAATGGCTATTACCAAAAAGACAAAAGGTAACAAGTGTTAGCAAGGATGTGGGTAAAAGAGAACCCTTGTACACTATTGGTGGGAATGTAAATTAGTATAGCCATATGGAAAACTGTAAGGAGGTTCTTCAAACAACTGAAAATAAAAGCGCCATATGATTCAGCAATCCCACTTCTGGATATTTACCCAAAAGATCTGAGATTATTTTGTCAAAGAGACATCTGCATTCCCATGTTCACTGTGGCGCTATTCACAATAGCCAAGGTATGAAATCAATCCAGCGTCCACGACACTTAGCTAGCTTGGCTGCAGCTCGCTTTTGCTTCCTATAACCTGCCCCTGCCACTCTTCCACAGAAGCTGCTGTGCCTGTATTTGCAGACAACAAAATGTGCCTGGGAGTTTACTCCCCTCCCCTCGGCCAATAGAAAATAATTGATAGTGCAAGTTTATGAAAGCCCAGCTCCCTTGCCTCAGGGCAGGATAGCTCTGAGGGGTAACTTCAACTCCTTGTACTCCTGTAGGATAAACCTAGGCTTTGCCTGAAATCACACCTTGCTTGGCTTCTTTCCCTTTCCTATTCTCCTTCCCCCACTTCCTTACCAGTTTCTCCTGAGATCCCTCCCTCCCTAAATCACTTGCACAGCACAGTGATTTGCACTGTTGACGCAAGACAAGCAAGCCCCACCATTGGGGCTTATCCCAGGAGGGTTCTTGGCTTCACCCAGGAAGGAGTTCAAGGGCGAGCTGGTGGTATTAGACAGCAGTTTTTATTAAAGCGGCAGTCCACAGCAGCAGAAGAGGGACTGCTCCTTGCTGAGCAGGGCTATCCTAAAGGCGATGTGCCCAGAATACCTAGTTCTGCAGTCATAGTTATACCCACTTTTCATTATATGAAAATTAAGGGGCAGTTTATGCAGAAATTTCTAGACAACGGTGGTAATTCCAGATTACCGGGTTGTTGCCATGGAAAAGGGCAGTAACTTCTGGGTGTTGCCATGGCAATGGTAAGCTGACATGGCACACTGGTGGGTATATCTTATGGAAAGCTGCTTCCACCCCATGCCTGTTTTAGCGAGTTCTCAATTTGGTCCTGTGTCTGAGCCCCACCTACAGAGTTGAGTCCCACCTCCTGAGTTGAGTCTCGCCTCTTACCTCACATGTCCGTTTAGCTAAGCTGGAACCACATAACCTAGAATTCCCTTCCCTATACAGTTCTGGAATAGGTTTGGCCACAGAATTTAGCATCCAATGGGGAGGGCAAGAGTGAAGCAGCATCCGACAGCAGATGAGGGTCACGTAGTGTTGCAACTCATCTATATTGTCATTGGTTCCCAGGCTTACCTGGTTGGTGAGGGGTGGTGAGCAGGTCCACAGCTACTCCATCTCCTGACAGCCCTCCCCATCCAGTCTTTCCCCTTTTAGTTTCTCCTCCTTCTGCATCTCTGCTTCCTGGCCAAGGTGAGTGTCTAAACCCATGATGACAGGCACCACCTTCCCCTACAAGAGACTCCACATCATGGAAGTCGGAGGCATGCAAGTGGTTAACAAACCAACATGCGTTCCAGCTTATCCCCATAGGATTCAGTTCTTCCTCCCCTCCTCTCTTCTACACCCATCTTTCCTTCCTGTCTGCCTGCCCTGCTGACTTCAAGCCCAGCACCAAACACAGAAGCGATGACCGTAAACAATTCAACCATCTCCCATCACTGTGTTTGGCCACAACCCTATAACCAATCCCTTATTCCATATTACTCCTTGTAGATCTGTTTCTCTGATGGAACCCTGGCTGATACACACAGGAATCCTCAGATTCTCCTTCTGGGAAATATGACCTAAGACAGTTGGGTTTTTGTTTTTTTGTTTGTTTGTTTGAGTTAGGATCTCACTCTGTCACCCAGGCTGAAGTGCAGTGGTACAATCTCAGCTCACTGCAACCTCTGCCCCACCAGGGGTCAAGCAATTCACCTGCCTCAGCCTCCCGAGTAGCTGGGACTACAGGTGCATGCCACCATACCGGGCTAATTCTTGTACTTTGGGGTAGAGACAGGGTTTCACTATGTTGGCCAGGCTGGTCTTAAAGTCCTGACTTCAAGTGATTCGCCCACCTTGGCCTCCCCAAGTGCTAGGATTACGGGCATGAGCACCCGGCCACCTAAGACGTATTGTTTAATAAATGATGGGCTTTGTGACTTACCAAGGCCAAGTGGTTATATGGGCAATGCTGGACCTCAGTCCAGGTCTGCATGACTAAAGGCCATGTTCTGTCCCCTAGAGCACATGGCCACTGTAGATACCGAGCCATGCCAAAGCAGTGGATTCAGAGGGACCTCTGGTTCACAGTCATCTAATGCATATTGACAGAATTCCTCCAGATGTGCAAATATTATATTTAGTACTTAAATTCATTAAATTCAACATGCGCAGCCTGCATGCCAGCAACAAGAGGGAGTGACCATTGCTGAGAATCATTCAGCAGGGAGTCTGAGGGCAGAAACTCACTAATTCTCAGCACAAGCACTCTTGTGGAATATTGATAGCTGGTCTGATATCTAAATAGAATATCTCTGGCTCTTCCTACACCAGCAGGTGTTTCTTGCTTCCGGCGCCTGAAATGTGTGTGCCTTCTAAGACTGTAAAAATAGGCACTTCTCATATTTCTATATAGGAACACTTAGAAACAAACAACATTTGGAAAGCTGCGTACATCTTATGTGAAGCCATTCCACTTTTACAAGAGTCTTGCTAAGCCTGATGTAGGAGCATAGATATTTGTATGTCTATAAAGTTCTGGTGCTGATGTCCTTAAAATTCTCTGTTCCAGAGAAAAGTAGGGAGAGGCAGGACAACTGTGACTAAGCATTGCTTTGCTTGAGAGCTCTTCACTAAACACACTGACTTTCTAAAAACTACGGACAAAACTATTTAAAATTACTTGTTGTGGTTCCAGGACTCCCCCAATCCCTATATATTAATACCAAATTCCCTGATGCTCAAGTGCCTTACATAAAATGCTGTAGTATTTGAATATAACTTATGTACATCCTCCCATACACTTGAAAGCATCTCTACATTGCTTATAATACACAATACAATGTAAACTTTATGTAAATAGTTGTTATACTGCATTGATTTTTTATTTGTACTTTTATCGATAATTTTTTTCACATTTTATTCACTCTGAAATTATTTTGTTGTTGTATTGTTATTTTTTATTGGTTTTTGTTTTCTATATTTTCAAACCACAGTTGGTTGGATCCACAGATGCAGAACCCACAGAGGGCCAACCGTAAGTTTCTATCTATCTATATCTGTGGTTTAGATATAGATAATGTATATTTATATCTAAATATATCTAGGTAGATATATAGATAATCTGCATATATCTAAATCTATGTAGATATAGATAGTTTAATAAATATAAATATAAAATCAAGAAGTTTCTATGAAACAAAAGTAGGGAGCTATAGAGGTAAAGGCAAAAATGCAGAACAAAAAGCCAAATTAAACAAGAAAAGATTTCAAGAAAATTTAAATTCTAATAGAATAATTAAAATCCACACTGGAGATAATTTAAAGCAGAAAGGACATCAAAAACTACGTGTGATATAAAGAACAAACTTTAGGCCGGGTGCAGTGGCTCACGCTTGTAATTCCAGCACTTTGGGAGGCCGAGGCAGGCAGATTACTTGAGGTTAGGAGTCAGGACCAGCCTGGCCAACATGGCAAAGCCCCATGTCTACTAATAATACAAAATTAGCTGGGCATAGTGGTGTGCGCCTGTAATCCCAGCTACTCAGGAGGCTGAGGCACGAGAATTGCTTGAACCCAGGAGGCTGAGGTTGCAGTGAGCTGAGATCATGCCACTGTACTCCAGCCTGGGCAACAGGGCAGGACCCTGTCTCAAAAAAATAAATAAATAAATAAAAAATAACTTCACCTTAAATTGAAAGCTTTTACCCAGGGACAAAAGTAAAATGTGTAGACACAACCTGTCACAACTTATAAAAGTCTATTTTCCCAGATACTAACATTTGACATGAAATGCTGCCCACCACATACATTTAAATCTAGGATTCACAGGTGATATTTTTTAGTACTGATGAAGTATTTATACAGTAGCTGGGAAGTTTTCTTCTTTCATTTTTATTATAAAAGCAATATAAGTTCATGATAAGAAAGTCAAACAGAGCAGAAAGGCATATACTGAAGTACAAAGGTCTGATCCTGAAACCCACTACTCATTTCAACTCCCCAGAAGTAAATTGCTGCGGTTATGATCTGTTTGTTCAGCTGGGCGCGGTGGCTCACGCCTGTAATTCCAGCACTTTGGGAGGCCAAGGCAGGCGGATCACGAGGTCAGGAGATCGAGACCATCCTGGCTAACATGGTGAAACCCCATCTCTACTAAAAATAGAAAAAATTAGCCGGGCATGGTGGCGGGCACCTGTAGTCCCAGCTACTTGGGAGGCTGAGGCAGGAGAATGGTGTGAACCCGGGAGGCGGAGCTTGCAGTGAGCCGAGATCTCGCCACTGCACTCCTCCCTGGGCGACTGAGTGAGACTCTATCTCAAAAAAAAAAAAAAAAAAAAAAAATCTGTTTGTTCTAGAACTTTTCTACGCAATCACATGCAAGTACCATTTACCGTTTTGTTTTTATACAAATGGGACCATACTATACATTACTGTTTTGCAACTGCTTTTTTCAGTATGCAATAATGCATATTGGGTATCTTTCCATATACAGGTTTTCATGGCTAATATTCTACTTATCAGAGACGCATGAAGAAATTTTAACTACTCTCCTATTCTTGGACATTTAGGAGAAATATATAGTCCACACAATGATATAACAAATACACATCTTCATATACAAGCTCCTCACTAGAATATAAGTTCTATGCCTGCTTTGCCCACTAGTAAACTCCCAGCACTTAGAGCAGTGCCTGACACATTGGGTGCCCCATAAACTCTCACCAGATGACTATGTGTATATGTATCTATACATGTATTTAAAATTTCTATGTAGATTGACCAATCGCCTTCCAAAAAGATTATTTCACTGTATACTCCTATGTATAGTTTTTTTGTTTGGTTGGTTGGTTGGTTATTTTGAGTCGCAGTTTTGCTTTTGTTGTCCAGGCTGGAGTGCAATGACACCATCTCGACTCACCACAACCTCTGCCTCCTGGGTTCAAGCGATTCTCCTGCCTCAGCCTTAGCTGGGATTACAGGCATGCACCACCACGCCTGGCTAATTTTTGAATTTTTAGTACAGATGGGGTTCCACCATGTTGGTCAGGCTGGTCACGAACTCCCGACCTCAGGTGATCTGCCCAACTCCGCCTCCCAAAGTGCTGGGATTACAGGTGTGAGCCACCACGCTTGGCCCTATCTATAGTTTTTCAATGTTGTTTTGTTTCGATCAGCTAGGAATGTCATCTGATCAAACGGGCTTAACACAATACAAATTCATTATCTTCCAGTTCTGGGGGTCAGAAGTCCATAATGGGTGGGTAGAGCTGCAGTCCTCCTGGGAGCCCTAGGAGAGAATCCATCTCCTTGCCTTTTTCAGCTTGGAAGGGCCGCATTGCTTGATGCAGTGCTCCTTCCACATCACTCTGAACTTGGCTTCCTGTCACATCTCTGAATCTGATCCTCCTACCTCTCTTTCTCTTATAAGCACATTTGTGATACATTGAGTCCACCTGGATAATCCACATAATCCCCCCCATCTCAAGAACTTTAACATAATCACATCTGCAAATCCCCCTTTGCCACGTAAGGTAACATGCAGGCTCCAGGGATTAGGATGTGAACATCTTGGGAAGCCAATATTCTGCCTATCACCGCTTGGGAATCAGGTTTGAATTTCAGCCTTGTCATTTCAAGCTTCATTTCCTAAATACGTGTTGAGTGCCCTCATATCACGTCCTGAAATAGATCTAAGAAATTCACTAACTAGCTCCCGTGGCCTCGCCCAAGTTATATAACCTCCCTGTACCTCCATTTTTCTCATTGGCAGAACTGACTAAATTAATATCTGCCTCGCAGGAAACGCTGTATGTAAAGTGTTTGCAGGCAACCCCTTCCACTTAAACAGCATTCAGGAATTATATGCTATTTTCATCTTGACAAAATGTAAGCAAAATACCGGATTAAGCAGTAAAGAGGTAGAGGAACAGATCCTCTTGGAAACGGCTGGTGTGAATGCAAATTGGTAGAGGCTTTCTAAAGGGCAATGTGGCAATGTGAATGTAATGAAAAGCCTTACAATTTTTTTTCTCTTTATCCCAGTAATTATTCATTTCCAGATGTGTATCTGAAGGCCATGGTTGAATTTACATACAAAGATGTTTAGTGAAGTATTATTTATATTACTGGAGGGGGAAGAAGCAGAAACAGACTAAATGTCCTCTAATAAGCAATTAGATAAGTACACCCACATTATGGAAATCTGATCGGCCATATAAAAGGACTTTGTAAAAGAATATGAAACATCATGTTCAGAGGTTTGCCAAATGTTAATGACAAAGTTGGGGATTTAAATCAGAGATATTAATTATCTCATATCGGTAAAAAAAAAAAAAAAAAAAAAAAAAAAAAACTCTTGTGTGATGAGAGAAAGTGTGTATAGATAGAAAAAAAAAGGAGTAAATAAAATAGATTTCATGATGTTAACAGTGGTTATTTCCACGTAATAGAAACGAGTGATTTTCATTTTTGCTTACTCGTATTTTCTATCTTCTAATAATAAAGGTGGGGAGTTTCTATACAAAACAATTCCTCTGCTAGTTCAATTATCAGGCATTTCTAGGTATAGAACAAATACTGCGGGATGTGTCCCTCTAGTGGAAGGAGGGATTTTTAAAAATAGTTTATTGTATTGAAGTCTTTTGGAGGCAAACAGGGGTCTGATGTTAGTGAAGGATTCTGCTTATTCCACAACCACTGCACTCCAGCCTGGGCAACATGTCAACACCCTGTCTCGAAAAAAAAAAAAAAAAAATTAAAAGAGGGATGGAGACCAATCGCAAAAGGAAGGGCCAAAAACCACCCTAGGAAACAGGTGCTACTAACTCTAGGAGCATTTGGAATATTGACCAGTAACTTTTTCAGTTGTCGACGTATGGGGATTAAGCTCCTTAGGCTTACTTCCCCTCCCCTTGCTTTCTGGCAGCTTGCGTCTATGGTACCACGGAATGTGGACCCTCAAAAAAGACGTGGATGAAGCCTTTTGCCTGCGAGCTACACCTATACGGAGCGCCAGCCCCTCCAAGTGACTCTGAATCTTCGGCTCCACTCGGCTCTTCTTCGGCTGAGTTCGGTCGACGCTTGCCTTCTCAGGCTCGGCTCTCTTCGGCTTTCTGAGCGCACTCTCGTCCTGGCCTCGGCTCCTCTTCGGCTGCGTTCGACCCACGACCGCCTCAGTCTCGGCTCTCCTCGGCTACATTCGGCTGGCTTTCGTCCTCTCGGACTCGGCTCTCTTCAGTTGAGTTCGGCCTACTCTCGTCTCTGAGTCGGCTGCCCTTCACTCTCGTCTCTGAGTCGGCTCCCTTCGTCTGCGTTCGGCTGCGACCCGGAAGAGCTTCGATGGAGCTGGAGCTGCCGGCTCGACGGACGGCTATGGCGCCACTGTTGGAGTACGAGCGGCAGCTGGTGCTGGAACTGCTCGACACTGACGGGCTGGTAGTGTGCGCGCGCGGGCTCGGCGCGGACCGGCTCCTCTACCACTTTCTCCGGCTGCACTGCCACCCAGCCTGCCTCGTGCTGGTGCTCAACACGCAGCCGGCCGAGGAGGTGCGGCCGCGCCGGCACGGGAGTGAGGGAGTGTTGGGGGACTCCTGAGCGGATGCGAGGCCTCTGACAGGGATGGAGGGGCTCTGAGGGGGATTCAGGCCCCTGACACTACGCAGTGACACAGAGAAGGATGTCAGGGGTCCCCAGGGGGATGCAGGTGTCTCACACTGCGCGGACACAGACGTATGGGAGGGGTCGCGAGGAGGATACCGGTCGCTCACACTGTGCGGGGACACTGAGAAGAATTGGAGGGGCCCGGAGAAGGCTGCAGGTCCCTGGCAGGAGTTAAAGAACACTAAGAGGAATGCAAGTCCCTGACACTGTGCGGGGACTCTGGGAGGACAGGGAGGGGTCCCGAGAAGGATGCAAGTCTTTGACCAGAGTTCAAAAACATTAAGAGAAATGGGAGGGGTCCCCAGGGGATGCAGGTCCCTGACACTGTGCAGGCACAATGAGACTGATGGAAGGGTTCCCGAGAAGGATGCAATTCCCTGACAGCACTAAGAGGGATGGGAGGGGTCCCCAGAAGGATGCAGGTCCCTGACATGGGTGCAAGGGCATTGAAAGGTGAAGGGGCTCTGAGTGGTAGGAGAGGATCAGAGGTCCCTGCAAGGGAAAGGGGAGATGTCGAAAGCAGGATCTGCATAGGAATAACGGGAGAGTCCTGAAGTTGGCCATTAAGGGAGTTTCTGGGGGCAGAAGGATGGTCCCTGAAAAGGAACAGTGATGAAGATGGAAGGATCTCTGAGGGTGATGGGGAGACATGAAAGGAGATGGTGAGGCTGGAAAACCCCAATAGGGAAAAGAAGGGACCAGGAAATAGGGCATTCACTAAGGCTGTGTTAAGAGGGCCATCGGGTCAGAAACGGATTGGATCTGGAAGCTGAGGATGTTAGCAAAGGTTAACGACAGTTAGGGAGAATAAAGAACACTGAGAAAGATGGAAAGGCGCAACACTTGGGGCTGGGGGATGTTGAGAGGGGACACAGCTTGGTCTGACAAGTCTGATGATCCCCTAGATAGATCAGGTGGCCAGGACAAAAATGTCAGCTGAGAAGAGTGAGCACAGTCTCTTTGAGGCAGGGACCCTGTTTGATTCATCTAGGTATCCCCAGTACTTGGCATAGGGGCCTAAGGCAACACATAGTGCCTAGTAAAAGTGGTTTTAAACTGGGGATGTAAATAAACCAAGCCAAGGGATCCAGTGACATGAAGTCCCTCTAGGATGGATCAGCACAGAACTGATAATCTAAAACATTGTCTGGGAAAAGGATTCCCTTGTTATCTTCTCATAGAATGCGCTTGGCTACAAACCTGGCTTTGATGGGAAGTATTTTTTAGGTAGCAGAAATCTTTTACTCCACGCTTTTAAAAGTTTGAGGTTTTGTGTGTGTGTGCATATGTTATTGTAGTTGAGTGCTGATAATGACTGAAGTTCAATTATTCCTTAGTGTAAACCCCAAAACAAGAAAAACCTCATTAAATGTAGACTGTTTGGTTGAAGTTACTATAAAGAAGTAACTTAGTTTGTATATTCATTATTAAGTTCATTATCTCAGAGAAAGACAGCACATTATTTTAAATATCTGCAACCTAATAAAAACTGCCCTGTATTAGGTTGCCTACTAATCAAGTTTGATTTGATTTAGGAGTATTTTATCAATCAGCTGAAGATAGAAGGAGTTGAACACCTCCCTCGCCGTGTAACAAATGAAATCACAAGCAACAGTCGCTATGAAGTTTACACACAAGGTGGTGTTATATTTGCAACAAGTAGGATACTTGTGGTTGACTTCTTGACTGATAGGATACCTTCAGATTTAATTACTGGTAAGAATTTGGATTCTTATTTGTATATGAATTTGTACTTTCTTTTTTTTTAAGTACAATTTCTATTTTATTTTTCTCCAGAGAATAGTCTGTCTTCAATCTGGAAGGACTCAACTCCCTACATGGGCTTTGGTGGGGGTCGTGGAGCAGCACCCGCAGGTCTAAATCGGGGTGGGGTGTTTGGTTCTTGCAGGCTTCACAAGATCGATTCCTTACTACTTTGTTGTGAATTGCACAACTCACACAGTGATGTAGCTTCACGTACAGCTTGGGAAGCACATAAGCATCGAAGACGCTCTCTTCAGAAATATCCCTGACTGCCGCAGCCTCCACTATGTTTCGAATGACAGATTTCTTAATGGCCTTGTCCTTGGGCACGCCTCAGGCACCGTTCATGCATCGAGTAGGCTGTACATGGCCGCAGCCCATTTTGGCACGACCATTGTTCCTTCTTTTCTTTGTCATCTTGGAGGCACAGACCGGAGAGAGCAATTTGTACATTTTTATTTTTGTCTGTCCCCTCTGCTAAACGCTCTGTTAGAACCTTCTAGTGGGCACTACTGGAACCTTTTGCTCAACATTGTGCTTCCAGCTTTCAGCCTGATACCTGACACATTGTAGATGCTCAATAACTATCTGTGACCTGAATAGGTAACTAAATGTAAGATTAACTTTTCCTTGTTTTCTAAGCTCTTATTCAGTAAATACTTGCAATTCATTAGCATTTGCTTTTAGAACGTAATCAGATTTGAAATGTTTATAAATAATATTTGTGTATTTCGTAAAATATTTAGTTTTCCTCTTTAAGATTTTTTTGGCATTATTGGAAATTAAATCAAGTAGTTACCTGCTTATTTCGAGGAAAAAGTTTTTTAGCTAGAATTAAATAGAAAAGAAATTCATTTTCATTATCCTTTCCAAAACCTTTTCTGATGTCCCCAAAGCTAATGTAGGGGCTGTGCCTCTGTGCCCTCATATTACTCTGTATTTCTCCCCACTCATAGTGCTCACAATACTACATTGTATTTGTGTGTTTGTCTGTCTGTCACTCACAAGATAAGCTTAAGCACAAGGAACAAGTTGTTTATCCCAGGGTAAGTAACTGGCACATGGTAGGTACTAAAGACATATTTGTTGGGTGAATGATGGACGTATATAGTACTGTGATCATTGGTGAACTTCTGGAGGCGAGAGACTCTGAAATTCATAAACTTACTTCCCACCATATCTGTCATATTACCCTGAACCTAGATGACCCTCAAGAAAAATTTGATAAATGTGTGAATGAATGCTTCAGTGGTAAACCGATTGAAGAAGTTTGGTTACTCTTTTATAACTTTTATAATTGTTATAAACAGTATCATAGGCTCACCTGATTTTGAATGCGAACACCCTGCTTACGAAGCAAGCTTCTTAACTTTCATTCACCCCAGTTTTCTCATTAAGAAAACTGTTTCCTAAAGTTATTGTAAGGATTAAGTTAATAAAATAATTGCTTAGTCTAGTGCCTGGTACACAACAAACTCTTAGTAATTGATACCAAATAAAATTGGCCTTTTATAACCAGAAATCTTGATACACCAGTCTTTTACCGTTTGCTGCTTTCTTATAAGCTGGTTTTACTTTATTTTTTAAATTGATTAAAAAAAATTTTGTGTTGTGTTTGAAACTACCACTAGGTGTCAGTAATACTCTGTGACTTTCAGTTACAGTGCAACCTAATCAGGCAGAGAGCAATGTGAATCTATGCAATGTTGAAGTCTGGCTTATATGTAGCTCCTAATGAAAAATGCCAAATTTCCTCTTCCTTTCTGATCAAAGCCCAACCAATAATGAAGCTGAAGCTGTTACTGATGCTTGGCTGAGTGGAATGTAAATGAATGCCAAAAATGACTTCTTTCTAGTTCTTTCATTCCCTGGAATCATCCCCCAGGACTGACCAAAGGGCAGTCCATGAAGTGCAGGTGACCCTCTGGAAAGGCTGAATCCCCCAGCCCCAGCTTCTTCACCTGTCACTACCCATTAGTCCCACCACACCCCACCCTGGGAGTCCCTGCTAACCAGAACTCCTAACACGTGGGAGAACTGTGTAAATACCTGCTGAGATTGTACTTGGAAAAGAACAGGACAGGAGGATGCTTTCATTACCAGAATGACCGTGACATCTCCAGACGGAACTAGGAACACACTTTCTGGGGAATATATATGTGTTTTTCGGTTACACTTTAGATTTGTGTTCCCAGTGCTGTGCCCCCACCTTACGTTCATTCAACAAATGTTTAACTCACTGAGGGTCCCTTGCGTGGCAGGAAGGGTGCTGAAGATAGACGGATGAATGGGACAGTATGGTGACCTCGTGAGTTAGACTGCTTCTGGGTTTGAGTTCTCTTCATCTCGCACCAGCTGTGTATTTTTAGGCAAGTTTCTTAATGTCTCTGTGCCTCAGCTTATTCACCCGCACATTGGTGATAAACATAGTACCTTCCTCCTAGGATTGTCAGGGTGAAATGAAATGCCGTATGTAAAATACTTGGTATCATGGCACATAGTCAGCATTCTGTGATCTCTATGATCTCTGCCTGGTGGTGTTACGATGTTCCTGTTCTCGGGCAGTTTAGTGGAGGAGACAGATAAGTAAAGAAGTAATTATAGTACAGTATGAGATACAAAATGTTACAGGAACAAAAAAATCTACAGTAGGCTTTTGTGGGACCAAAACTCCTTCCAAAAACCCAACCTGCTTCTATTATTTTTATTTTTATTTTTCGAAAAAGTGTGTCTTGAGTTGGTGTGACTAAATAGAATACCATGATTTTACATGTGATTTGGAACCTTCAGCCTCCCTCTTACTTGCTGGATGACCTTGGTCAAGTTGCTTCCCTTCCTTGGTCTCGTCATGATACCTACTGCATGGAATTATCATGAGAATTAAATGAAATAAAAATCTATAGAAACACCTAACCCAGTTATCTGGGATGTAGTATTAGTTCTCTTCTTCCTCCTGGGTTCCAACCAAAATGAAGACAACTTTTTGGAGCACAACATTTTCTTAAATTGAGTTGCTCCTTTTCTTTAGAAGTTCATTTTTATTATTCTTGACTTTATGTAATATTTCACTCCAGGCTAACAAAATGTGGCCTCTTAGAGTCTTTGGGAAAGCCCACCCACTAGGTACAGAATCTCTTCTGAGTAGTAAATTAGTTATGTACATGTATTGGGGGGTTATTGAAAATCCTTTGTCTATAAATTCCTAAATAACACTATTAATTTTTACCATATTTGAAAGATAATTAGCTGAGCTAGAGTAAATTTTAGCTCCGTCTACCTCTAAACAAAACTTAAACATTAAAATAGAAAATCTGAGTTTATTGAACTCTTAGAAGGGTCGTAAATCACTGTTAGTATCATTGTCCAGACCCTTCCAGACAGGAGAACTGGATCAAAAGCATGCAAGCACATTATCCCAAATATATGTAAGGTAACCAACTTGATTTAGGTCTAAAAGACAGACTCATCATGGAGTAACTGAGGTTTTGATCTAGAAAGGATGTCTGTATGCCTTTATGTCATCTCATGTTTCTCCCTAACTTAGCACTAATCACTGCATCAGATGACACAATATGTGTGAAAGATCTGGGTCAGTAGTCTCATTTCGTAAATAATGAAGCATGTATAATTGTTCTTATTTTTGAGATTCAGAGGTGTTATCATCACACACACACCCCCGAGACACATTAAGTATGTCGATTGAAGGCTTTTGTTTTAAATGGACCAGTTGACCTCTGAATTGACTATCTTCTGATTCTGAAAATTGAATTCATCTAATAGGTGATATAGATGTTGTCCAGACTTCTAAACTGCGGCTATTTTGTATAGTCCACATCTGATTCATATATTTTTTTAAAAAATTCCTGACTTACTTTGCTTTCAGAAATTCTTCCCCTAACATGCCAGAAACACCCCACCCCAGGGCCTGCACCCTCATTGTCCCCTCAGCCTGGCAGTCTGGAACTCTCTTGGCCCAGATGGTCACAAGGCTCCATCCAGCCTTTATTCGGGTATCACATTGGTGAAACCACCCCTCATACATACTCCCTCTCCTCCTCCTCTCATTTTTTCTTGTCAGCACTTGTAACATACTAAATATTTTACTTATTTATACTGTTTATAGTCAATTCCTTGAGGACAGGGATTTACGTCTGTTCTGTGCGTGGCTATATGCCCAGTCTAGAATGGTGCTTGTTCATTCTCATGTAGGTCCTTAAGAAAAATGTGATGAATGAATGGAAATGAGCATAAAAATTACCTACTTGTTCTGTAATTTAAATTACGTTTCTCCCTCTCAGGCATCTTGGTGTATAGAGCCCACAGAATAATCGAGTCTTGTCAAGAAGCATTCATCTTGCGCCTCTTTCGCCAGAAAAACAAACGTGGTTTTATTAAAGCTTTCACAGACAATGCTGTTGCCTTTGATACTGGTTTTTGTCATGTGGAAAGAGTGATGAGAAATCTTTTTGTGAGGAAACTGTATCTGTGGCCAAGGTAAAGAACATTGTGTGACAAATAATGATGACGTTATTTGTCATCTTTTTTTGTGAGACCTACTGTATCTTAGTTGCACTTTGATGTAATGTAATGTAAAATTCATTGTAATCTTGTTTGATAGAACCTAGTCAGGTTTGTAACAAACATATCCAGCTATAAATATGTATGCACCAAGTTTGTGATTTTATTTAAGTCGCGAGCAATTTGACGATTACTTTTCTGCTGCTCTATCAAATCCATCCAAGACAGCCACTTTATTCTTATATATTTAGTGAAACTCCCAGGGATCTAGAGACCCACATATACAACAGCTTTAGGTGTACTGCAGATTTATTGGCTAAGGTACCACTTCTGCTTTGAAAATTACTCAACGGGGAAATAAAGCACAAAGATTTTGAAGAAGTTTTGTTAATTTCTAGGAATAACATTAAGGTGTCAGTTTTCAAACATTTTTGCAACCTATGCTACCATGTATTTTGGTTATATGTTATTTTAAGAGTAGTTGTACACCAGGTGCAGTGGCTCACACCTGTAGTCCCAGCACTTTGGGAGGCCAAGGCAGGCGGATCACCTGAGGTCAGGAGTTCGAGACCAGCCTGGTCAACATGGTGAAACCCCGTCTCTACTAAAAATACAAAAATTAGCTGGGCGCGTTGGCACATGCCTATAATCCCAGCTACTTAGGGAGGCTGAGGCAGGAAAATCACTTGAACCCAGGAGGCAGAGGTTGCAGTGAGCCGAGATTGCGCCATTGCATTCCAGGCTAGGCAACGAACGAAACTCTGTCTCAAAAACAAAACAAACAAGCAGAAAAAGGGTAGTTATAGTATTTTTTACTTTCTTGATTATACCTTTGTTTTGGGAGTCAACAAACTCTTCCTGTAAATGGCCAGGTAGTAAATGTTTTGGGCTTTGCAGGCCATATAGACTATCACAATTACTCAACTCTGTTATTGCCCAAAACCAAGTATAGACTGCTTACATAAGTAATGGGTGTGACTGCATTCAAATGAGACTTTAAAAACAGGTACAGGATTTGGCCCAGACCGTAGTTTGCTGACCCTTGCCTTATCTGAATAATATAATACTTCTCTTCATTGAGGTTCAAAGTGTTTTTGAAAACGTTGTTCTTTTGCTTTTCATTTGTTTGTTATTTTGCTTTTCATGTTGTTTGTAGCATTTATAAAAATGGAGTGTTAAACCAAGACCAGAAATATATAGCTGCTGAAACTGTAGAAAATTGTTGAAAAATATTTGTCTCTTTAGGTTCCATGTAGCAGTAAACTCATTTTTAGAACAGCACAAACCCGAAGTTGTAGAAATCCATGTTTCTATGACACCTGCCATGCTTGCTATACAGACTGCTATACTGGACATTTTAAATGCGTGTCTAAAGGAACTAAAATGCCATAACCCATCGCTTGAAGTGGAAGATTTATCTTTAGAAAATGCTATTGGAAAGCCTTTTGACAAGGTACTGTTTTTCCTTTTAAGCACAGTTTATTATGTTGTAATTTTAAAGAATGCAAGTTATTTTAATATTTGCAATGTTGTTAATAGGAATTTGCTGTTGTTTAAGAATAAGATTGGAGGTCATTTAAAACATAGGTTATTTGGTTTACTGGAAAGTAATAATTTATAGTAAAATAGGAGTGGCATATAAGCATCACTCTGACTTTTGCAGTTATATAGTAATTATCTCTTATTATAACTATAATCAAGAAGAAAATAAATAACTTTTTTACTTTGAAGTGACAACATTTGGATATCTACAGGTAGAAGAGTTTTACATAAGAATGCTCCATAATTGTACATGAATTTATGATCTCTTACGGAATAAAAAATAATTTGGATGAGTTTTCATTACTGAGGAGTGTGAAACTTGCTCTGTCTTAAAATTACATTCTGAATTGAGGAAATGGTAAGACATCAGTTCCAGGAATTTTTATTCTAACTAATTTTTCTATTATTGATTAATATTGCAGATATATAAATGTCTACTTTTTCATTATAGATTAATATTATTACAAATACATAAATGTCTAGTATTGAACTGGAGATCTAGAAAATGCTGACCTTTTAGAAATTCTTGGCAGCTTTTTTGTCATATTCTGGTAGAAAAAGTTCCTGTCTTTTAAACTGTGAATCAATCTCTCTGTCACTGGAAATAATGCATGGCGATTATAAAAAAGGAAAAATTTAACTTCTTATTTCTCTGATTCTTCAAAAGAGTCAGTTGACTATGAAATATTGATACATAAAACTAATTTTATATATTCTGTTTTCCTCTATGCTTAAAGTTTTTTATAATTTAGTCCTTGGTGATTTTTTTTAAATCCCACACAATCTTTTAATAGAATGTATATAGCCCTAGAAAAATAAAATTGTAGCCTAACATGTTTCACACTAAATTTCTGTTGATTATCCCCCTGGTTAGTAACAGTCACTTCATTGTTTTAGATATTCTTTTAGTAACCATATCTAAATATAGATATCACATGTGTCTTGTTAAAATATTTAAAGTTTTGTAGATAATTTTACAAAAGAGGCATGTAGTTAAATATCCCAGTTTGTTCAGGACAGTCCCAGTATCTACCTGTTGTCCTGGAGTGATTATAAAGAGTGTATCATTTCTTTTTCCACAAGTGTCCTGGTTTAGACAATAAACTATATGGTCATCCAGATACTACTCCTGCTCATTATTAAATTTGTTAGATAAGATTCCATGCAATGGTACTGCTTTTATATCAGGCTACAAATCTCTGATAAGAAAATCGGATAATTCTTACCTAAAAAGTTACAGAATCAGTCTGTGAAGGAAACATACATATACATAGCTGTGGATATGTAGGTATGTACATAGTATATACATAAAGCTGTTCTTTGTTTTAGATAGCATTTTGGAATCTTAAAAAATAATCAGCCGGGCGCGGTGGCTCACGCCTGTAATCCCAGCACTCTGGGATGCCAAGGAGGGCAGATCATGAGGTCAGGAGATGGAGACCATCCTGGCTAACACGGTGAAATCTCGTCTCTACTAAAAATACAAAAAATTAACTGGGCGTGGTGGCAATGCCTGTAGTCCCAGCTACTTGGGAGGGTGAGGCAGAATCGCTTGAACCTGGGAGGTGGAGGTTGCAGTGAGCCGAGATTGTGCCGCTGCACTCCAGCCTGGTGACAGAGCGAGACTTCATCTCAAAATACTACTACTACTAATAATAATCAAACTTAGTCCATTGTTAATTTAACAAATATTTTCCTATCATGAATCCACTTTAGAAAAAACACTAAAGAAATTTTTACATCAACAAATTACGTTGTTATTTGATTTGGTAATTGTTATTTAATTTGTACATGAGCATCAAACTAAATTTTTCATTTCTTGGTTATACCTTATTTTAAAGGTCAAAAAACTTGATACTCATGTACAAATTAAATAACAATGTACCTTAATTTGTTAGTAAGTCATCGTGCTTGGTTTATGCCCTCTGCTTGGTCCATTTGGATCCCATGTCTTTATCCATCCAGGATAGTCAGAGTCAAACATGGCAGGAATTGAACATATCTGAGCTACATGCTTAGAGTCTGTTCATAAAAACAAATAATTGATTATCTGATGTTTATCAGGTCTTTTCTTTCCTAACAGTAGTATATATTTGGATAATGATAGATTGACTCTATCTGATCATAAAGATTCTAGCAGTAAGACATTCTTCTATATTTGGAAATTTAAACATTATTATTAGAATTTTATTAACTGAAATGTTCTAGCCACTTCCTTGAATAATGTTTGGGGTTTTCTATTGTAGTAAAACATATATGACATAAAATTTACCATTTTAACCATTTTTAGTTATACAGGAAACAATCCTTTTGAAAATATGATTTGTATTAAGAATAACTATACTTAACATATTTTAGCAATACCCAATTTTATTCTTGTTTTAGACAATCCGCCACTATCTGGATCCTTTGTGGCACCAGCTTGGAGCCAAGACTAAATCCTTAGTTCAGGATTTGAAGATATTACGAACTTTGCTGCAGTATCTCTCTCAGTATGATTGTGTCACATTTCTTAATCTCCTGGAATCTCTGAGAGCAACGGAAAAAGCTTTTGGTCAGAATTCAGGTGAGAGATTAAAATACTAATAATATTCTAAGAGCTGATTTGAATAAAGTGTTAGGTTTTAGGGGGAATCAGGTGTGAAAAATGCTATATTCAACTATATGTTATACTGAGATTTCAAATTATGTTTTATGTTCATAGCACAAAGATGTAGGTTTTATTGATAGCTAATGTTTCCGCCTACTTAACGTCTGTTCTGTGTAATAATAAATATTCATATCCGTTCCGGGCAATTTTATTTCTAGAAAAGACTGTGTAGTACAGGCAGTCCTCAACTTAGAAATAGGTTGTGTTCTGGAAGTTTAGTTGTTAAGAACTTAAAATTCATTTCCCTCAAAGCAAAAGCAAGGGAGTATGGGGTTTCCATCAGCCAGAGTGCCAACGACTGAAGAGCAGAAGAGATTTGTAGGGGAATATACATATACAGCTGGCCACCATCTTGTTTTGCTATCACTGCTTTGGCCTCTGCCACTGTTTGACCAGACCAGCGGTTTCCAAAGTGTGGTCTGTGAACCCCTGGGGTCAAGATTTAATACAGTTAATAATTTTGATGCTTCTTTAGGGACATTCTTAAGTGATGAACTGCAGAAGCATGACAGTAAAGAATGCATTGAATGCCAGTACACTTTCATGGCACTGCCTTGGTTCGTGCTACGGCACCAGCAGTATTACCCAGCATTGCTTTTACACCATCACTGGAAATGTCAACACAGTGAAAAAAGTCAAATAATGTCATAGTATTGTTATGAGAAAAGTTTTGACATCACACAGCCCTGAGAACATCTTGGGGACCCCCGGGAGTTCATGGACCACACCCAGAAAACCACTGGTCTAGCCAGCCGAACAGTGAGAGATCACAATAGTGGGAGGAGGTGTGATTGGTAGGAAAACAGGATGGTAGCCGGTTACATATGTAGGTCATGTGACCATCAGAGACTATATTAAATTAACCGTAAATTGATGGCACTTTTTCTTTTAACTTTTCATATTAGGTTGGCTGTTTCTTGACTCCAGCACCTCGATGTTTATAAATGCTCGAGCAAGGGTTTATCATCTTCCAGATGCCAAAATGAGTAAAAAAGGCAAAATATCTGAAAAAATGGAAATTAAAGAAGGGCAAGGTATCTTGTAGGGTTAAGTCTTTAAATGTGTTTTTTATTTCAGTATTTGGTATAGATATTTAAAGCGCAATTTAAAGTCTCCTTTGGCCATGTGAAAAGTGTGTTCCTTGATGAAAAGTGTATGTATGTTTGTTATATGTAACATGTAATGTATGTCAAAAGTATATGTGTGAAGTATATGTGTAATGTATGTCGAAGTATACAGCATGACAAGTCTTGAAATCTATTTCCCAGGGGTTGCAAATAACGAATGCCAAATATCAATCAAAAGTATGCTACATAAAGAACTATTTATTGATTTTTTTTAAACTTCAAAGTAATTATTATTTCTGAGTTAGGGTGAGGTTGGGGCATGGTGGCACACACCTATAATACCAGCCCTTTGCGAGGCTGAGGCAGGAGGATTGCTTGAGCCCAGGAATTCAACACCATCCTGGGCAACAAAGCAAGACTCCATCTCTACAAAAAAAATTTTAAGACCAGGCACAGTGACTCATGTCTATAATTCCAGGACTTTGGGAGGCCGAGGCAGGCAGATCACCTGAGGTCAGGAGTTTGAGACCAGCCCGGCCAACATGGTGAAACCTGGCCTCTTATTAAAAATGCCAAAAATTAGCCAGGTGTGGTGGCGGGCACCTGTAATCCCAGCTACTTGGGAGGCCGAGACAGGAGAATCACTTGAACCCAGGAGGCAGAGGTTGCAGTGAGCTGAGATCGCACCACTGCACTCCAACCTGGGCAACAGAGTGAGACTCCGTCTCAAAAAAAAAAAAAAACTTTGAAAGTAGCCTGGCAAGGTGATGTGCACTTACCATCTCAGGTACCTGAGAGGCTAAGGTGAGCCCAGGAGTTCAGAGTTACACCAAGATACCATCACACCACTGTATTCCAGCCTTGGTGACAGAGTACGACTGTGTCTCAAAACTAATAAATAAAGTCAGGGTAGAATATTTGAATATCCTTTTTAATGTTTAAGCAACATAAATATACTAGAATGAGGCAAATATGGGTTTTATTCCAGCATCTATCTAGTGATATCATAAATATCACTAGGTTTTTAAGGCATGGGATAGGGTTAATGCCTGCTTTCTGCCTAGTTTAAAGGTCTGTTTCAAAACTTAATTGTGGCCAGGCGCAGTGGCTTATGCCTGTAATCCCAGAACTTTGGGAAGCCAAGGCAGGCGGATCACCTGAGGTCAGGAGTTCAAGACTAGCCTGACCAACATGGTGAAACCCTGTCTCTACTGAAAATACAAAATTAGCCAGGAGTGGTGGCACATGCCTGTAATCCCAGCTACTTGGGAGTCTGAGGCGGGAGAATCGCTTGAACCCAGGAGGTGGAGGTTGCAATGAGCCAAGATCACGCCATTGCCTCCAGCCTGGGCAGCAAAAGTGAAACTTCGTCTTAAAAAAAAAAAAAATCTTTTTAAAGAAAACATAATTAAATATATTATTGATATGTTTGTGTTGGAATGCTTATAGAAACAAAAAATTTAATTATTGTCTCCTTTTATCCATGTTCAGGATTATGAAAGTCGTGGAGATTTTAGAAATAATAAATACTGTCATTCTGTACCAATGCCTTTATTTTGTATAGCTGCTTATATACAGTGTCAACAGAAACAACTAACACAGAATGGTCTCTCATTAGTGACCATGCATGTAACTTTCTACTAAGGCATTTTGAAAGCCATGTTAATGGTTTGAAGTATCTTTCATTTAGTAGATCTTTTTCAGGAAAGCAGAGTCCATCTATCATTATAAAGAAAGCTTAAATAAATGGGCATATGTACTGATGCTTGTGTTATCTGTTGTTTTAAAAGCCTTTGGAAGACTTCATGGGTAAATGTTATCACATAGAATGGGATATTTTTATTTCTCTACAGAAGCAAAAAAGGAACTGGTCCTAGAAAGCAACCCAAAGTGGGAGGCACTGACTGAAGTATTAAAAGAAATTGAGGCAGAAAATAAGGAGAGTGAAGCTCTTGGTGGTCCAGGTAGGAAAAAAGGAGATGAAAACACTTGCTTTCAAAATCTATCAAATGAGTCCTGATTTAATTAGCTCTTTAAAAGTAGTTCAAGACTAGCCTGACCAAAATGGTGAAACCCTGTCTCAATTTGAAAACCCTGCTATTTTATCTATAAAATGTAGACAAATAAATGGCAAATGAACACTGGGATCCTAGTGGCAACCTCATTTCTGTTCATTTGATGTAATTTTCTCCAGGTTGAATCATTGTATATTCATGAAAGCTTTTCATGAAGGCTTTTTCACTAGTTGGGTTCTTAGAACTTCTATTTAAAGATTGAGCTAATCTCTACACATATTCACCAAGCTTTAAATCTGGAATCTCAAAGGAATAAACTAATGGGTCTCCTGTTTTATATCCTCAGCCAAGTATCTTTCCAAAGAAGCCTCAACTCTTTATTACTTTAATATGTAATGAGCCGATACAAACTGAAGACATTGTCTAAATTGGCAAAGGAGACTCAGACAATTCACAAAAGAGGAAAAATCCATTTGAAATTAATTTAGGCATATATAAGACCCTCTGAAAAAAATATATTAATTAAAAAGAACTTCTTTAAAGCCACCATTATACCACAGTTGTACTTTCATAAGATTGAGTAGTCCGGCTTCAACTTTACTGAAAAGATCTAAGTAATCTTGCCAGAGAGGAGAAAGCATTTGATCAATACCTAAGACCCTTTTTAAATAGTTTGTAAATTGTGGATCTTTAATACCAACGGGTAAGATGTCTTCCCTTCAGGTGAAGGAATAAGGGGACACAGGGAAACTAGGAGGACAAGTGAGGTAATAGTA
This sequence comes from Macaca thibetana thibetana, assembly GCF_024542745.1. NCBI lineage: Eukaryota > Metazoa > Chordata > Mammalia > Primates > Cercopithecidae > Macaca > Macaca thibetana. Next base: position 61,818,094 of record NC_065597.1, on the reverse strand, counting down.
ACATAATGTTGTTTTCTATTTTCAGGTCAAGTACTGATATGTGCAAGTGATGACCGAACATGTTCCCAGCTGAGAGACTATATCACTCTTGGAGCGGAGGCCTTCTTATTGAGGCTCTACAGGAAAACCTTTGAGAAGGATAGCAAAGCTGAAGAAGTCTGGATGAAATTTAGGAAGGAAGACAGTTCCAAGAGAATTAGGAAATCTCACAAAAGACCCAAAGACCCCCAAAACAAAGAACGGGCTTCTGCCAAAGAAAGGACCCTCAAAAAAAAAAAGCGGAAGTTGACCTTAACTCAAATGGTAGGAAAACCTGAGGAACTGCGAGAGGAAGGAGATGTCGAGGAAGGATATTGTCGAGAAATAAGCAGTAGCCCAGAAAGCTGCCTGGAAGAAATTAAGCATGAAGAATTTGATGTAAATTTGTCATCGGATGCTGCTTATGGAATCCTGAAAGAACCCCTCACTATCATCCATCCGCTTCTGGGCTGTAGCGACCCCTATGCTCTGACAAGGGTACTCCATGAAGTGGAACCAAGATACGTGGTTCTTTATGACGCAGAGCTAACCTTTGTTCGGCAGCTTGAAATTTACAGGGCAAGTAGGCCTGGGAAACCTCTGAGGCAAGTTATAAAGAATCAAAGCTTTCAGTTGCACAGTTCTTTAGGATTTAACCCAGAAACTATACCAGTTGCATGTTAGTTTTCTTTAATATCCGTTACGATGCTGCTTATGTTTATGAAACCTTATTTTGCTTCCTGATGAATCTGGGAAGTTGGATAGGAAGGATGTCAAGTATCATAGCAGGACAACAAACCAAGGGGACTGCTCACGTTCTCATTACGTGCTGCTGTGCGTTCTGTCCTTTATTCTTTGGGCATTAATTTGCAGCATATGGGGTGCTGTATCTGAAAAAGTCTAAGAAATGCATAATATTCTAATTTCTACCAAAAATTAATATAACTGTGACTTGGCTAAGTAATTTTAATCTTCTAAAATGTCTTTCCTATAAATTTTAAGAAATGACTCTAAATTACATCCACATAAAACTGAAGTGTTGGGGGAATTACTGTACCAGGTTTACTTGAGTTTCAAGAAATATCAGATAAAACATCTACAGAAATATCAGATGAGAAAATGATGCCTCCCAAAGAAGATAGTGTTCTGGCTTTCCAATTATCTGAGGGGAAATAAACAGCAAAATTAATATCCTGAACTCAGTCTGAACCAAAAACGGAGCCAAAAGAAACCTTCCCCTAGCATTTTAACTAACACAGCCTTTCAGAGTAGAGATGAATGGAGGAGCTGGATCAGAAATAATGCAGGATGAAGAGATTAGATGAGGCTGGTAAAATAATTATAGGCTGGTAAATTTTTTGTACTTTGCTGCTGATCAACTTTGTAGATAGCTTATGTACACCAAGCTTCTTTCTTGCCTGAGAACAGATTAGTGTGATATTTGGGAGCAAATTGTTAGAATCAGAAGGGACCTGGGAGTGCAACCACTTACTCTGTCAACGGGAAACTGAGGCCCAGAAATGGTGACTTGGCCTTGGCCACATGACACATCCGTGGGAGAACTGAGTCTCTGGACTCATTACCCAATGATCTTTTCTCTGTTTACACTTCAAAGAATTATCATCTAGGAAGATAACAGCTAAAAGAAAAACCAAGGCTCAAAAAGGAAAATAGCTTTGACTGAAGGTGAACCTAAGGGACAGAGGAGGTGCTTAATTCAGCTCTCTTAGCAACAAACAAGATGGAAAAGCAGGACTTTTCTCTTTTTTTTCTTTTTTCCTTTTTTTTTTTTTTTTTTTTTTTGAGACAGAATTTTGCCCAGATGCCCAGACTGGAGTGCAGTGTTGCAATCACGGCTCGCTGCAGCCTCAACACCTCCCCCTTTCCCTGACTCACCTGATCCTCCCACATCAGCCCCAGGTGGCTCGGACTACAGGCATGTGCCACCATGCTCAACTCATTCTTTTTTTTTTTTTTTTCCTGTAGAGATGGGGTCTCACTATATTACCCAGGCTGATCTTCTGGGCTCAAGTGATCCTCCCACCTCAGCCTCCCAAAGTGCTGGGATTACAGGTGTGAGCCACCGTGCCCAGCCTAAAAAGCAGGCCTTTTCTAAGAGAAAGTAGATCAAATTATTCTTTGAGATATAATCCTGATATAATCCATATGTCTTCTATGCCCGTGTATTTATATAAAATGTGTGACTGCTGTGTTCTCTTAAGACATGAATAAAAAAAAAAACATTCATAGGCTGGTTTTCATAACTTTCATAACATACTACCCAACTTTTTCAATGATTGTTTGGCAGAGGTGCCAAGGAAGAATTGGAGAAGCCTCTAAAATTTGTGTTTTTTTAATTTGTTTATAGTTATGAGAAAAGAACTATTATATCCCTCTAGTTATATTTCAATGTTTACCTAAACTCTTTTCTTCCTTTTGGCAAAAGAAAATTTAAAAAGCCCTGTGTGGTAACAAGACCTTTAACAGGTGGGGTTTAGGCAGCTTAATTTGAGCTAGTGTGTGATAAATGAAACCGTTGATTCTTAGTCAAATATTTATTATTTGAACACTCTAGGCTGCTGATTTCAAATGTTCTGCTGTTCCTTTCAGGGATTAAAAATGCTGTTTTTCCAATCTAAAAGTTCTGTCTTAACATGCAGGGTTTACTTTCTTATATACGGAGGTTCAACTGAGGAACAACGCTATCTCACTGCTTTGCGGAAAGAAAAGGAAGCTTTTGAAAAACTCATAAGGTAATACATAGAAAATCAGTATGAAAGCCCCAACTACACTGGAAACCTTTCACGGTCTGGAGGCTTCTCTGGATGGGGGAGTATCAGATAGCCCTGCTCAGGAAGGATGGGGCAAGGAAGAAGTTGGAGAGGATCACATTGAGATAAACATGTAGTCTGAATTGTCCTCCAGTGTAGACCTCGGCACATACTTCCTTTTTCTCTTCCCCCCTCTTCCTTTATCTCCAGTTGCTTTTCAGTGGTTTGTTTAATAGAATATTAGAAATGTAACAAAGACAACTGCTTTTTTGTTTATGAAGCAGTATGACAAAACACCAGAAATATAGCGAAAATACTGCTTTTCTAAGAAATATGTTGGTAAATCTCCCTCCTCCCTGCCTTATGCACAAGATTCTCCCCTCCTTTGAATGATTTTTTTTTCCTTGTAAAATTTCCATTGTCTGTGGGTGGGTGACTGCCTTACCATTTATTGGGAAATGCTTTTACAGCACAGCCAGTTAGGATCACCAATAGAATCACTCTGGGAAAATATTTCTTAGGAAGTGTGTTGTTTGTCTGGACATACACATGTGTGTGTTTTTAAGAATGAGTATCTGGTACTATTCCAAATCCAAGTAGAAAATGCCTTTCCATTTTACAAAAGGAAAATGTTGAAATACTCACAAACTGGATGGCTACTTCTTGCCCTGAAGGCATTCGAGAAATCTGATAACCACCCACCAGGGGTATTGTCAAGGAGATTGCAGCCTGGTGTGGGAAGATGGGCCAGGTGATCTCTAAGGGCCTCAGAAGCCAGGGTAAGGGCTGGATGGGGCATCACGGAGCTGAGCCAGAGAAAGTTAGACCAGCAGAGACCATGGCCTGGACGGAGTGGGCTGGGCCAGACCAATCTTCCAAACCTCAGACATTGGCAATGGAGGGCAGAAATTATATTTAGCAGTAGTCAACCTGCCAGGACCCTAGGCCAGATTTCAAAATGGATAACCATTCTACAGTCGTGTCTTTGGGTTTTCCGTGTACGTGCAAAATATACATATAACCCGGATAGTCCAGGAGAAGAATTTTTGGAAATCGGAGTATTTGCTGAATCAGTGGCATGGAGCCCCACAATGGGGGTCAACATGGTGCATGGGCAGTCCCCTCTTTTCCCTTCACATCCTTTCTATTGGTGGTATGCCTTGGCCATGGATTCATCCAGCTACTAGTCATACAAGTATTGCTCAGTCCTCTCAGCCTGTGAAAATATGTTTTCTACCAATGTGCTTTATGGTATTGTTTATGTCGTATATGTGGGTGTATATATTTTTCAAAAACACAGTTCAGAAATCATGTTATAACAGACCAAGCATTATACCAGCTGCCTCTTCTTGTTCCAGGCTCTTTGCTCTTCTCTGTCTTACTCTTTGTCTTCTAGACCTTCACGCCACAAGGCTCAAATAGTAAACAGATATTTATTAAGCATCTGGTATGTGCCAGGCCCTGTGCTAATATTAAAGTACTGAGGTTACAAGTGGTGCAGGAAAAGTCTCTGCCCTCCTGGAACTTACCCTGTAGTGGAAAAGAGACAGTCAATGATTATAAATATTGTAATAAGTAGAAGGATACAGAGTGCCGCTGGCTGCAAAGGTAAAAGAAGAGGGTGTAATAGGAGAGTACATTGAAGACATCACCCAGACCATAAGCTGATCAGGAGCCGCTTCCCTGAGGAAGGGATATTCAAGCTGATACTAGGCAGATGGGGTGGAAAGGGGGTTATGTTGAACAAAGGCGTGTATGAAGCCTCCGAGGTACAAGAGGCCCTGTGAAGGATTTAGGACTTCATGGGCAGTAAGACCGCACTGAAGCATTCTAAGTAGGAAAGTGACTTAAGTATGTTTGTAAAGGCTCTCTCTGGCATCAGACTGAGGAGTGAGTGAGTGTGGAAACCAGTCAGAATGCTATTGCAGTCTGATGAGAAGGTGGTAGCCAAGATTAGGTTAATAGAGGAAAGAAGACAGATTTGAGAGAGATTTGGGAGATAGAATCAAAGAATTGGTGATACTGGATGTGAGCCAGTACATCCTGACCATCCTTCACTCTTTTTAAAACAGCCTTTGCCCAAGTTTTTGCTCATTTAAATAATTGTCACCTAGATAGAAATGAGCGCATAGAGCTAAAATACTCAGATTGGGTTTTCAGTATTCATGTCAGGGTTCCCCAAGATCATCCTCAGGCTCGATGATTCACTAGAAGAACTCACATGAGTCAGAAAAGGTGTTATACTCGCAGTACAGTTTCTTCCAGCAAAAGGATACGGATTAAGACTGGATGCAGTGGCTCATGCGTGTAATCCCAGCACTTTTGGGAAGCCAAGGCACGCAGATAGCTTGAAGTCAGGAGGCATTCACGACCAGCCTGGCCAACATGGTGAAACGCTGTCTCTACTAAAAATGCAAAAAGTAGACAGGAGTGGTGGCGCATGCCTGTCATCCCAGCTACCTGGGAGGCTAAGGTGGGAGAATCACTCAAACCCCAGGAGGTGGAGGTTGCAGTGAGCTTAGATCATGCAACTGCATTCCAGCCTGGGCAACAGAGTGAGACCCCTTCTCAAAAAAAAAAAAAAAAGATACAGATTAAAATCAGCAAAGGGAAAAGGTACATGGAGCAAAGTCCAGGAAAAACCAGGCCTAAGCTTCCAGGTATCCTCTCATAGTGGAGTCACATGGATGTGCTGAATCCTCCCAGCAACAGTGTGTGACCACACATGCAAAGCGTTGTCAACACGGAAACTCACCTGAGCCTCGAGGCCCCACATTTGTACTGAGCTGAGCCACATAGACACAGAGTACCTCCGTGGCTGGCTACAGCTCCTCAGACTCCAGCCCGCAAAGCAACAACAGACATTTACCATAAATCACATCGTCAGCATAAACTGTCTGATCCAACTGGCACATTGTGACCCAGGGCCTCAGGCATATAAGAGCCTTCTTATCAGGGAGAATACTATACCGGCTCAGAGCTCATCTCCCAGGAGCTGACCAAGAGCCAGTGTTGAGGAGAGAAGCCTTTCTTGGAAACATGCAGAGTTTGAGCAGTCCAGGCCTGCCGAGTTAATCCTTTCCTGCACAATGTTAGAGCCAGAGGAGCCTAACAGAATGGGAGGAAGACACCACCTGAGTAGGTGAGTTTCATGCTTCGCCTGTCTTCATGCAACTGCCTCTTCTCCAGTGCATCAGGGAATCTAATCTAGAAAAGAGCACTTTTAGTAGATAGTAGTAAGGTATCGCATCCCATGCCATTCCTGATTTATGCACCTGCTTCTACACATCAGAGGACTCAGTGACAAGCTGTGGATTAGCCTTATACATTACTGGAAAACGTCACTCAGCAGAGCCTGGAACATGGACTCTCTCCCACATTTCAGTCCATACAATAATTTCTGCACCAGGTTTTAACATAATTTTATCTTTTATCTGGCATAATTTTTTAATGCTTTCCATGGTGATTGTCCACTTGTCGTAAATAATATCTTCCCATTTTACCCAGCAGTCAATCAGATGGTTGCACTATTTAGAATCTTAAGATACTTACTTTCCCAGGAAACTTGGGAAATTTGAGAGGTGCTTCTTTTGCAAAGCAGAAACAGATTTGAGGTGCATTGTTCAAAAAACATTTGCACTGTTGCTGTACTTAGAGAAAAATTTAATATGAAGATAAGACAGTGTGCTTTTACCAAGACCTCCTTGGGTGATATTGTAAGAACAAAAGCAATTGTGGCTCTTTAAAATAACCCGGAAAGGAACAAGTCAGGTGAACTGACAGTGAAAGGATTGTGTAGCTGGATTAAAGATCTGTAGATTACAGATAACAGGTAAAGAGGAAAAGATTACATTGCTAAATATCAATCATAATTTTATTTCTACCCAGGGAGCACTTTAGCTCCCTGGGTAGAAAACTTAGTAATAACATCCTCAGTATACATAGCTTTGAGGAGGTCACTGCTTTTCAAAGGAAGGGGTAGGATGATTTGAAATTTTGCAGTTTGAAAATATCACAAAATGGGCTAGCATGAGGGCTTAAGTAAATGCCCATTGGAAGAGACTTCTAGTTCAGTGCCACTTTCCTCTGTTGGCATAGGAGTATGTTGTACACGCTATTCAAATACCATTGAAGACTGGGTGCAGTGGCTCACGCTTGTAATCCCAGCACCTTCGAAGGCCAAGGTGAGAGGATCACTTGAGCCCAGGAGCTCAAGACCAGCCTGGGCAACATGTGAGAACCCATCTCAATTTGTTTAAAAATTACAATAAATAAATTTTGATAAAAATACCATTGAAGATACTAAAGCAAACATAGGAAAGCTTGGTGCTTTAAGCAGACATAGAAATCTGAATTTTTTTATTTTGGTTTTGTGTCTGGCACATAGGGGAACTTGGGTAATTATGCCACATGTTGAAAGCAAGAGACTGGCTGTTTATAATTGTGATAAATTTCTGTTAAATTGAATTACTGGTTAGGAAGGCTTATTTTCTTCATAGTCCAGGTTTCATCTCTGGAATATATTTTTTCTCAGATTCGACTTGTAGTTAAGTTGTAACATTTACTGGTAAACTAGCTGTTTTCTGTAGCTATTAGTGGAAACAATTGTGGAATTATTCGAAAGCAAATCTTCAGTTTTTTAGTATAATCGTGGATAATTAGACAGAGATTACCATGTTATAAGAAAAGTACATAATAATAACACCTAACATTTATATAGTGCTTACTAGGTGCCAGACATTGTTCTGAGCACCTTACATATATTATGTAATCCTCGTAACAGTCTTTTGAGGTAGGTTTTTAAATTATTATCCTCATTTTACCGATAAAGAAATTGAAGTACAGAGCCATGAAATGACTTGCCTGAGGTCATGTGGCCAGTAAATGGTTTCAAATCCACACACTTTGGAACCGGAATCTGGACTCTAACCTCCTAAGATTATACAGACTACAAATTAACCAGGAAATTGGGATGATCCCATGTGTGATACACAGCTTAGCCAGTGTAACAAGTAGCAACAAAGTGGGGGGCACAATGAACCTAATAATACCAAATGAATGTTAAGGAAAAATAGAAGAGCGATAATTCTTTTGAATGGTTTGCCCTTTGTCCTAACCAGACTGCAATAGACAGAATGGAGTGGTAACGAGAGGCAGCCAGAGCCATTGCCATTGCAAAGGGCTTTTCAGCAGGTAGCGCTTGAGTCTGGTATTGAGAATAATGGGAAAACACATGGAACTGGAACCACTGCCTGCCCTGTTGTGATCTAGTTATGAAATTTGTACTAATAATATATTTGCATTTATAGGTTGTTTCAAATAGTATAAAATTTAAAATTACAATTTCTGTTCTTTAGTAGTATCTTTTAGTGATACCCTGCTCTAAAATATTTCTCCAGAGTGGTTGAAGAATTGGACCCTCTGATTTCATTTCCTCTAATGGGTGTATTAGTCCATTTTCATACTGCTATGAAGAAATACCCCAGACTTGGTAATTTGTGAAGAAAAGAAGTTTAGTTGATTCACAGGTTTCACATGGCTGGGGAGGCCTTGGGAAACTTACAATCATGGCAGAAGGGGAAGCAAACTTGTCCTTCTTCACATGGCAGCAGGAGAGAGAATGAGTGCCAGCAGGAGAAACGCCAGACACTTATGAAACCATCAGATCTCGTGAGAACTCACTCACTATCACGAGACTAGCATGGGGTAAACCACCCCCATGATTCAGTCACTTCCCACCAGGTCCCTTCCAGGACACATGGGGATTATCGAAACTATTAATTCAAGATGAGAGTTGGGTGGAGACCCAGCCAGACCATATCAATGGGAAAATCTTGATTGTTTTAACCCTTGTTGAAATTAACTAATATTGATGGTTCCTCTTCTATTCCCCTCACCTTAGTCTTTTTTATTGCAGTTCCTCAGTTCCAGTTTTTTTTTTTTCTTCTCATGTTTGCTTTGTTCCCTCGACTCAGTTGCGAACCCAAGGAGGGAAGAGACTCAGCTTATATATCTTTTCTGTCATACCTGACAGAATTAAGTATAACATATTTTACCAGTTTTGAAAAACAAGGCTACTGCAAACCTGGCTTACTCTTTCTGTGATTATTAAGGATCTTGTCATGATATGGTTCCAAATTGCGAATCTTAGTTATGATTGTACTGTCCTCTAGATCTACTGTATAAGATATGAGCCACCTCGAAGACAGGAATTCTTGCTGGATCACAATTATATCCAAAGTACCTAGAGCACCACACAGGAACACTCCACAAATGTTTTTCAATAAATGCATGAGTGAGTAATGAATGCTGCTCCCAAGGCAGAACCTGAGCTGTTGATTTTTTGTTTTAATCTCTGATAGAAATTTGATTTCTTGTATCTATTTCAAAGTCTTGATCTTGATTTTTCTTTAAAACTCAGGGTGTTTAATGGGGCCTCCCACCTGGAGTTTTTAAAAATCAAAATTGTATCATATATGTTTTTTAGTTTCTTAATGATTTTTAACCCCTACTTATGATTACCCTGAAAATGTTTGAATATAAATGATTTACATTTTAACATCAATAACACTTTAACCTTATAAACAGTCTCAGGAATCTCTTGGTGGCATTTTTTACATGTGGCGTTTTTTTTTTTTACATGCTTATGTTGTTTCTTAAATATTTGAATATAAAATCAAAATAAGCAACTGCTTTTTTTACTCTGGAAAATCAAGAAGTAGTACCCGACCAAGATACTTTTTACCTTAATTTTTTCTACTTCCTTTACCTATCACTGGTCTTGGCATATTTACTTCTAATATATTCCTTGTTGTTATTTTTTTTTTCTCTTACTGCCATCATCATGTAGATAATTTTCAATACTACAATTTACAAACGATAAAATCTAGAATTTTGAAATTCATTTCAAAAATGTTGACAATGTTTTCTCCCGCAGGGAAAAAGCGAGCATGGTTGTCCCTGAAGAAAGAGAAGGCAGAGATGAAACAAACCTAGACCTAGTAAGAGGCACAGCGTCTACAGATGTTTCCACTGACACTCGGAAAGCCGGTGAGTCCTGCACTTTGTCAAGCACCTCCATTGCCTGAAAAGGGGGCCGTGAAGTTCCAGAGTTACTCTGCCAAGGCTTGGTCTGTATCAACAAACTCTTAAAAACGGGGTTTAGGCCAAGGAGAGGATGTGTACTTCCCTACTCTAATCTCAGCTCTACCATTTACTCACCATGTGTCCTCCTCAGAGTGAAGGCACTGTGTCATCTGCAAATCATGTGAGGTTGAGTTCTAGGCACCCCAGCTTAGAATGGGTTATGTTCCAGCTTTGCCTTTATATTTGGTTGGTTGAGACTCAGAATGTACTTTTGCAAATAAACTTTGGTAAATGGTGGTTAGGTTCTTATCTCAACCTAAAAAGCCAGTTTAACCCAGAGTCGTCGAAGGAAGTTTCTCTTCCCTCCTCTGCCTCTCCCCTTAGCTGTACACATAGGTGGGCTGCATACACTCCCCCTCTCCTTTTGTATTCATGTCTTCTTGGTAGCTCCCCAGATCTCCGGTGTCTGGTACACATTGCTGTGCAGTGTCCGAACTGGGGCATGCCACCAAGACCTGCTGAATTCCAAGTGCACTGTGATCCAGAAGTCCCCATTTCCCCATTCCCCAAGTTCCTAGTTTCCCAGGCCAGCAGCTGAGTCCAGCCAGGCGGCATGAGAAGAGCAATACGATTGAGTTGGATTAACCTTTGGTGAGGCCAAATACAGTTAGAGCAGTGGGTGTCAGAATTTAGTAGACTTTAGAATAACCTCAGATGCTTGTTAAAACTGTAGATTCATAGCCCTCAATTCATAGAAATTCTGACTCAGTGGATGTGAAATGGAGCCAGCATCTCGGGGGCTTCTCATGGAAGTGGTTTTTGGACCATACTTTGGGAAACACTGCCTCAGAGCCTCTGTGTCTTGTTCAAAGAAGATTCTTTGAAAAATCAACCAGTTTGTTGACATTTCACGAAGAATGACAGAATGTAAGGCAGTATGAAGGAAGACAGATTGGAGTGTATGGGTAGCTGTTCGTAGAAGTCTGTCCCTAGAGGTCAGTTCTCATGCCTTCATATTAGTTGCCTATGGCTGCTATAACGAATACCACAGACTTAGTGGCTCAAAACAGCATATGTTTTATTATGTTACAGTTCTGCAGGTTCAAAGTCCAAATGGGTTTTATGAGGCAAGATATTGGCATGGCTGCATTCCTCCTGGAGGCTCTAGGAGAGAAACCCTTTCCTGGCCTTTTCCAGCCTCTACAGGTCACCTGAATTCCTTAGCTTATAGCCCCTTCCTCCATCTTCAAAGCCAGTAGCATAGCATCCTGTCTTCTCTGATCATCCTGCCTCCATCTTTCACTTCTGAGAACCCTTCGGCCTACCTAGATAACCCAGAAAATCTCCCAATCTCAAAATACTTAACAGAGATACATTCTGAGAACTGTGTCATTAGGTGATTTCGTCATTACATGAACATCACAGAACGTGCTTACACAAAGCTAGACGGTCTGCCCTGCTGCACATCTAGGCTATGTGGTGTGGTCTGTGGCTCCTGGGCCACAAACCTGCATAGCATGTTACCGTACTGAATACTCTGGGCAAGTGTAACACAATGGTAAGTATTTGTGTATCTAAACACATCTAAACATAGAAAGGTATGATAAGAATACAGTATTGTGATCTTATGGGATGACTGTCTTACAGGCACTTTGTCATTGACCAAAACGTTGTGTACAGCACATGACCGTATTGATAGGTTGCAGGGATTTGGATGTGGACATCTTTACGGGGTACCATTATTCTGCCTGCAGCAGCCCTTGATACTTAAAAATGTAATCCTTAAACAAGCAGCATTAACATCACCTGGGATTTTGTTATAAATCCAGATTCTTAGACCCTTTAGATCCCAGACCTACTAAATATAGAATCTGCTTTTTTTTTTTTGAGACAGAGTTTCACTCTTGTCGCCCAGGCTGGCGTGCACTGGCGCAGTCTCGGCTCACTGCAACCTCCGCCTCCTGGGATCAAGTGATTCTCCTGCCTCAGCCTCACAAGTAGCTGGCATTACAGGTGCCCGCCACCATGCCCAGATGATTTTTTGTATTTTTAGTAGAGACGGGGTTTCACTATGTTGGCCAGGCTGGTCTCGGACTCCTTTCCTCAAGTGATCCACCTGCCTCAGCCTCCAAAGTGCTGGGAATACAGGTGTGAGCCACCCCGCCCGGCCCGAATCTGCTTTTTAATGTTAGAATGTGAGAAACTGTGGTCTAAGATGTTCGTGTTTTTCCCAGCTCCTTCCCTTTCTCCATCTCTGGACTCTTTGATGTAAACACAATAGTTCCTAAATCACTAGATTTACTCAGTGAGCATTTTGAAGCATCTACCGTGTCTGCTATTTTAAGCATCTGCCCTCAGGCTTTGTCCTAGAAATTGGGCATACATTGACCAACAAAATGTGGTCAGTGCAATAATAACGGGCTATGAGGAAACTACGCAGGGGAGACCTTAGCAGATATGTGTGGATTTACAAATCGTTGCAAGTAAGGAACTACTGACAGAGTCTGACTTTCCTATTAGCTCAGTTTCGTTCAAGGGAAATTGCTTCTACTTTATAAACAAATCTGTTTGAAAATATAGAAATTATATGGAATATTACTGTATAGAATTATGTAACCATCCATCAGTGTTAACAACAGAAACATCGATTTTTAGATTTTGTTATATTCCTTCTTTGATAGTTCTTCCCCAGTGACATTACTTACTTTTTCTCTACAGGTGGCCAGGAACAGAATGGTACACAGCAAAGCGTAGTTGTGGATATGCGTGAATTTCGAAGTGAGCTCCCATCTCTGATCCATCGTCGGGGCATTGACATTGAACCCGTGACTTTAGAGGTTGGAGATTACATCCTCACTCCAGAAATGTGTGTGGAGCGCAAGAGTATCAGTGATTTAATCGGCTCTTTAAATAACGGCCGCCTCTACAGCCAGTGTGTCTCCATGTCCCGCTACTACAAGCGTCCTGTGCTTCTGATCGAGTTTGACCCCAGCAAGCCTTTCTCTCTCACTGCCCGCGGTGCCTTGTTCCAGGAGATCTCCAGCAATGACATTAGTTCCAAACTCACTCTTCTTACACTCCACTTCCCCAGACTACGGATTCTCTGGTGCCCCTCTCCTCATGCAACGGCGGAGTTATTTGAGGAGCTGAAACAAAATAAGCCACAGCCTGATGCGGCGACAGCACTGGCCATTACAGCAGATTCCGAAACCCTTCCCGAGTCAGAAAAGTACAATGCTGGTCCCCAAGACTTCTTGTTAAAAATGCCAGGGGTGAATGCCAAAAACTGCCGCTCCTTGATGCACCACGTTAAGAACATCGCAGAATTAGCAACCCTGTCACAAGACAAGCTCACGAGTATTCTGGGGAATGCCGCAAATGCCAAGCAGCTTTATGATTTCATTCACACCTCTTACGCAGAAGTCGTATCGAAAGGAAAAGGGAAAAAGTGAACAGTGATGGCTGTTTTCTTATCCCACACCTGTGCTTTTCAGCTGCTCCTTGCCAGACATCATAGGTCGTCATTAATTATTAGGTTGGTATTTCATTCTTTTCCAATGCTCTCAATGGTTGTGCGGGGGACCAGAAGCCAGGATTCCTCTCTTAACTCTGCAGTTAGGCATCACTTTAACTTGCCTGTGCCTGCTCTTGTCCCTCCCTGCACCATCCATGCCAGGCTTAGCATGTTCCGGTTTGCAGGATCAGGTAAAGTTCCTACAAGTGTTTACAGAAGGTAGAAATTTTACCTGATCCTGACAGATCTCATTTAGAAAGGAACATGCTTTCTGTGAGGGACAAGAGGAGGCACAAGAAAGCTACCATTTTTAACAGTCCTTGTTATCTGGTGCAACATAAATAACAGTCTTAATTGCACTTAATACCAGTGCCCCGTGGCTCTCCAAATCTGTTCTTTGCTGTTGTGTCTACTGGACGTTTGAACTGATGTTTGTGTAGGAATCATGTTCTGACCCTTTTGTCTATGAAGGAGCCTTCTGGAACACTGAGAAGGAACATCTCTCTGCCATTCCTGACCAGTTCTCTCTACCATTTTCTTCAGCTCCATACTTCTTCTGCCTGTCTGCTCTAAGGAAATTTCATGGAGCCTTTAAGGTAGTCTAATTCAAGACAGTCTCCTCTAAAACTGGCTGACTAGTCTTCTAATGACCCGAACATATGTAGCATATACTATAACTTCATTGTTCAAAATTAGTATTTTTAAAACAAAATGAATTACCTATTTGCAAAAGTTAATGATGAAGAAGCTCTTAGAATTCTCAATTTTTGCACATATTCAGTCTCCTAATATCCGAGATCTCTAAGTCCAAATGGCTAGTTACAGAATTTTTTCAGACTTCCTCGTTTCCCAGCTCTTATATCCTAAGACACCAGCATCAGATCTTCTAGAAATATGACCTAATTGGCAGTGAGCCGAGATCGCGCCACTGCACCCCTGCCTGGGCAACAGAGCGAGACTTCGTCTCTATTAAAAAAAAAAAAAAGAAAGAAAAAGAAACACAACCTAAGCTCACCTTCCTGTGATTCGTATTTCTCACAATCCTGTGCCAGCGTGGCCCCTTTCTTCTCTGTGTGAAGACTCAAATGCAAGCCAATGAGTGGCCCGCTAAGCTCTTAAGATTTGGTTTTTCTGCCTTGAGATAAAAAGGATTGTCGGTAAATGAAAGATCAATGTATGGAATATATAAAAATTCAAAAGAAATACATTTAAAAATCCATAAAGAAAAAAATCTCATTCTAAACTTCCTGATTAAGTTGACTTTTTACGTAAGTATACAAATAGGATATTCACAGCATCTTTGTACAGTTTTTAAACTTTTATATTTAAACATTATTAACTTACCTGTTGTTCACACGTTGAGTAATGAGTAGGAAATTTTCTACCTCAGGAGCTGATACAAACATCAGTTCTGCTAGCCATATCACACATTTTAATGTTTCATCAACAGCTATTTTTTTGTTTTTTACAGTATTTGAACTAATAGTGGATCATGTAACACAAAACTGTCTTCGACTTTAACAAAATTATCATTATTATTATTATTATTATTTTTTTGAGGCAGAGTCTCCCTCTGCTGCCCAGGCCGGAGTGCAATGGCACGATCTCAGCTCACTGCAACCTCCGCCTCCCAGGTTCAAGCAGTTCTCCCTCCCAAGTAGCTGGAATTATAGGCGTGCACCACCACGCCCGGCTAATTTTTGTGTTTTTAGTAGAGACGGGGGTTTCACCATGTTGGCCAGGCTGGTCTCAAACTACTGACCTCAGGTGATCCACCTACCTCAGCCTCCCAAAGTGCTGGGATAACAGGCGTGAGCCACTGCACCCAGCCAACAAAATTATTATTATTTTTTTTTTTTTTTTTGAGACGGAGTCTCACGCTGTTGCCCAGGCTGGAGTGCAGTGGCGCGATCTCGGCTCACTGCAAGCTCCGCCTCCTGGGTTCACGCCATTCTCCTGCCTCAGCCTTCTGAGTAGCTAGGACTACAGGCGCCCGCCACCGCGCCCGGCTAATTTTTTGTATTTTTAGTAGAGACGGGGTTTCACTGTGGTCTCGATCTCCTGACCTTGTGATCCGCCCGCCTCGGCCTCCCAAAGTGCTGGGATTACAGGCTTGAGCCACCGCGCCCGGCAACAAAATTATTTTTAACTGTCCTTTCTGAACTGAACCTCTCACATTGGCATCTTGATTTATTGGTACTTAACAGTTTATATGGATTTTGAACTCTACACAAGGATACTACCAGAATGAATTGAGGGGTATCAGAACCAGATTGGTTATAGTAGAACCCTGTAAGATGATGTGGAGAGTAAGGAGAAGTACAAGAAATAAAAATTAGTTTAAGATGGAATAAAGATTTGGGCTGCTAATTTTTTCCCAGGATTCACAATATACCCGCTAGAATGGAAAACAAAAATTTGAATGATTACAACATTATTGTTAACATTCAATTTTGTATTTATTTTATTGAGTATAGTTCAGAGTGTATTAAAATAGACCTACCACTTCAAATGATGATTATTATAATGTCTCTTCACCCTGTTCTAGCACTTCTTGCAGTATGTGGTTTCTGTTTTTTTCTTGTATAATTCCACTTGCCTTTTATTGTTGTTTCATTATGTAAAAGGAACATCTTCACATAGCATATCCTATGAAAGGGGTTTCATTCCAAGTTGAGTTTTCAAAAATAAGGTCTTAAAGCTACCATTTTCAACAGTCCTTGTTATCTAGTGCAACATAAATAACAGTCTTAATTGCACTTAATGCCGGTGCCCCGTGGCTCTCCAAATCTGTTCATTGCTCTTGTATCTGCTGGACGCTTGAAGACAGGTGCACTGTCTCGTATGTATTTGAATTATGAACATTAATTTCTAATGAATTCTAAAATTGTCATTGTAAGTGAAAGCCTCTCGCTGCCACTTCCTCTTCCAACTACATAAATATATTTCAATGTATTTCCAGTTTTGGAAAATTTTCAATACATCCATCAAGTGTTTACTTAGATTTTTGTACAAATATTTTTACAATCTAAGAATCTTTGGTAAAGGAACTAGAGATGCATGCAGTTGCAAAATTAATGTATTTATTTTCCAGCAGAATTTTATTAACTTCATTTTTTTTCTCTCAAGATAGTAAATATCCAGTGTACTTATGAACTCATGTTTAGCTCTTTTAAAACCTTTTCTAAAAGCTAAATCAGCATTATTCTATTTTACAAGTTTTTTGTATAAAAATGTGAACATATGAGATATTGTGAGAAATCATTTTGTTTCATTTAAATCATAGTGCCTCTTTTGATACTTTCTTAAAATTATGCAAGAAGAAAACATTTTTAGTAGTGGTCATAAATATTATCCTTTTGGCAGTAAGTTATTACTTCTTCAGCCTGAAGCTCAGTAGACAATATGTCTATATATGTTTGAGTACATCCTGGTTACAGTTTCCCAGCTCATGAGGAACTGAAAATAGTCTCATTCATCAACCCACTAGGATGTGAAGGGTTAAGTCTAGATTTGGTCGCGTTGAAATCCCACAATATAGAATTAATAAATGGCCTTCAGCAGGAAAACCTACACTGAAGCAAATCCGAAAAAGTGGGTCATGGGAGACAGGCATTACCGGTCTTTCCTTTTGTTTTGCAAGCATAATTTGATTTTCCTTTGGCTCACAAAACTTCTTTGGGGAAATTCTGTTTTGTGTTCAGTTTAACCTGGAAATATCCTCTTAAAAACCAACATTTAGGAAAGTTCTTTTTTCATGATGGAGTATATTAAAATTAAGCCAGGCTTTGACATGAATTATCACTTTTCTTTATTATTTTGTTTTCTATTTTGGTTTATAGCTATTTCTGGCTCAGTTCTGAACTTCAGCACTTAATCATCTTTATCAACCACGTTTTTGGTGGCCTAAACCACTGTGCTGTTGTTTTTTAATTTAAAGATGCATAAGCCAAAATTTGGATGGAAGTGAGACATAACTGATTTATATGAATTTTAATGGGGTTGTATGTGTGTGTGTTTAATAAAATATATATTTATTCAGTATTTTCCTCAGCATTTTATGGGCAAAGTAAAAATAACAATGTATAGTGAAAGGGCATCTATTACCAGCACTGATAATTTAAAATCCTGAAAATGTTTCATTTTTTTTGTTTTTGTTATGAATAAACGATTAAAGGAGAAATGCTCTTTGAACCGCTGCTTTTGCTGTTTAATTCATTTGGTAACCTACTTTCTAAGACTTGAAAATACTGGTTACTTTTCCTTTCTGCTTTTCATTCTGTATCATGTCTCCTTAAGGAGGAAAACAAGACAAAACAAAAAAACTATTCTTCGGAAAATATTCATCTGTCAGTTTGTGATGAGTGTGCAGTGAGCACAATGCCTGGGATATCTTAGCTCAACAAAGGTGAATTCCTGGACACTCCTGCCTCGTACATTTTTGTTCCTTTAATGTCAGAGTTGGAAGAAATGAATTATCCTTTCAACACCTCTGGAATTTATTGTAATCTTTCAAACAAGCTTAATTATTGGTTATTGATTGACTCAATGATTTAATTACATTTGCTTCTGCTTCAAAATGTAGATCTGTATCCCTTTTTAACAAGGTGTGAGACAGGTTATTTCTCAACATGTTTTAGTGTCTGAATAAAACTTTGGCAGACTAACCCCTTCTTAGCAGCAGCGCTGCAACTCACATTTTTTAAAAATCACTTAGGCATTATCTCATTTAATCCTCATAACAAAGCCATGAAAGTACTATTATTTAATCTTGTTTTACAGTGATGAAACTGACACAGAGATGCTAAGTAATTTGCTCAAGGTCACCTAGTAGTAAATGGTGGAACCATGATTTGAAACGTTAATGTACAGCCCATAATGAAACAGTGGGGGCTGTGGGGAGTAGTGGGAAACATTTCTGTACGCTTTTATGTATCTGATTACAAATATGTCATAGAAAAAGCAAATTGGTTTTTTATTTTGTCTTTTGAGACGGAGTCTCGCTCTGTCACCAGGCTGGAGTGCAGTGGTGCGATCTTGGCTCACTGCAACCTCCGACTCCCGTGTTCAAGCTATTCTCCTGCCTCAGCCTCCCAAGTAGCTGGGATTACAGGCACCCGCCACCACACCCAGCTAATTTCTTGTATTTTTAGTAGAGATGGTGTTTCACCATGTTGGCCAGGATGGTCTTGTTCTCCTGACCTTGTGATCCGCCCGCCTCGGCCTCCCAAAGTGCTGGGATTACAGGCGTGAGCCACCGTGCCCGGCTTGCAAATTGGTTTGTTTTTTTATCTCTCTTAAAGTGTCAAAAGCAAGTATATAAAACTTAGATAATACTGAGTCTCCTCTCTGTGTAGAGCTAGATATTCAGCAGTAGCCTAGGCTGTCTGTGATTTTCTAGGGCCATATGCCTCTTGGTCACTGATTAGGAGGGCTATTTTGCAACCTCATAAGAATAGAGGTTAATTTAAATAAAACTATTGGCCATGCAAATGATTCTTGTCCGTTGCATTGCAAAAGCCATTGCCTAGTGTAGCATTAACCGGTTTTGCATTTTTTCAGAAATGTATTTCTGCACTCCTTTGACCAACAAACTCCAAATCTCCAGGTCTTTGACTTTCTTCTGAACCAGTCTTAATATCTTCCTGATTTCCTCATTGATTGAGTCAAATAAAATCTTTGACTTCTGTTTTGTTCTTTTTGTATGAGAGTCATGGTTTTAACTTTTTTTTTTTTTTTGAGATGGAGTCTTGTTCTACCACCCAGGCTGGAGTGCAATGGCACAATCTCGGCTCACTGCAACCTCCGCCTCCCAGGTTCCAGTGATTCTCCTACCTGAGACTCCCAAGTAGCTGGGATTACATGCACACACCACCACGCCTGGCTAATTTTTTGTATTTTTAGTAGAGACCGGATTTTGCCATGTTGGCCAGGCTGTTCTCGAACTTCTGACCTCAAGTGATCTGCTCGTCTGGGCTTACCAAAGTGCTGGGATTACAGGCATGAACCACCGTGCCCAGCCTATGGTTTTAACTTTTTGAAAATTGTCCTTTGTAATGGTATTGCCAGCATGAGCTCCTGAAGCTCCCATATAAAGATAAAACCCTGTTTCCAGCCTCATGCCTCCTAAAGTTATAAAATAGAGGAGGGTATATATATAAAATTGTATATATATAATTTATATATGTGTATATATATATATAATTAAGAAATATATATTTCTTAAATATGCAAGAAGTATAACTGGTACTAATACATTAATATGTTGAAAACTATAAACTGATTAGATATTAATTTTAAGAACTACAAATTTTAAGATGCTGGCATTTTTCAGTGGACTCATCCTCATTCTGTTTACAAAAGCTCCGCTGAATATTTAGTCTGAGTTCCTTTTCTGTGTAGCCGTTGACTATCAGTGTTAAAGAGGCTGATTCATGAATGAGAAATAAAAGGAATTTTAGATACTCCCAAGGATCTATTTGTGTGACTAAGATATTTCTACGTGAGAAGAACACAGCTCTCTGAGGCCTGAAAGGTAAACAAAATCAACTCAAGATTTTAAATAAAAGGGTTTTCTGGTTTCATGACAGTAGCAAATAAACCACGTCTAATGAAATGGTAGCATGGCATATTTGAGATGATAATATTTAGGGACCCTTTCCTATAATTATGAGCTCCAGAACTTGGCATCATTTAAAGAGTGCTCTTCACTGAGTAAAAGATGTACCTCCCCGTGCAGCTTTATTTCTGGGAAGGGTGACACCCAACAGAAGCTTAGGAGAGAAGACAGTTTAGTAGACCAAGAGAAGCGTGACCGGGTGGGTTTATTTTCAGCGTCAGGCATTATTGCATAAGGCAGAGGGCGCTCTCTGGGTTTGATGCTATAACAAACAGTCCACGCCATCAAGAGACATTCAGTCTTGCAGTGAAGAGAAGTCAAAGGTAGAAAATGAGCAGGTGGAAGAATAAAAATGCCACAAGAGAGAGAGATAAGTGTTCCTGAGGTCAGAGGAAGAAGTCATATCCCTGCAGGGAACAGGAATAGCCTCAGAGAGGAGGTAGAATTCGAGATGGGTCTTAAAAAACAGCTAGGATTTCAGCAGACAGATGCAGGGCACTCCACTTCAGCCCTGGTCTACTGCTTTGTGAAGAAACAGATGGGAAATAGGATAATGATGTTTCAAGAGGGAGTTGTGAACGCTAAGTAGGAGAAATAGGAGGGCCATATTGTAGGAGTCTCTTAAGGGCTAGGATGAGGAGTTTGTTCTTATTTCAGTAGAAAAGTGAATGTTCAATTAAGGAAAAAATGAAACAGAAGCCTTTTAAAATTTTGGTCTGGCAGTAGAGATTTTGAAATGGAAAGGAACTAATATTAATTGACAGTGTGTCATGTGGGTTATGGATGCTACCTTTACAGACAAAGAGACAGATACTGAGAGATTAAGAAATTAAAGCCACAGTGGAAGGACATTGCAGATTCAGACTCCAAAACCTGTCATCTTTCTGCCAGCCGTTGCTGGCTAGAAGGGAGGATTGGAGGTGAAAAGTCCACCTCAGAAGCTGTTGTAACAATCTAAGCAACAGACAACGAAAGCCAGAACTAGGATGACAGCTTTGGAAATGGAAGGAAAGACAATCTTTGGAAGGTGGCAAATGAAATGTATGCCTGGGAAGAGTCTAAATAATGCCTAGCTTTTAAGCCTGGGCTCAGGAGATGAGACTGTTGAAGAGAAAAGTTAAAGTCTGGAGAAGGACTTGATTTGGGAAAGGAGAAGTACGGTTTTAATTAGGTTGATTTTGAAAAAGCAGAGAGTCAGGGGACAGTCTTAATACAAGATGTAGTAGGGGTTGGGCGTGGTGGCTCATGCCTGTAATCCCAGCACTTTGGGAGGCTGAGGTGGGCGGATCACTTAAGGCCAGGAGTTCGAGACCAGTCTGGTCAACATGGTGAAACACCCATCTCCACTAAAAATACAAAAACTAGCGGGGCGTGGTGGTGCACACCTGTAGTCCCAGCTACTCGGGACGATGAGGCGTGAGACTCTCTTGAGCCTGGGAGGCTGAGGTTGCAGTGAGCCAAGATTGCACCACTGCACTCCAGCCTGAGTGACAGAGAGAGATTGCCTCAAAAAAGGGGGAAA
Organism: Macaca thibetana thibetana; assembly: GCF_024542745.1. Taxonomy (NCBI): domain Eukaryota; kingdom Metazoa; phylum Chordata; class Mammalia; order Primates; family Cercopithecidae; genus Macaca; species Macaca thibetana. The sequence goes on along the minus strand of NC_065597.1, from coordinate 61,796,564 downwards.
AAAAGAAAAAAAAAGATATAGTGGGCATCTGCATTGAAGTGAGAGCTGAAAACATTGGTTGAATAAATAAGTGGTTAAGGTTAAGAAACCTGAAACGACTAACAGAACGCTAAAAACGCCTACACTTAGGAGGTGGCAAGATAGAGACAGAATATGAGAAGAAGAAACTGAGTCATCCAGCAACCAGAATGAAAAGAGGAGGGAATTTCAAGGGAGTGACCCACAACATCAGGAGTTGAGCAGTGTGAGCGCTGGTGGCCTGGTGGCCTTGGAAGCAACAGTGAAGACAGCGCTGGTCATCCTGTGTGGTGCGTCCAGGAGACCTAGGGGCATGTGCCCGCCTGAGGGTCTGAGGAAGCCATGGGGGATGGTGAGGATGAAGAAAATGAGGATGAGGCAGGCTGAACAGAGGGGCGATTTTGCTCGTTGGTGATCAGGATGAGGAAGCAGAGCAAAGTGGGAGAAGGAAGACCCTAGAGAGAGAACAGAGAATTAGGTAGAACCAAAATTTAGTATTGTGGGGGATGGGGGTGGAGGGAAAAAACCGAACTTGGTTTTGCTTTTCTTCCTTTCACACCTACAGAAAACCTGTTTTTGTATTGAATTGCCTCTTCTTAAAGACCAGCATTTACATGATCCTGCTCCCCCCACGTGAAATGGAACAGGCACGCCACAATAAGTAGTAATGAGCCTTTTCGGCAGCCTTCTGTTTTAACAAAACGCTGCTGTTTGGCATTGAAGTTTGCTTGTGTTTAAGCTCGCGTTGGAACAGCCTAGAACCCCTCTCTGTTTGTAACCTGACTTTATAGTTTTGTTATTATTTAAAGCCTCCCTTTCAGCGATTTTTTAAAACCAAAATATATGCTGGCTAATGTCATCTGGAAACTGAAAGTCGATGTTCAGCAACTCTCACTCGCCAATCCTACAACTTGGTAAGGATTTTTATTTTGGTCGTACTGAGCTTACTGTAACTGGGGCGGCTGAGTTGCTATGGTAATTTGTTCTCAAAACAGAGCACTTTGCTTCAATGCATTGAAACAGCAGATAAATCTACTTCATGTTGACTTGATCGTGACATTAATTCTGGTTGAAACATCCTCCATGCTCCCATCAGGACTGGTGTATAGGAATTTTAAATTGGGGCCAAGAAGGCATTGGCTAAAAGAATTGCAACTTCGGCTTTTTAAACCCCGGCCTTCACAATTCATACAACTGAAGGCTGTTGGCTCACAGCCTAGAGCTCTGCCCCGGGGGCGGCTTGCAGCTGGGGAATGGTTCATCATTGAAGCAATTATGTGGTTAATGGCTCCAGTGTGGGCTTGGGCTGAGAGATGTGACTCATGCCGCCCTCTGTCACTAATAGATGGGGGTTGGGGGTGGGGTGGACAGGACTCAAGGACGCCCTGAAAACTCAGCTGCCTTTTCCCATTCCTCTTGCAAATAAATCCGTAACTCACTAAGATCTGCCCTTGGGATTATGGGAGGAAGATCTCAACTCTAAGACTTGGCACTCCCGGCCTCCATCGGTAGGGGTCCCCATTGAGTCACACGTCCTAAACTACACTGGCGCCCCCGAACACTTTAAGGATGACTGCCCTCCGAATTGGGGTGTATCTGCCTCCTATTCTTGCCTAACCATGACAGAGGAGAGACAAAAAGTAGATGCCTGACTTCCAGCATGACTCATTATAAACAAATAGAGGACAGATTGACTTCCTCTTATCAGAGCCCGAGTCTGTGCCCCAGGACAGAGCGTGAGTCAGAGCTGAAGTCCCAAGTCTTGTTGGGAATTTTCCCCCTGAGAAAGAGGTGGATTTTTCAGTAGAGTTCTGTTGATTTCTTGAATACTATCGGTGACCCCATGTTAAGCCCTGGGCTTCTGCCTGAGGTCACATCCCTTCAAAACCAAAAGAGCTTCCAGCGTAAGGATAAAAACTGGCTGGGCCCACAAAGAAACTCATTTGGAATTGATAGAAATGTTTGTAATTTTAGCGGTGATGGTTTTGCAATATATAGATGTCAAAATCGTAAAAGCATACACTCTTAATATGTGCAGTTTATTGTATATAAATTATACTTCAAATATTTTTTAAAAGAAACATAGTTTAGCAGGAAAAAAAAAAGATGTAGTAGACACCTGCATTGAATTGAGAACTGAAGACACTGGTTGAATAAATAAGTGGTTAAGGTAAAGAAACCCGAAACGACTAACAGAACACTAAAAATGCCTACACTTGGCTGGGCACGGTGGCTCATGCCTGTAATCCCAGCACTTTGGGAGGCCAAGGCAGGCGGATCGCCTGAGGTCAGCAGTTTGAGACCAGCCTCAACATGGAGAAACCCTGTCTCTGCTAAAAATACAAAATGAGCCAGGTGTGGTGGCACATGCCTGTAATACCAGCTACTTGGGAGGCTGAGGCAGGAGAACTGCTTGAACCTGGGAGGCGGAGGTTGCGGTGAGCCGAGATTGTGCCATTGCACTCCAGCGTGGGCAACAAGAGCGAAATTCCATCGCAAAAAAATAAAATAAAATGCCTACACTTAGGAGATGGGAAGACAGAGACAGAATATTAGAAGAAGAAACTGAGTCATCCAGCAACCAGAATGAAAACAGGAGGGAATTTCAAGGGAGTGACCCACAATATCAGGAGTTGAGGAGTATGAGCGCTGGTGGCCTGGTGGCCTTTGACGCAACAATGAAGACACTGCTGGTCATCCCATGTGGTGTTTAACTATTACTGTGATTTATCATGAAGCTCAGCGTTCCCTCCTCCCTTCCCCATCCATACCGATTTATCGCTTGTATTTGGGTGCAAACACACACAAAGTACCTGCCTGAAGGGACCATGAGGTCACAGCATCTAATGCTGATCTCAAACTCCCAGAGTGTGTGTTAGTAGGTGACATTTATTTTTACTCAACTCCCTATTTCAGTAGGCAAAAGAGAATGAAGGCAGTCAGGATAGGTGAAACCCAGGTTGGTGACAAATTTGGAGGAGGGAGGGGGAGATGTTGGATATTAGGTTGGTGCAAAAATAATTGTGGTTATTATGCCAGGAGCGGTGGCTCATGCCTGTAATCCCAGTACTTTGTAATCTTACTCTGTAATCCCAGTACTGTAATGCCCAGAGGCTGAGGCAGGAGGATCACTTGAGGTCAGGAGTTTGAGACCAGCCTGGCCAACATGGTGAAACCCGTCTCTACTAAAAATACAAAAATTAGCCGGGCGTGGTGGCCAGTGCCTGTAATGCCAGCTACTCAGAAGGCTGAGGCAGGAAAATCACTTGAACCCAGGAGGAGGAGGTTGCAGTGATCTGAGATTGCACCACTGCACTCCAGCCTGGGTGACAGAGCAAGCCTCTGTCTCAAAAAGAAAAAGAAAAAAGAAAATAAAACATTTTTTAAAAAGTAATTGCAGTTATTGCTGTTACTTTTAATGGCAAAAACCGCAATTACTTTTTTTTTTTTCTTTTTTTTGAGATGGCGTTTCCCTCTTGTTGCCCAGGCCAGAGTGCAATGGTATGACCTTGGCTCACTGCAACCTCTGCCTTCCAGGTTCAAGTGATTCCCCTGCCTCAGCTTCCCGAGTAGCTGGGATTACAGGCATGCGCCACCACAGCCGACTAATTTTATATTTCTAGTAGAGACGGGGTTTTGCCATGTTGGTCAGTCTGGTCTCGAACTCCTGACCTCAGGTGATCCACCCACCTCAGCCTCCCAAAGTGCTGGGATTACAGGCATGAGCCACCATGCCTGGCCCACAATTACTTTTACAACAACCTAGTAACAAAGGAAAAAGAAGCACCTTCAAGGTACCCCACCCCAGGCGGCCACAGGACAGGAGAAGGCTGTTTACGCCTTCAGATTTCAGCAAATGCAAGTTGAGTCAAGCCAACAGCATGACGGCATGCAAGGTCTGTGCCATTGGGCTGGGGGGGCCACAAAACACGCACACGTGAAATGACTTAACACTTGGAAACCAGCACACCAGGGAGCAAATTAATTTAGGGAGAAATGAACACATGCATTCTTAGATGGCACAAAAGAAAGGTTTGTGCAAGCCAGGTTAATCAAAGAGCAAGCAACCATGAGGGTGGAGTGGCCTGGATTTGTTTTTAAATGTAAATAACTTCAATTGGGAAAATATGAACATGTATCCATGCATGGACTTGCTTATGATCTTCAGAAAAGTACATGATCCCTCTCTCTTTCACATAAATGCCCTTCATGATGGAAAAGGAGGCTTTGCCTTCCTCTTGCTATAGGTATTCTCTTGGGGATACCTACTTCTGACTGCTAACCTTATGGGAAAGGTCTTTCATTTCGACTGCTAACTTCATCCAAAAGGAATTACTTATTTCTTTCATTTCCCCTTCAGTCTCTGGTAAGGCCAGCATTTTCATGCTGCCATCTTTTGGCAAACAAATTCAACATACACAAGTAATTTGGAGAACTTGCCATCTTAACAGGAGGGTCAGCTGGGCCCGGTGGCTCACGCCTGTAATCCCAGCACTTTGGGAGGCTGAGGCAGGCGGATCAGTTGAGGTCAGGAGTTTGAGACCAGCCTGGCCAACATGCTGAAACCCTGGCTCTACTAAAACTGCAAAAATTAGCCGGGCATGGTGGCAACTGCCTGTAATCCCAGCTACTCAGGAGGCTAAGGCATGAGAATGGCTTGAACCCCGGAGGCGGAGGTTGCAGTGAGCTGAGATCGTGCCACTGCACTCCAGCCTGGGCAACAGAGAGGCACTCAGTCTCCAAACAAACAAGCAAACAAACAAGAGGGTCATTAATGTTGGCAGTCTTTTTCTGAATCTCCTAACCTCTCAGTCACTGTCACTAAATCTGTATGTGCAATGTGTGTGTGTGTGTGTGTGTGTGTGTGTGTGTGTATTTTTTGACCCTCTGGATTCTGTACCTATTTTGAAGGCGTGTCCTTGCCACAGTGGCTGATCTTACATATATCTGTCCGTGTCCTTAATTTCTAAAGACAGTCCCAAATTTTCACAATTTTTTTGACATACCTCCATAAATATACATTCATACTTTGTAGGTCATTTTCTGCTATTTAAATATGATCTATCAGAAGAATGCTTCATTCAACAAGTATTTTCTCTTGACATTCGGGGTCTAAAAAATTATTGTTTGGAAAAAAATGTCAATTTATTCCACAAACATTCAGAAAGCGTCTTCTGCGTGCCAGAACAGTCAAGCCCAGCCCATAGTTTGGAGTTAAAGTTGTAGTTTTCTCCAAGTCTTAAAGAGTGCAAAAAGCAAAGCCAGCTTTTGTATTTGTAATGATGGAATTACAGTAAAGTGCTCCTTAGATATACATTTTTTTGAAAATAACACTCATTGCCTGGAAATGAGCAAAGCTTCACAGCACTGTGATCTGTATTACAGAGTTCTGGGTGCTAAGAGCATAGGTTACAGGAGCTGTAAAAGTATACTTCTCCATGGCAGACTGCCAAGCAAGGGCTTATTTCACATTTAATGCCTTGTAGGAAAAAGATAGCCCAAGTTGAACAGATGAGAAAGTTCAGTCGTCTTGAAAAGCGAAGAACCCATGTCCTCAGCTGTTCGGATCTTCAGGCTGTTCGCCAGTTTCGAGGAGTGGTGTCAGAGGGCAGTTTTGAAATGAGAGAGAAGGTTTATAAAAGGAAGGACGTGTTCCAGGTAGATCTTTATACTGTATTCCTTAGAGCTGTGCTGGAGAAGCTTTTGTGATATGGTTTTTCACTGGGGCTCCAAACCTTTGATGTATCCCTTCAAACTGAGTCTTCCATCTGTAGTCCAGATTGGAGCTTCCTGCATTTCCTTGAGTTTATCATCTTGTTTCTTTTCTCATACACTACTGTTTAAAGATAGGTGTTTTTGTTTTTAATCGGGCCACTAGTGCATAGAATCAGAATAATCATAATTATTGGTTTATCAAACACATCATGGACCCATGCATGACCTGCTCTGATTCATTTAGTTTGTCATTTTTATTTTGTATTTTTTTATTTTATTTATTTATTTATTTATTTATTTATTTATTTGAGACAGAGTCTTGCTCTGTCGCCCAGGCTGGAGTGCAGTGGCACGATCTCAGCTCACTGCAATCTCCGCCTCCCGGGTTCAAGCAATTCTCATGCCTCAGCCTCCTGAGTAGCTGGGATTACAGGCAGCTGCCACCATGCCCGGCTAATTTTTGCATTTTTAGTAGAGACAGGGTTTCACCATGTTGGCCAGGATGGTCTCGAGCTCCTGACCTCGGGATCTGCCCATCTTGGCCTTCCAAAGTGCTAGGATTATAGGCGTGAGCCACCATGCCCAGCCCATCTTCTTTCTTTTTCTCATACACTACTGTTTGTTTAAGATAGGTGTTTTTGTTTTTATTGGGGTCACTAGTGCATAGAATGAGAATAATCATAATTATTGGTTTATTAAACACATCATGTATCCATGCATGACCTGCTCTGATTCATTTAGTTTGTTATTTTTAATAATGCAGAAAGTAATGAAGTGACCACTCCCCACAACCCAAACAGGACCTTGACAATAAGATTGTAACTTTCATCTAATGATCCAGACCCACACTCCACCCTATTTCCCTACCTCTCCCGAGCCACAGTGAATCCTCCTTCTGATGTATGTGGTTTGCTATTCCCTGGCTTTCTTTTTCATACAGTCTTATTCTTGTATGTATTATGTTCAGTCCAAAAAGTGTGTGCGTATGTTCATAAGTTTATAAAAAGTGTAGTTTTTTAGGACTCACTTATATTGGTAAGATTTCTCCTGTTGTTACACGCCGCTGTTCTTCACTCGTTTGGACGCCTCTTTAATATGTCATTAGATGAACATACCACAGTGGATCAGCAGCCTTCTCCTGACTGGTCACTTGGGTTGCTCACAGGTCCTTTTTTAAAACATTTTTAATTGTTGTGGGTACATAGTAGGTATATATATTTATGGAGCACCGGAGATATTTTAATACAGGCATACAATGTGTAATGATCACATCAAAGTAAATGGGGTATCCATTACCTCAAGTATTTATCTTTTGAGTTACAAACATTCCAATTATACTCGTTTAGGTTGGTGTTTTCTTTTTTGGTTTTTTTTTTGAGACAGAGTTTCACTCTTGTCACCCAGGCTAGAGTGCAATGGCGCGATCTGAGCTCACTGCAACCTCCGCCTCCCGGGTTCAAGTGATTCTCCTGCCTCAGCCTCCTGAGTAGCCGGGATTACAGGCGTGCACCACCACCCTCGGCTAAGTTTGTATTTTTAGTAGAGATGGGGTTTCACTATGTTGGGCAGGCTGGTCTCAAACTCCTGACCTCGGGTGATCCCCCTGCCTTGGCCTCTCAAAGTGCTGGGATTACAGGCATGAGCCACCATGCTCTACCATGTTTAGTTATTTTTAAATGTGTAATAAGTTACTGTTGACTGTAGTCACCCTGTTGTGCTATCAAATACTAGTTCTCATTCATTCTATATAATAATATTTTTGTACCCATTCCCCAGCCCCACTCCCATCCCACAGTACCCTTGTCAGCCTCTCATAACCGTCGTTCTACTCTCTATTTCCATGAGTTCAATTGTTTTGATGTTTAGCTCCCACAAATAAGTGAGAACACAGGAAGTTTGTATTTCTGTGCCTGGCTTATTTCGCTTCACATAATGACCTCCAATTTCATCCATGTTGTTGCAAATGATGGGATCTCATTCTTTTTTATGGCTGAATAGTACTCCATTGTGTATAAGTACCACATTTTCTCTATCCATTTGCCTGTTGCTAGACACTTAAGTTGCTTCCAAATGTTGGCTTTTGTGAATAGTGCTGCAGTAAACATGGGAATGCAGATGTCACTTTGGTAAACTGATTTCCTTTCTTTTGGGTATATACTTAGCAGGGCAACTGCTGGATTATAAGGTAGCTACATTTTTAGTTTTTTGAGGAACCTCCAAAGTATTCTCAACAGTGATTGTACTAATCTACATTCCCACCATCAGTGTACAAGGGTTACCTTTTCTCCACATCCTCGCCAGCATTTGTCACCTGTCTTTTGGATAAAAGCCATTTTAGGCCAAGTACAGTGACTCATGCCTGTAATCCCAGCACTTTGGGAGGCCAACGCAGGTGGATCACAAGGTCAGGAGTTCAAGACCAGCCTGGCCAACATAGTGAAACCCCATCTCTACTAAAAATACAAAAAATTAGCCAGAAGTGGTGGTGGGCACCTCTAATTCCAGCTACTTGGGAGGCTGAGGCAGGAGAATCACTTGAGCCCAGGAGGTGCAGGTTGCAGTGAGCCAAGATCGCGCCATTGCACTCCAGCCTGAGTGACAAGAGTAAAATTCCATCTCAAAAAAAAAAAAAAAAAAAAAAAAAAAAAAAGCCATCTTAAGTGGTGTGAGGTGATATTCCATCATAGTTTTGATTTGTATTTCTCTGATAATCAGTGCTGTTGAGCACTTTTTCATATGCCTGTTTGCCACTTGTATGTCTTCTTTTGAGAAATGTCTATTCGGGTATTTTGCCTATTTTTTTATTGGATTATTAGATTTTTTTTCCTATGAAGTTGTTTGAACTCCTTAAATATTCTGGTTATTAATCCCTTGTCAGATGGGTAGTTTGCAAATATTTTTTCCCATTCTGTGGGTTGTTTCTGCATTTTGTTGATTGTATCCTTTGCTGTGCAGAAGCTTTCTAACTTGATGTGATTCCATTTGTCCATTTTTCTTTGGTTCCCTGTGCTTGTGGGATATTACTGAAGAAATCTTTGCGCAGTCCGATGTCCTGGAGAGTTTCCCCAGTGTTTTCTTGTAGTTTCATAGTTTGAGGTCTTAGATTTAAGTCTTTAATCCATTTTGATTTGATTTTTGTATGTAATGAGAGATAGGGGTCTAGTTTCATTCTTCTGCATATGGATACCCAGTTTTCCCGGCACTATTTATTGAAGAGATTGTCCTTTCCCAATGTATGTTCTTGGCACCAATGTTGAAAATGAGTTGACTGGAGATATATGAATTCATTTCTGGGTTCTCTATTCTGTTCCATTAGTTTATGTGTCTATATTTTTGTGCCAGTACATGCTGTTTTGGTTACCAAAGCTCTGTAGTATAATTTGAAGTTAAGTAATGTGATTCCTCCAGTTTCATTCTTTTTGCTCAGGATAGCATTGTCTATTCTGGGCCTTTTGTGGTTCTGTATAAATTTCAGGATTTTTTTTTTCTGTTTTTGTGAAGAATGTCATTGGTATTTCAACAGAGATTACATTAAATCTGTAGATTGCTTTAGGTAGTATAGACATTTTAACAATATTGATTCTTCCAATTCATGAACATGGAATATCTTTCCATTTTTGGCATGCTATTCCATTTCTTTCATAAGCATGTTACAGTTTTTACTGTAGAGCTCTTTCACTTCTCTGGTTAATTCCTAGATATTTTATTTTATTTGTAGCTATTATAAATAAGATTACTTTCTTGGATTTCTTTTTCAGATTGTTCACTGTTGACATATAGAAATGCTACTGATTTCTCTATGTTGATTTTGTATCCTGCAACTTTGTACTCAATTTGTTCATCAGTTCTAATAGTTTTTTGGCAGGGTCTTTAGTTGGAAAAACGTATAAGATCATATCATCTGCAAACAAGGATAATTTGACTTCTTCCTTTCCAGTTTGGATACTCTTTCTTTCTTTCTCTTGTCTGATTGCTCTAGCTAGGACTTCCAGGTACTATGCTGAATAACAGTGGTGAAAGTAGGCATCCCTGTCATGTTCCAGATCTTAGAGGAAAAGCTTTCAGTTTTTCCCCATTCAGTATGATACTAGCTGTGGGTCTGTCATATATGGCTTTTGTTGTGTTGAAATATGTTCCTCCTATACCCAGTTTTCTGAGGGTTTTTATCATGAAGGGATGCTGAATTTTATTAAATTCTTTTTCAGCATTAATTGAAATGGTCGTGTGATTTTTGTCCTTCATTCTGTTAATATGATGTATCACACTGATTGATCTCTGTATGTTGAACCATTCTTGCATGCTGGTATAAATCCCACTTGGTCACGATGAATGATCTTTTTAATGTATTGTTGAATTCATTTTGTTAGTATTTTTTTGAGGATTTTTGTATCAATGTTCGTCAGGGGTTTTGGCATATAGTTTTCATTTTTTGATGTTTCTTTGTCTGGTTTTGGTATCAGGGTAATACTGGCCTTATAGAATGAGTTTGGAAGTATTCCCTCCTCCTCTATTTTTCAGAAGAGTTTGAGTAGGACTAGTAGAATTGGTATAGTTCTTCAAATGTTTGGTAAAATTCAGCAGGGAAGCCACTGCATCTTGGGCTTTTCTTAGCTGGGAGGCTTTTTATTATTGCTTTGATTGCATTACTTGTTATTGATCTGTTCGGGTTTTGGATTTATTTGTGGTTCAATCTTGGTGGGTTGTATGTGTCTAGAAATTTATCCATTTCTTCTAGGTTTTCCAATTTATTGGCATATAGTTGCTCATAGTAACCTCTAATGATTCTTTGAATTTCTGTAGTATTGGTTGTAATATCTCCTTTTTCATTTCTAATTTTATTTATTTGGGTCTTCTTTCTTTTTTTCTTCTCTCTCTTTTTTTCTTAGTCTGGCTAAGAGAGTGTTGATTTTTTTTATCTTCTCAAAAAACCAACTTTTCATTTCCTTGAGCTTCTGCAATGTTTTCTTCATTTCAATTTTATTTATTTCTGCTCTGATCTTTATCATTTCTTCTCATCCACTAATTTTCGGTTTGGTTTACTCTTACTTTTCTAGTTCTTTAAGATGAATTGTTAGGTTATTTGAAGTTTTTCTCTTTTTTTGATGTAGATGCTTAGAGCTATAAACTTTCCCCTTGGTGCTGCTTTCACAGTAGCCCATAAGTTTTGGTATGTCGTTTCCATTATCATTTTTCTCCAGAACATTTTTAATTTCCTTCTTAATTGCTTCACTGACCCACTGGTCATTCAGGAGCATATTGTTTTAATTTCCATGAATTTGTATAGTTTCCAAAATTCTTGTTATTGATTTCTAGCTTTATTCCATTGTGGTCATAGAAGATACCTGCTACAATTTCAACTTTTAAAAAACTTTTAGGATTTGTTTTATGGCCTAACATATGGCCTGTCCTTGAGAGTGATCCATGTGCTGAGGAGAAGAACGTGTATTCTGTAGTTCTCGGATGAAATGTTCTGTAAATATCTATTAGGTCCATTTGGCCAATTGTACAGATAAGTCTGATGTTTCTTTGTCAGTTTTCTGCTGGGATGATCTGTCCAATGCTGAAAGTGGGATGTTGAAGTCTCCAGTTATTATTGTACTGGGGCTTATCTCTCTCTTTATCTCTAATAATATTTGCTTTATATATATGGGTGCTCCACTGCTGGGTGCATATATACTTAAAATTGTTATATCCTCTTGCTGAATTGACCCTTTTATCATTATATAGTGACCATCTTTGTCTCCTTTTATAGTTTTTCTCTTGAAACCAATTTTGTCTGATATAGGTATAGTTACTCCTGCTCTTTTTGGGTTTCCGTTTTCAAGGAACATCTTTTCCTATCTTTTTATTTTCAGTCTATGTGTGTCTTTATAGATGAAGTGGGTTTCTTGAAGGCAACAGATCTTTCAGTCTTTTTAAAAAAATTCCTTCAGCCATTCTATGACTTTTGATTGGAGAGTTTAGTTCATTTATATTAAATACTATTATTAAGGATTTATCCTGCCATTTTGTTATTTGTTTTTCTGATTGTCTGGTGGTCGTCTCTTCCTTCCTTCTTTCCTTCCTTCCTGTCTTCCTTTTAGTGAAAGTGCTTTTCTCTGGTGGTATGTTTAAATTTCTTTGTTTTTATTTTTTGTGTATCAGTTGTATGCTCTTTGTTTTGAGGTTACCATGAGGCTTGCAAATAATGTCTTATAATTCACTATTTTAAACTGATGATAACACTGATTGCATAAACAAACTAAGAAGCAAAGAGAAAACTAATAAAAAATCTACACTTCAACTTCATTCCCCCATTTTAAAACTTTTTGTTGTTTCTATTTATATCTTATTATACTGTCTATATCTGGAAAAGTTTTTATTATTTTTATTGGCTCATCTTTTAGCCTTTCTACTCAAGACATGAATAGTTTACACACCATGATTACAGTATTATAATATCCTGTGTTTTCTTTGTACTTACCAGTGAGTTTTGTACCTTCAGATGATTTCTTATTGCTCATTAATGTCCCTTTCTTTCAGATTGAAGAACTCCCTTTAGCATTTCTTGTAGGACAGGTCTGGTGTTGATGAAATCCCTCAGCTTTTGTTTGACTAGGAAACTCTGCATTTCTTTTTCATGTTTGAAGGATATTTTCCTATCCTGGGATAAAAGTTATTTCCCTTCAGCACTTTAAATATGTTATGCCATTCTCTCCTGGCCTGTAAGGTTTCCATTGAAAAGTCTGCTGCCAGACATTTTTCTCTTGCTGCTTCCAGGATCCTTTCTTTATCCTTGACCTTTGGAGGTTTGATTATTAAATGTCTTGAGGTAGTTTTATTAGGGTTAAATCTCCTTGTTGTCCTATAATCTTCTTGTAATTGAATATTGATGTCTTTCAGGTTTGGGAAGCTCTTCGTTATTATCCCTTTGGATAAACTTTCTACCAGTATCTTTCTCTACTTCTTCTTTAAGGCCAATAACAGATTTGCCCTTTAGAAACTGTTTTCTAGATCCTGTGGGTGTACTTCATTGTTTTTTATTCTTATTTCTTTTGTCTCCTCTGACTGTGTATTTTCAAATAGCCTATCTTCAAGCTCACTAATTCTTTCTTCTGCTCAATCAATTCTGATGTTAAGACACCCAATGCATTCTTCAATATGTCAATTGTATTCTTCAATTCCAGAATTTCTGCTTGATTCTTTTAAAGTATTTAAATCTCTGTTAAATTTATCTGGTAGAATTCTGAATTGCTTATCTGTGTTGTCTTGAATTTTGCTGAGTTTCCTCAAAATAGCTATTTTGAATTCTCTGTCTGAAAGGTCACATATCTCCATGTCTTCAGGATTGGTCCCTGGTGCCTTATTTAGTTTGTTTGGTGAGATTATGTTTTCCTGGATGGTCTTCAGGCTTGTAGATGTCTGTTTGTGTCTGGACATTAAAGAGTTAGGTATTTATTATAGCCTTTGTAGTCTGGGCTTCTCTGTACCTATCCTTCTTGGGAAGGCTTTCCAGGTATTCAAAGGGACTTGGGTGTTGTAATCTAAGTTTTTGTTCGCTGTAGACAAATTTTCATTAGGGGACACTCCAAGCCCAGTAACACTGTGGCTCATGCGGACTCGTAGAGGTACCACCTTGGTGGTCGTGGATAAGATCCAGAATTCTCTGGATTACCATGCATAGATTCTTATTCTTTTCCCTTACTTTCTCCAAACAAATGGAATCTCTCTCTCTCTTTCTCTCTCTCTCTCTCTCTCGCTCGCTATCTGAAACTAGGAGAGGAATGACACAAGCACCTCTGTGTCCACTGCCACTGGGACTGTGCTGAGTCAGGCCTGAAGTCAGCTCACTGCTCAGTTTCACCCAAGGCCCATGGTAACCACTGCCTGGCTACCACCTATGTTCACTCAAGGCCCTAGGGTTCTACAGTCAGCAGGTGACAAAGCCAGCCAGGCTGGTGTTCTTCCCTTCAGGGCAATGAGCTCCCCTGAAGCCCCACGCAGCTCCAGAGATGCCAGGAGTCAAGGACTGGAGTCAGAAACCTTAGGAATCTACCTGGTGTTCTATTCTACTTTAGCTGAGCTAGCACCCAAGCCATGAAACAAAGTCTCTCCCACTCTTTCCTTACTTTCCTCAAGCAGAGGAGTCTCTCCCCATGGCCACCACCACCCCAGGCCAATGATGGGTCCTGCCTGGCTACCACCAGTGTTCACTCAAGGCCCAAGGGTTCTCCAGTCAGCTTGTGGTGAATGTTGCCAACCCTGGGACTCACCCTTCAGGGCAGTGGGCTTCCCTCTGGCCCAGGGCAGGTCCAGAAGTGCCATCCAAGAGCCAAGACCAGGAATCAGGGACCCCAAAAGCCCACCTGGTTCTCCACCCCACTGTGGCCAGGCTGGTACCTAAGCTGCAAGACAAAGTCCCCTTTATGCTTCCCTTTCCTTTTCTGTAGCAGGAGGAGTCTCTCCTCATAGCCACAATAGCTGGGAATGTGCTGGGTCACACCTGAAGCCATCATGTCTCTGAGTCTTACCCAAGGCCCACAGTGAGTACTGCCTGGCTACCACTGCTGGTTATTCAGAACCCAAGGGCTCCTTAGTCTAGAAGTGATAAATCCTGCCAGGTCTGGGTCCCTCCCTTCATAGAACTGGGTCCCCTTTCTGGCCCACGGTGTGTTTAGAAATGTCGTTCAGGAACTAGGACCTGGAATGCGGGCCTACTGCAGTTGAGCCGGTATCCAAGTTGCAAGACAAAGCCTGTTTTTTATTCTTCTCTCTCCTCTCCTCAAGTGAAAGGGAGGAGTCTCTCCCAGAGCTGCAAGCTGCACTGCCTGGGGTTGGGGGAGGGTTGGTGCAAGCACTCCCTTAGCTGCCCTACCTGTTGTCTCACTAAGTCGTGTGCCCTTCAAGTCCACTGGTTCCAAGCCCAACACAGCACCAGGACTTATGCAGAAATTGCAATCCTTGTGGCCTAGACTGCCTTTTAAGTTTACTTAGGACCCCGGAGCACTGTAGCCCCTGGTGACAAGGCTGGCTGGAATTCAGGTTCTGACTGCTGGGATGGATGACTCTCCTCTGGCTAGGGCTGGTCTAAATGCTGCCTCCATTGGCTCTGGCTGATTTCTCCCCCATGTTGCTTTCCACTATGACAGGGCAGCACTGGGTTCCAATGCGAGGTCCTACAATCACTGTGCTGTCCCACCCCCAAGTGCACTGATTCTCTGTGCCACACAGCCACTGCTGGGGAAAGGAGGAAGGGTAGCATTGGCAACTCAAGACTATCTTTCCTACCTTCTTCAGTGCTTCTTTCCTTAATGTAATGTTAAAACCAGGTACTGTGATTGCTCACCTGATTTTTGGTTCTTATGAAGATGCTGTTTTGTGTGGATAGTTGTTCAATTTGGTGTTCCTGTGGGCAGGAGAATTGGTGGAGGTTTCTGTTTGGCCATCTTCCTCTGCCTCCTCTCCTCCACAAGTTTTCGGTATTACTCTAAACAGTGCTTTTATCAACATTCTTGTGTCTAGTCTTATGACTTATACAAGTGTGTGCAAACATTTCTCTTAAGTATGTACCTAGAAAGAAAATTGCTGGGTTGGATGGTTTATGTATGTTCAACTTCAGGGTAGAGGGCCAAACTGTTTTCTGAAGTGCTTGCCCTTACACTCAGGTCAGTAATGTCTATGAGAAATGATGGAGCCATATTCTCTCCAACACTTGATATTATCAGACTTTTTAATTTTTGCTGATTAATTGTGCATAATATAGTACCTCATTATGGTCCTGATTTGCATTTTCACCTTCAGTGCCAAGCATCTCTTTTACTGGATTGACCACATGTCTCCTTTCTTTTTCTGAGACGTATCTGTTTATGGTTTTTGTCCATTTTTCTACAGTTGTTTGTGCTTTTCTTTTTTTTTTTTTCCTTTATTTCTCAGCTCCTAGAACTGATATGCTTTTCTTATTAAAAGGAGTACTGAATATGTTCTCAATACTGATCCTTTGTTTATTTCTTTTCACTTTCTTTAAGGTATCTTTTGATGAACAAAAGTTCTTAATATAGCAAAATGTATCACTCTTTTATAATTAATCTTTTTTGTTTGAGATATCTTTTGAGAAATTGTTTAATAAGTCCTTTCTACTATAATATCTAAAATATTTAACTGTATCTTATACTAAGTGTTTTTAAAGTTGATTTTATTTATTTATGATGTCATGGAAGATCTAAAAATTTTATCTTTTTCCATGTCTATCATATACAAAATTTCCACTTTATATACAGTCTGTTCATGCTCTTAATTCTCTTCTCTTGATGAATGTATTTCTCTCTGCACCAATACACTGTCTTACTACAGCTTTATTAATAATTCTGATATATGGTAGGGCCAGACCTGTCTCTACTCTTTCTCTTCAGAAGTGTCCTACTAATTCTTGGCCCGTTACTGTTCCAAATAAATTTTAGAATTATCTTACCAAGCTCCATAAAATCTCTGTTGGGATTTTTAACTGCAATTATCTTTAAAGCTCAATCTAGGGAGAATTGACCTATTCCCAATATTTATCCATGAACATATTTCTCTCCATTTATTTCACCTTCTTTACTATCTCTTAATAAAATTTTATAATTTTCCATGTAGGGATTACAGATATCTTTTATTAGATTTATTCTAGGATATTTTATATTCTCTAGTACCATTAAAAATTATTGTCTTTAATTATATCTTCTACTCTGCTGTTGGTGTAGTAAAAGCAATGGAATTTTTCACTTTAATGTCACACCCAGGAACCTAGTTAAATCTCATTTCTAATGCCTTAACTGTGGCTTCTTTTGGCTTCTCTGTATGATTATCCTGTTACCTGAAAGTTATGACCATTTTATTTCTTCCCTTCCAATTCCTAAGCCTCTAATTTATTTTTCTTGTCTTATTACACTGTAGAACCTCCAATACAATGTTGGATGGATGAGATGATAGTAAACACCCTTGTCTGCTTTCTGATTTGTACAAGAATACTTCCAATCTTTTTGGATCTGTGATTCCAGTCCTAGCTTTCTATATGCTTCATAACTTATAACCTCATGTTTCCTTTATTTCTTTCTATATTTTGCTTGTTTAAAGATAATTTTTGATTGGAGCTTATTTATTTAAATTTAAATAAATTAGAAAATATTCTGAAAATATTTATAAAGTATACATAATTTAAAAATATAAGCAGTTACAATCATAGTAGTAATGTCAAACAAATGATACTAAATCAACTTTTATTTGCTCCTCATAACTTTCTCCCTAATATGTAGGGCAGCTTAATAAGATGCTTTGGGTTAGGTTACCAGAATGGTTGGGTTAGTTCCCAGGGTTACACAATATTAGAGCTAGAAGAAGCTTTAGAGGTAACATTGAGGAACCCAAAGCCTATTCATTCAACGAATATTAACCAAGAACCAACTTTGTGCCAAGTATTGTGTTAGACCCTAACAATATGGTACAGAATAAGTCAGACAAGATCTCTGCTTTCCTAGAGTTACCTTCTCATCAGGGGAGAGAACAAGGAGACAAATAAGATTACAGATTGTTTTAAGTACAGTGAAGAAATAGGATGGTGAAAAAGAGAAAGAAAAACTGAGAAAGCCATTTTCCTCAGGCCTCTTTTATTCTTGTTTGCCTTCCTGAAAGTGATACTGAATAATACAGCAGCCTACAACCAGTCTACCCTTCCATTTTGAGAAACCAAGTTGGGGGTGGCGGGGGCACAGGGAACAGACGCCTCACACAACTGGTTAAATCACTGTCTGGGTATGTCTGCCAAAGCCAGCAGTCCAGACCCCACACCAAAGCTACGGGAACATGAGGGAAAAGGGCTGATGTTCTCTGTCTGAGTATGCAAGAGTGCATAAGCTCTGTGATCCCGTGGCGTCTGGCACAACCTCAATGATCAGAACTCCTCTGCACCAGAATCTTATGCTAGGTGCCAGGGCTACCCAAGATGACACATTTAATGGTCCTGCCCTCAGTACTATGGGGAACATACTGATGCTTTCAAAGCAACATGGACATATCATTATCAGAGTTCACTGAGAACAGAGAGGGGACTATCTAACCTAGTCTTGGAAGTCAGGGGAGGCTCCCTGGAGGAAGCGATGCCTGATGTAACAGTTTATACTGCCATCAACAGCAGAGAGCCATATTGCTGGTGGGGAGCTAGCAAGTTAGCTCTGAGGTTAAGAGTACAAGCTCTGGGCTCACACAGCCTAAACAAAAAGTTAGTGTCTTTTTGTTTTTTGAGACGGAGTTTCGCTCTTTCGTCCAGGCTGGAGTACAGTAGTGCGATCTCGGCTCACTGCAACCTCCACCTTCCGGTTGCAAGCAATTATCCTGCCTCAGCCTCCCGAGTAGCTGGGATTACAGACACGCACCACCACTCCCGGCAAATGTTTGTAGTTTTAGTAGGGACAGGGTTTCACCATGTTGGCCAGGCTGGTCTCCAACTCGTGACCTCGTGATCTGCATGCCTCAGCCTCCCGAAGTGCTGGGATTACAGGCATGAGCCCCCACACCCAGCCCAGTTCATATCTTAAATTCCCCACCCAACCAAAGCATGTGTGTTCTCATTTGTAAAATGGGGATAGTAGGACAGAGAACCTACGTTTATTAGGAAAACAAAATAAAATAATCTATGTAGAGCACTTACTTAGTTCTTGGTGGATTCATCACCTGATCAACTCACAGAAAATCAATATGCAGAAATCTAGTTTGCCAAATGACCCATAGACTAAATTTGCCAAAGTTACTGAGTAGCTTTCACTGTGATATTCAAGTTGGTTTCTGATTGTGATATACTTCCGTAGCTACTAACTAAATACGATTGATAATGCCACCTGGCAAAAGGATCTTATAAAATGATCCTTTTAAAAATGTGACAAAGTAGGAATAAACCTAAAATGAAGGGTTTTTTTTCATATGAAGTGCTGTATTTACCAAGCAAAATTTTAGCCTTTCGTGTCAGATTTTCTTCAGTTTCTTCTAAATTCTTTTTTGATACTTTTGAATGTCTTTTTCTATCCTTCAAACTATAAACATTTATAATAATCTTTTGCCAATTCCTTTAATGACATATCAGGCTTAAATTTAAATGCATCAAATTTAAAATTGAATTTAGTTGGAATTCAGTGTTAAACATGTTAAATTTTAATGCAAAATGTCCCAAAGAAATCCAAAATTGTAAATTTAAAACCATACTAAAAATATCAGGACTAACTGAAATAATCCTTTCCTGAAAAATGCTGAAATTCTGGTTTCTAACAAGGATAATTTGGAATACATGAGTGAGAGAAAATTAATTTCACCAGAATGAATTATTATAATGAATCATATTATTAGTACTTTATATCTGACATGCATTAACCATAAATAGGAATTTTAAAAGAAGCAATCAATAAAATCAACTTAAAGGCCTCTTAAATTGCATAAACACCAAAAGAGTGAACAAAGATCATGATCAGAACATTAAATTAGCAATTACTATCTGGGAGGGGTGGCTCACGCCTGTAATCCCAGCACTTTGGAGGCCGAGGCAGGTGGATTCCTTGAGACCAGGAGATCGAGACCAGCCTGGCCAACATGGCAAAATCCTGTCTCTACTAAAAACACAAGAAAATTAGCTGGGCGTGGTGGCACGTGCCTGAAATCCCAGTTACTCGGGAGGCTGAGGCATGAGAAAATCGCTTGAACCTGGGGGGTGGAGGTTGCAGCGAGCCGAGATCGTGCCACTGCACTCCAGCGTGAGTGACAGAGTGAGACTCTGTCTCAAAGAAAAAAAACAAAAACAAAAATTGGCAATTATTTTTAAAAATCAATGTGAACCGTTTTACAATGTAGGTAATGAGTATGCGGGCATTTGCTGTATAATTTTTCAGTATGTCTAAAAATTGTAAATATGTCGGAGGAAAAAAAGTTAATGTAAATCAAAAATTTTCTATGAGAAAGGCTAAAAATATATTCTTATGACCAATAACCAAAACTCAACATTTCCTGTAAAGTTGTTAAACTTTCTAGTGAAAGCTATTAAAACATTTGGCTTTAGAGAATAGGCAAACTGGATACATTTTGGCCAATGATTCATTCTGGAAAACTAATTCAATAAATTGGCTTTCAACAGATTAATTTGTGTCAGATTAATCCAGAGCTCAAAGAAAAGAATCCTCTGCTGGCAGAAGGAACTGTGAAAGTAGACGTGGGAAGGAGGAAGCAACAGAATCCCAGGAATGGGGCCAAACAACCCAGAGAGGAAAGAGAATACAGAGGTTCGGCAGGACCCAGGTCCTGGTGGGAATTATAGCCATAGCAGGCTTTTATAATACTGATTAGGGCCAAGGGCAGTGGCTCACACCTGTAATCCCAGCGCTTTCGGAGGCCGAGGTGGGTGGATCGCTTGAGCCTAGTAGTTTGAGATCAGCCTGGGCAACGCAGTGAAACCACATCTCTACTAAAAATGCAGAAGTTAGCCAGGTGTGGTAGTGGACACCTCTAATCCCAGCTACTCAGGAGGCTGAGGCAGGAGAATCGCTTGAACCCAGGAGACGGAGGTTGCAGTGAGCCGAGATTGCGCCACTGCACTCCAGCCTGGGCGACAGAGTGAGACTCCATCTCAAAATAAATAAATAAATAAATATATTCACATACACACACACATATCACACACACACACACGTACACACGCACACTGATTAGTTGTATTGTGAGTTTTTTCCTGATTATAAACATAACACGAACTCATCAAATTTGGACTATGGAGAAGAACATAGAAAAGAAAAGAAAAACCATAATCCCATCACTCAGACTTTTTTCTGTACATATTAATATGCCAGAATCTTCAGACATTACTGATTCTCCAGAAAACCTGTAACCAACTATATGACCACCAGTAGCCTGTGACTATCCAATGTCCCTGACCCTAGACATGGAGATGATTCAGACACTACCTTTCTTGATCCAGGAATACCATTTACCAGTGCTGACCATTACCCTAAAAAAAAAAAAAAAAAAAAAAGAACTTCTGTTAAAAAAATTATAGTTTGGGCTGAGTGCAGTGGCTCACACCTGTAATCCCAGCACTTTGGGAGGCCAAGGTGGGCAGATCATGAGGTCAGGATATCGAGACCATCCTGGCTAACATGGTGAAACCCCGTCTCTACTAAAAATACAAAAAATTAGCTGGGTGTGGTGGCGGGCGCCTGTATTCCCAGCTACTCGGGAGGCTGAGGCAGGAGAATGGCATGAACCCAGGGGCAAAGCTTGAAGATCGCACCACTGCACTCCAGCCTGGGCAACAGAGTGAGACTCCATCTCAAAAAAAATAAAAAAGAAATTATAGTTTGTAAAGTTTGAATTTTGTGCAATTATTTAAAAATCTGGGTAGGCAAAAAATATATATAGATAATTTTATCAGCTAGAGCTATTTCTAGCACTTCAATGTGTATCCCAGACTTTTTTCCTTTCCTTTCTTTTTTTTCCCTTCCTTCCTTCCTTCCTTTCTTTCTTTTCTTTCTTTCTTTGTTTGTTTCTTTCTTTCTTTCTCTTTCTTTCTTTCTTTCTCTTTCTCTCTTTCTTTCTCTCTCTCTCTCTCTCTCCCTCCCTCCCTCTCTCTCTTTCTTTCTTTCAAGACAGAATCTCTCTGTCATCCAGACTGGAGTGCAGAGGTGCAATCTCAGCTCACTGCAATCTCTGCCTTTCAGGTTCAAACGATTCTTGTACCTCAGCCTCCCAAGTAGCTGGGATTACAGGCCTGTGCCACCACACCCGGCTAATTTTTGTATTTTTAGTAGAGACGGGAGTTTCACCATGTTGCCCAGGCTGGTCTCAAACTCCTGGCCTCAAGCAATCTGTCTTGCCTAGGCCTCCCAAAGTGATGGGATTACAGGCATGAACCACCACGCCTGGCCTCCTAGATATTTTTCTGTCTTTACCTGCATGGATATTATATTTTATTTAAAATGGAATATTCTTATATATATGCCACGTATAAGTTTTTTGCCTAGCATTGTACACAATTTGTCAATGTCATAAATGTTCTGCATCATCATTTTTGAGTGGTACAGAGTATTTCACTGTGTGAGTGATGTCTAAAGTCTGTGTCAAATATGCATCACAGCCACCAATCAGAGTGGATGCTGGCCAGTGCTCCCATACACTCATACCGGCTGTGGATTGTATGAAACCATCGCTACATTTCTGACCCGTATGGTGTTTCTGATTGTTCCTCAATAGAAGCAATGATGAAATGGTCATCTTTCACACTTTGTGCACGTCCATGATCATTTTCTCAGGGTAAATTTTAACAGGTGGGAATTCCTAAAGATGAGACCATGTTTTAAGTTTTTGGTATATGCAGCCAAATTGCTCTTTGGAAAGGTTTTATCAACTTGGGTTCACCTTAGCAGGATATGAGACCCCACTTTTCTACACCTTCACTTGGAAAGTGTCACTGTGTCTTTTATCATCAATATGCTAAATGCAAGTGCCATTTCACTATTTTGATTTGTCATTCTTTTTAAAATTGTTATTAATTATTTTGGAGGCAAGGTCTTGTTCTGTCACCCAGGCTGGAGTGAAGTGACGTGATCATAGCTCACTGCAGCCTCAACCTGCTGAGCTCAAGCGATCCTCCCATCTCAGCCCCCCGAGTAGCTGGGCTACAGGTGCGTGCCACCACGCCCGGCTATTTTTTACATTTTTTGTACAGATGGGGTCCCACTATGTTGCCCAGAATGGTCTCAAGCTCCTGGCCTCAAGCCATCCTTCTGCCTTGGCCTCCCAAAGTGCTGGGATTACAGGCATGAGCCACCGCTCTTGCCTGTATTTCTTCAATTACTATTGAGATTAGATTTTTCATATGTTGCTTGGCCATTTGTTTGTGTGTTGGAGGGGAAGGGGGTGTGTGTGTAAATTGCCCCTTTTATCTATCAAATGTTCTTTCTCTCATTTATTTTTTTATTTTTATTTTTTGTTTTTTGAGACTTAATCTCGCTCTGTTGCCCAGGCTGGAGTGCAGTGTCCCAATCTTGGCTCACTGCAATCTCCGCCTCCCGGGAAGAGATTGTCATGCCTCCGCCTCCTGAGTAGCTGGGACTACAGGCGTGCGCCACCACGCCCAGCTAATCTTTGTATTTTTAGTAGGACAGGGTTTCACCATGTTGGCCAGGCTGGTCTCATACTCCTGACCTCAAATGAACCACCCGTCTTGGACTCTCAAAGTGCTGGGATTACAGGCATGAGCCACCGCACCCGGCCACTCATTTATTTTTGAGAATTATATCCACTGAGAGTAGTAAATTGCAACATAAATGTTGTAAACCTTTTTCTAATTGTCTTTTTTTCTATGCTTTTGCCTTTCAGATTTTAAAAAATGTATATGTTGTTAAATCTTTTGGTATTTAAAAAATCAGATGGAGTGTATTTGAGAATATATAAAATACACCCACATTTTCTTCTGGTATTCTTATTCTTGTTTTGTTTTTTGCATTTAAATCTCTATTCCACTGAAAACTCATATCAATATGTGATGTGTGGTATGTATCTAACCTTTTTCAAAATGGTGAGCTAGTTATCTAGCACCATTTGTTGAAAAGTATTTTATTTACCTTCTGATTTTAATTCGCACCTCTGTCTTATACTGTATTTTATGTTACATTTAGATATGTTTCTGTGCTTTTCATTCTGTTCCTATCTTTTTTTGTTTGTTTGTTTGTTTGTTTGTTTTTGAGGCAGAGTCTCACTCTGTCTGGAGGCTAGAGTGCAGTGGCACGATCTCAGCTCACTGCAACCTCCACCTCCTGGGGTCAAGTGATTTTCCTGCCTCAGCCTCCCAAGTGAGTAGCTGGGGTTACAGGCACCAGCCACCACGCCTGGCTAATTTTTGTATTTTTAGTAGAGACAGGGTCTCACCCTGTTGGCCAGGCTGGTCTCAAACTCTTGACCTCAGGTGATCCACCCACCTCGGCCTCCCAATGTGCTGGGGTTACAGGCATGAGCCACTGTGCCTGGCCCCTATCATGTCGTAATGAATTTCAATAGTTTGTTGGATAGATGTCTCTCTATTACTGTGTCCTCTGACATTTTTACTGGCTAATTGGCCATCCTCAATTATTTATTCTTCCAGTTGAACATGTAAGATTCTTTTGGTCAAGCTTCCAAAGAAAATGATGTTTAGATTTTTATTTGAATTACATTACATTCATTTTACTTTGATAATAAGGGGAATCCTTACAATATTAAGAAAATGTGTATTACCATTTGTGGAAGTCTTCTTTCATTTCCTTCAGTAACATATTGTAGTTTGATTCATATAGGTCCCACACGTCCTGCCAAGTTAATTCAAAGGTATTTATTATTGCTGCAAATTGTGACTGAACTTTCTTCCCTCCCCCAGCCCTGGCCATTCTAACTATATGAACTTTTATGGATTTTATAACTTCCCATCTTATAGAACTTTTATTCATGGTAATAGTTTTTCAGCTGATTCTTTTGAATAGTGTAGGGAGACGATCTACTTCGTGCAAAAATAATAATGATAATATTGTCCTGTGGTCAATATTTATACCTCTTTTTCTATTTCTTGTCTTACAGCATGGGTTCAAGAGGCCCAGTCAAGCAATATAAATGAGTAACTTGAACCAAGCAAGGCCTTTACTGAGATCCCAGGCGTTGTCTGAGGGGTCGGTGCTTCTGCTCAGTCCCAGCCAATTTCTGCCCTTTAGGAAACAGGCCTAGTATTAACAGATGGTCAGATTTTTTAAAAAAAAGATATGCCAAAGATCAGGTATTTTAAAATGTCGAATATACAGGTATTTTAAATGTTGGAAATAAATTTGAGTTTTTAAAATATCAGACAAGTCAAATATGGGATACCTGATGGTCATATTCAACCTAGGCTCACAGTATCCTCCACGTTGGCTAGAGGTTCCAGAATTTAAGTATGTATTGGGTTGCAATACTAGGCATCTTGCCTTATCCTGTTTTAGTCAAAATGCCTCCATTCTTGCCCAGTTAGCTATTTTGTAGGCTCTTGATTTGAGATAAATATATTTTTCAATAGTAAGCCTCTGTCTCTCTCCAATTTAACAGAAGCATTGTATGAAGAGAGAACTTTAAATTCTATTAGCTGATATGATTTTCTTCTTTGACTTCTGAATGTTATAAATCCATAAATTTTCTAATATTGAACCATCCTTGCATGTATGATTTGGGGAGTTAAGCTATACTTAGTCAAATTATATTATTCTTTTAAATGTAGAGTTGTATTCTATTTTCTTCTCTTTTTTTTTTTTTTTTTTTTTTGCTGTTGAAGAGTTTGACAACATATCGATTCTCTTAATGTTTTATTTAAGGGTTACAAAATAGGAGAAAAATATTTTTTAAGTCAAAACTGATCTATCGCCTCTTTATCTCATGACCACCCTTGACTTCTACTTTTCTTGGCAAAATATGTGACATGCTGCTTAGACGGAAGGGAGAGGTCATAAAATTTCACCAGATTTACCCAGACATACTTGTAGATCAATGGATGCTTATTTGGCTTCTCTTTTGCTAGGGGCAATGGTTAAAACTGGATAATTCTCAATAAATAAATAAATATTGGGTTTTTTGAAGAGACTGAGGAAAGATGCGGAAGGACCTTGGAGGAAGGGGCAAGGATGTCTACTAGTTTCTGCTCGGGTTTGTAATGTGGTTCTATTCTCTGATGTCCCCACAAAGTTATTAATCCATCATCTTCAGTGTTCAGTGTGCTGTAGAGGTGGATCTCTTTTGAGATGGATCTTGCTTTGTCACCCAGGCTGGAGTGCAGTGGCTCAATCTCAGCTCACTGCAACCTCCACCTCCTGGGTTCAAGTGATTTTCCTGCCTCAGCCTCCCGAGTAGCTGGGATTACAGGCACGCACCACCACACTAGGCTAATTTTTATATTTTTAATAGAGACAGGGTTTCACCATGTTGGCCAGACTGGTCTTGAACTCCTGACCTCAGGTGATCCACCTGCCTCGGCCTCCCAAAGTGCTGGGATTACAGGCATGAGCTACCGCACCCAGCCATAAGGTGGATCTCTTTTTGTAATGTGACAACCTGCTGAGCAGCAGCCCTGTAGACCAGGCCAGGGCAGCTTCTGCCTTTGCTTTAATCGTCTCCTTGGTTCCTCCTTTGGCCATGATCCTCCCCAGCAGGTGAGGAATCTGCAGGGCCAAGGAGACAGAACTTGCAAGTAGGTTCAGGCCCATTTAGGTGGAAATTATGGAGTCCTGGGTGCCATGACCCTGTGCCCCTGCCTTCTAGACCATATTCTAGATACCCAAGACCCTAGAATCCTCTACCTAAATGGTCTTATCCCGCTTTCAGGGCCTGTTTCCTGGGTCCATCCTCCCAAAAGTAGACCACACTGCTGGTCAGTGTACTCCTAAGCCTGAGGAGTGACAAAAGATGACTGATTGCATGGGGTGTGGACAAAGCGTGGACATTGGGCTGGAGTGCCCATACCTATTCTCACAAGGCCTGTCCTGATGCAGGATGGAAATGGGAGCTATAGGGAAAGGGCATTCAACTCTCTTTGTGTTACCAGATAATAGCTCAGAACTCTGAGGAGCCTGGGAGAATTCTAAATTCAAATGTGGCTTGCCATATGGTTATGAAGGTATGTTTGCCAAGTAGAGATAAGAAGAGTTGGCCAGGCACGGTGGCTCATGCCTGTAATCCCAGCACTTTGGGAGGCCAAGGTGGATGGATCATGAGGTCAGGAGTTCGAGACCAGCCTGGCCAACATGGTGAAACCCCATCCTACTAAAAATACAAAAATTAGCTGGGCATGGTGGCGGGCGCCTGTAATCCCAGCTACTCGGGAGGCTGAGGCAGGAGAATCGTTTGAACCTGGGAGGCAGAGGTTGCTGTGAGCCGAGATTGCACCATTGCACTCCAGCCTGGGCAACAGGATGAGATTCCATCTCAAAAAAAAAAAAAAAAAAGAAGAAGAAGAACAGTTGTTAGCTTACTTATAGCTTTGAAAGACTTTGGCCATACTGTATATGGGCCCCCATTTATACTCTTGCCCGAAGCCTACAAAAGGCTTGGGGAAAACCTATTACTAAGTAAATCCTCTAGGTGGGCATGAGACCATCTGTGCGAGACCCACAATAGGAAGCAATATTGAGACTTTTATATTCGTTTCCCAGATGGTAGATACAGCCCATGTATTCTCTTCCTTTACAAAGTGATTGAAATCACCAAAGCGATAGAAAAATACTTGCATCTCTATCTCCCTTAGTTTCCTAGGCCTGCCATAACAACGTACCACGAGCTGGTTGGCTTAAAACAACAGAAATGTATTCTGTCACAGTTCTGGAGGCCAGACTGTGAAATCAAGGTCTAGACTCTAGGCCAGCATACTTCCCTGCCTCTTCCTAGTTCGTAGTGGGTCCTTGCAATCCTTGGCATTCTTTGACTTGTGGCTGCATCATTCCGGTCTTTGCTTCCGTCTTCACATGTCCTTCTTTGTGTGAATCTCTGTGTGTCCTCTCCTATTATTTCTTTTTTAAAATGTTCTTTTTAGAGACAGAGTCTCATTCTGTCACCCAGGCTGGAATGCAGTAGTGCAATCATAGCTCAGTGCAATCTCAAACTCTGAGGCCCAAGAAATCCTCCTGCCTCAGCCTCCCCAGTAACTAGGACTACAGGTGCACACCACCACAACTGGCTAATTATTTTTTGTAGAAGTGGGGGTCTCAGTATGTTGCCCAGGCTGGTCTGGAACTCCTGGGCTCAGGTGATCCTCCCGCCTGGGTCTCCCAAAGTGCTTTATTACTGGCATGAGCCTTAGCACTTGGCCTTTTTCTTTCTTTCTCTTTCTCTTTCTTTCTTTCTTTCTTTCTTTCTTTCTTTCTTTCTTTCTTTCTTTCTTTCTTTCTTTCTTTCTTTCTTTCTTTTTCTTTCTTTCTTCTTCCTTCCTTCCTTCCTTCCTTCCTTCCTTCCTTCCTTCCTTTCCTTCCTTCCTTCCTTCCTTCCTTTTTTTTTTTTTTTCTTTCTTTTTTTTTTTTTTTTGAGACAGAGTCTCACTCTGCTGCCGAGGCTGGAGTGTAGTGGCACGATCTCAGCTCACTGCAACCTCTGCCTCCCGGTTCAAGCAATTCTCCTACCTCAGCCTCTTGAGTAGCTGGGACTAGGACTACAGGTGCGCACCACCACG
Organism: Macaca thibetana thibetana; assembly: GCF_024542745.1. Taxonomy (NCBI): domain Eukaryota; kingdom Metazoa; phylum Chordata; class Mammalia; order Primates; family Cercopithecidae; genus Macaca; species Macaca thibetana. The sequence continues at coordinate 61,768,636 of NC_065597.1, read as the reverse complement.
CCCAGCTAATTTTGTATTCTTTAGTAGAGACAGGGTTTCACCATACTGGCCGGGCTGGTCTCCAACTCCTGACCTCGTGATCTGCCTGCCTCCGCCTCCCAAAATGCTGCGATTACAGGCATGAGCCACGGCGCCCAGCCTCCTTTTCTTATAAGGATACCAGTCATTGGATTGAGGACCCACCCTAACTCAGTATAATCTCATCTTAATAATGACATCTGCAAAGACAATATTTCCAAATAAGGTCACGTTCTGAGGTTCTGGGTGGACATGCATTTTGTGGGGACACTACTCAACACAGTACACTATCCCTAAATAACGTGACTATTGCTCATGTTCTTCTCTTTCTCTCCCTCTCCCCGACCCCAGCCATCAGTATTTGGTTATTGGAGTTGACTTCATTTTGTAAAATTAACTGAGACACTAAAATTTTTTGATACTCTGGAACCAATTAAATCCTATAGAAATCGCCTCTTAATGTTTGGCAGAATTTACCAACCCATCCCTCACCCCCCAAATCATCTGAGCCAGTATGTCTCATCAAAGTAGCAGGGAGTTCTTTTATCAGTTTTTTCCATGACTCGTTGTCTAGTCGGATTTTTCTACGTCCTGTGGAGCAGATTTTATTGTCTTACTTTGGTCCATATTTTATTAGCAGGAATTTAAACACAGTATGCTATTAACTTTCATCTTCTTCCAAATCGATGTTTCTAGTCCCGCTTTAATTCTAGTGTTATTTATTTGTATTTTCTTTCTTTCTCGTGTAACCTTGCCAGAGGTTTGTCTCTTTTATTGGTCTTTTAAAAGAGCTAGCTTTTTGATTTATTTTGATCAATCCTATTGTTTTCTGTTTTCTAATTTGCTTATGTCTGCTTTTATCTTTTACTTTTTTCTTCTGCTGTCCTTAGATTTATTTTATTAGTTTTGGTCTCTGTGTTATAGCTAATTGCTCAGGGTTGGTTTTTTTTTTTTTTTCATTTTATTTAATAACAGAACCATTTAAGCTTTGTCTTTTCTCCAGTGAGTGGCCAGAGAGACGGATATACAGAAATAACATTGTAGTTGGGAGAGAGGACCCAGAAATAGAAAAGATCAAAAATGCATTTCTCTACTGGGGACCTGGCTATGCGTCTAAAACGCCAGTTCTTCAAATAAAGCTACCACAAGCATCATCTCTTTTGCACGGTTGCTTCCTGCTGATTTTTTAACTAGAGAGCCAAGGCAGTTTCTAGCAAAGGACTGAACCTCCTCTTTCTAGCAATGATGGAAAGTGTGACTCTTCTCACCTCATCCCACTTTCTGAATCTATTTAGTCTTATCTGGGGGACCCTGGGACGTCAGTGGCTCTTGTTTGGAATTGCATCAGCCAGCCTGGGAATGCCATGGCTGTAAATGAAGGACAATCTTATGTACTGAGTATGTTTCTAACACCCTGGCGCAAGAAACAACCCTCACCCCCAATCATAACCCCCTCAGCCATCTCTTCTCTCCTCTTGGCTCTGGTGAGATTGATATAAGGACTTACTAAAGAGCATTAAGGGCCGGACGTGAGGGTTGATGCCTGTAATCCCAGCACTTGGGGAGGCTGAGGCAGGTGGATCACTTGAGGTCAGGAGTTTGAGACCAGCCTGGCCAACATGACGAAACCCCCCTTTATACCAAAAATATTAAAAATTAGCTGGGTGTGGGGTGTGTGCCTGTAATCCCAACTACTCAGAGGCCGAGGCAGGAGAATTGCTTGAACCTGGGAGGTGGAGGTGGCAGAGAACCGAGATCATGCCACTGCCCTCCAGCCTGGGCAACAGAGCCAGACTCCGTCTCAAAAATTAAATTAAATTAAATTAAATTAAATAAGATAAAATCAAGAGCATTAAGAAGACAAAAGGGAGCGTATGATGAGAGTTGGTTGAAAATATTAATTGCCCTTGTCAGTACAGGTTTGAGGATAATGGTTTATCCTCAAATGGTTTTTTATCCTCAAATGGTTTTGAGTGATCACAGCTCACTGCAGCCTCAATCTCCCAGGCTCAAGCAGTCCTCCCACTTCAGCCTCCCAAGTGGCTAGGACCACAGGTGTATGCTGCCATGCCTGGCTAATTTTTGTGTTTTTTATAGAGAAACCATTTCACCATGTTGCCCAGGCTGGTCTCAAACTCCTGGTTTCAAGCAATCCTCCCACCTTGGCTTCCCACACCTTTCAGCCAAACCAGATTGAGTCTGCTTGTAACATCTCAAAAAGGCTCAATCTCAAGGCATCATGAGAGCTCAAAAAAAAATTGCAAGGGACTGGGGCATCCTGATTGCTGGTCTCTAACTGGAACTTGATGCAGGACAACATACATCTCCACTGGTCTTTTGCATGTGGTGGTCAGCAAAGAGGAAATACAAAATTTGAGAATAGAAGAAGAGGGATCTCTGTCCATCCCCAACTGCCAGGCCTGCCTTCATTGAATGCAGATCACGCCTAATCAATTCATTACAGGATCTCAACCATAGCATTTCATTCCCAAAGTGATTGATAATAACAAACATTTACTGAGATTTTGCTATGTGCCAAATATTGTACTTAAGTGTTTTCTTAACAGCTTTGCTAGGATACAATTTACATCATTCCCAAAATGATTGATAATAACAAACATTTACTGAGATTTTGCTATGTGCCAAATATTGTACTTAAGTGTTTTTTTAACAGCTTTGCTAGGATACAATTTACATACTGTGAAATTGACCCATTGGAAGTATACAACTTGGTCAGGTGCAGTGGCTCACACCTGTAATCCCAGCACTTCGGGAGTCCAAGGTGGGGAGATCATGAGATCGGGAGTTCGAGACCAGCCTGGCCAACATGGTGAAACGCTGTATCTGCTAAAAATACAAAAAAATTAGCCGGGCTCACCTCTAATCCCAGCACGCACCTCTAATCCCAGCTATTCGGGAGGCTGAGGCAGAATTGCTTGAATCCAGGAGGTAGAGGTTGCAGTGAGCTGAGATTGTGGCACTGCACTCCAGCCTGGGCAACAGAGTAAGACTCTGTCTAAAAAAAAAAAAAAGTTATACAACTCAAATATGTTCAGAAAATGTATGGGGTTGTACAGCCATTATCACAATCCAGTTTTAGAATATTTCATCGCCTCCCAAACCTCTCTCCAACCTGTTTGCAGTCAATCCCCTAGCTCATTCTCAGCCCCAGGCAACAGTGATCTGCTTTCTAGCTATACAAATTTGTCTTTTCTGGAAATTTCAAAGCAACTGAGTCATGCGGTATTGAATTCTTTTGCACCAGGCTTCTTTCACTTAGTATTATGTTTTTGAGATTCGTGTAGGTGGTAGCTTCCTTTTTATTGGTGAGTAATATTCCGTTACATGAGTATATCACATTTGTGTATCCATTCACAAGTTGAGGAACATGTGGATTGTTTCAGCTTTTTAGCTATTATGAATAATGCAGCTGTGAACATTCACTTACAGTTTTTTCTAAGGACGTATGTTTTCATTTCTTTCTTTTTCTTTTTCTTTTTTTTTTTTTTTTTTTAGACAAGAGGCTCGCCAGGGTGGAGTGCAATGTTGCGATCTCGGCTCACTGCAACCTCTGCCTCCCAGGTTCGAGAGATTCTCCTGCCTCAACCTCCCGAGTAGCTGGGATTACAGGCAAGCGCCACCACTCCCGACTAATTTTTTTTATCTTTAGTAGAGATGGGGTTTCACCATGTTGACCAGGCTAGTCTTAAACTCCTGGCATCGTGGTCCACCTGCCTCGGCCTCCCAAAGTGCTGGGACTACAGGCGTGAGCCACCGCACCTGGCCTTTTTTTTTTTTGTTTGAGACGGAGTCTCGCTGTGTCACCCAGGCTGGGGTGCAGTGGCACAATCTCAGCTCACTCCAGCCTCCACCTCCTGGGTTGAAACAATTCTCCTGCCTCAGCCTCCCGAGTAGCTAGAATTACAGGCACATGCCACCATGCCCAGCTAATTTTTGTATTTTTAGTAGAGACGAGGTTTCACCATGTTGGTCAAGCGGATCTCCAACTCCTGACCTTGTGATTCACCTGACCTTGTGATTCACCTGTGATAAACCTCCCAAAGTGCTAGGATTACAGGTGTGAGCCACCACGCCCAGCCATGTTTTCATTTCTTTTGGATGGATACCGAGGAGTGGAGCTGCTGGTTGCATAGGAAACTAACTGTTTTCCAAAGTGAGTGTGCCCTTTTTTTACATTCTCAACAACAATATATGAGGATTCTAGTTTCTCAGCATCCTTGGTAACATTTAGTACTATGTCTTTTTTTTTTTAAGAGTCATTCCTTGTAGTTTTATTCTTGTTTTTATTTTATTTTATTTTATTTTTGGACAGAATCTTGCTGCATTGCCTAGGCTAGAGTGCAGTGGCGTGATCAAGGCTCACTGCAGCCTCAACCTCCCAGGCTCCAGTGATCTTCCCTCTTCAGCCTCCCAAGTAACTAGGACTACAGGTGTGCACCACCACACCTGGCTACTTTTTTTTTTTTTTTTTTTTTTTTTTTTGTAGAGACAGGGTTTCACCATGTTGCCCAGGCTGGTCTTGAACTCCTGGGTTCAAGCAATCTCCCACCTTGGCGTCCCAAAATCCTGGGATTATGGGCATGAGCTACTATGCCCAGCCTATTACAGCCATCCTAGTGTGTGTATAAAGGTGTCTTAGCCGGACATCATTTTATATATCTAATCCTCCACACTGTGTTAGTCAGGATAGGCTAGGTTATGCTGTGATAACAAATAATCCCCAAGAATCAGAGGCTTGAAACAACAAAGGTTTACTTCTCACTTCTGCTACATGTCTAGTGACGGTAAGAACTGGGAAGGAGGAATAGTGCTCATCAGAGACACTCAGAAACCCAGGCTAATGGAAACTGCTGAAGTAGGAAAAGGCACACCTCATACCAACTCTTAAAGCTTCCACCTAGTAGTAAGAAGTTACTTTAATCTTCCCTTCACTGGCCAGTGAGTTACATAGTAATAGTTAACTTCAGAGTGGACACAAACTATAATAATAACTTTATCATGTGCCTAAACGGGAAGGGGAATTGCAATATTGGTAAATAATCTATTGACTTTCACAAATACTAAGAGGAAAGTACTATCACCTTTTTGTTTTGTTTTGTTGTTTTGAGACAGGGTCTCGCTCTGTCACCCAAGCTGGAGTGTAGTGGCGTGATCTCAGCTCACTGCAACCTCCACCTCCTGGATTCAAGCGATTCCCCTGCCTCAGCCTCCTGAGCAACTGGGACTACAGGTGCATGTCACTGCACCCAAATAATTTTTGTATTTTTAGTAGAGACAGGGTTTCGCCATGTTAGCCAGGCTGGTCTCGAACTCCTGACTTCAAGTGATCCGCCTGCCCCTGCCTCCCAAAGTGCTGGGATTACAGGCAGGAGCCACCGTGCCCTCTGAATGAAAACAGACCCTCTTCCAGTGTTTTTGCCGATTTCCAATGAAGAAGTTGACTTGATCAAATCCAATCATAGAGAACTCTCAGTGTTTGGAAGATGGTCTTGACTTTTTGAGAGGAAAACCACAGTGCATGAGATGGGGGTAGGCAGAGAAATATGATTTGTAGCTATAAAGGCAATGACAGGAAGAGGGTCTTCTTATCTTTCAGGAGATCATTATTGGACCTGAGTCTCAGGAAGGCACTCGTATCCCATAGAACTTACTAACTATGACGTGAGTCTCTCTAGCATGAGCTCTATCCCATTATGGGATCGAGCAAATCCACATGCCAAAGTTGTTCTTCCACTCCCCCAGTGGGGATGTCTAAAAAATCCATTAATAAAAAACAAGGGCTGAGGACAGGGCTCATGCTGTAATCTCACTTTGAGAGGCTGAGGTGGGAGGATCACATGAGACCAAGAGTTTGAGATCAGCCTGGGCAATATAGTGAGACCCTGTCTCTATCAAACAACAACAAAAAATAGTCGGGCATAGTGGGGTGCCCCTGTGGTCCCAGCTGCTCTGGTGACTGAGGTGGGAGGATTGCTTGAGCCCAGGAGGTTGAGATTGCACTGAGCTATGAATTGTACCACTGTGCTTCAGCCTGGGTGACAAGGAGACTCTCTTAAAATAATGATAATGATAATAATAAACGGTATCTCAGCCAGGTCCAGTGGCTCATGCCTGTAATCCCAGCACTTTGGGAGGCCGAGGCGGGCGTATCACCTGAGGTCGGGAGTTCGAGATCAGCCTGACCAATAAGGAGAAACCCCGCCTCTACTAAAAATACAAAATTAGCTGGGCATGGTGGTACGTGCCTATAATCCTAGCTACTTGGGAGGCTGAGGCAGGAGAATCGCTTGAACCTGGGAGGCGGAGGTTGCAGTGAGCCGAGATCACACCATTGCACTCCAGCCTGGGCAACAGGAGCGAAACTCGGTCTCAAGAGTAATAACAATAAATAAATAAAAATAAACAGTATCTCAATGAAAACTTTAATGTAGTTGTTGAGAATGTAGGCCTAGGATTCAAATTGCCTTGGTTCAATTTATTAACGATGTATGCCTTGGTCAAGGCACTTAATCTCTAAGCTTCAGTTTCCTAACCCATAAAAAGGTGATAGTAAGTTGGGCTTGGTGGCGCATACCTGTAGTTCCAGCTACTTGGGAGGCTGAGGCAGGAGAATCGCTTGAACCCAGGAAGTGGCAGTTGCAGTGAGCTGAGTCGTGTCACTGCACTCCAGCCTGGGTGACAGAGCAAGAGTCCGTCTCAAATCAAAACAAAACAAAACAAGGGTCCATTTTCAGGAATAGAGCATGGCAGCAGCTAACTCTAGGCGGTCTTGGTACCCCAAGAGGAAGGTGGCCATGGGTTTCCAGGTACCATGTTCTGAGTACAGTGTAATGGTAAGGAACGCAGCCTCCAGGATATACACACACACACACACACACACGTACATATATATACACATATACATGCATATATGTACATATACACACATATATGTGCATATATACACATATACATATATACATATATACACATATACATATATACACATATATACACATACACATATATATGTGTATATGTATATATAATTTTATATATAGTGTGTGTGTCTACACACACACACACACTGACATGCACATGGTATTCCAGTGTTAATGGAATATCACTCAGCTAGAAAAAGGAACACAATGATGGCCTTTGCAGCAACTTTGATGGATTTGGAAGCCGTTATTCTAAGTGAAGTAACTCAGGAATGGAAACCCAAACATCGTATGTTCTCACTTATAAGTGGGAGCTAAGCTACGAGGATGCAAAGGCATAAGAATGACATAATGGACTTTGGGAACTCGTGGGGAAGGGTGGGAGGGTGATGAGGGATAAAAGACCACACATTGGGTACAGTGTATACTGCTTAGGTGATGGGTGCACCAAAATCTCAGAAATCACCACTAAAGAACTCACCCATGTAACCAAAACACACCTGTTCCCCAAAATCTATTGAAATAAAAATCTAATCATTGAATCTGGCAAGAAAAAAAACATGGTATTGCACCTTCTGGGTATGATCAGGTTACCCCGTGGACGTAATGTTTGGGTACCTAGAGAGGCCCCAGCATTGGGGCAGTGCAGCTCAGGCCACCCCAGATCCCTCCACACCCCCAGGACTCTGGTGGTCCACCTCCAGCCTCTGATGAGGGCTCATTACCCTTCTAAGCTGCCCCACAGGACAATATTTAAGATGACCCATCTGCCAAAATGGTCCCTACAAAACATACTCTGCCACAACAAACTTTGGGGGTGCAAGTCAATGTCAGCTTCCTAGCCACAGTCTCTCCCCCTCCAGGTGCTCAGGATGGAGTCACACGCAACCCCCACAGTCACTTCCCTTTCTCTAATCTTAGCTTTAGCTTACGAATGAACCCAAAAAGGATTAGAATTGATTGAATTGGTAATTCATTTTAATCAAAATAAATGATTTCGACTCATTAGATTATGGCAAACTGATGAAACTCCCCAAAGCCTCTCAGAGAAGCTGCTCTCACTGGACTTCAGGTGCAGGAATAGGGGCTAAACACCCCCACCTTTGTGTGTGTGTGTTAGGAGGTGAAGGACAGCATAGTATTTGCAAAAAAAGAGAAAATTCCTTATAAATTCTCTCTTTTTTTTTTTATTTTTTATTTTTTTGAGATGGAGTTGTGCTCTGTCACCCATGCTAGAGTGCAGTGGCGTGATCTCGGCTCACTGCAACCTCCACCTCCCGGGTTCAAGCAATTCTGCTGCCTCAGCCTCCCAAGTAGCTGGGATTACAGGCACCCACCACCATGCCTGGCTATTTTTTTTTTTTTTTTTTGAAACAGAGTCTCACTTTGTCACCCAGACTGAACTGCAGTGGCACAATCTCTGCTCACTGCAAAGTGCTGGGATTACAGGTGTGAGCCACTGCACCTGGCCTAAAATTTTTAAAACATTTTTTGAGATGGAATCTTGCTATGTTGACCAGGCTAGTCTCGAACTCCTGGCCTTGAGCAATCCTCCCATCTCTGCCTCCCAAAGTGCTAGGATTACACATGTGAGCCACTGCACTGGCTAGTGCATGCATTTCTGAACAGCCCAGCAAGGCTAGAGAAGGGCATGAGAATGAACTGTCATTTATGGATGGAGCCAGGATGTTAGTTGGGCCAATCAACTTTAACCCGCCTAAAAAGCAAAGGGAAAATATTGGCTCATGAAAGTGGAAAGTTGAAGCGTGGGTTCCAGCACCAGGCCTAGCTGGATTCAGGCTTCAAAGGATGCCACCAAGATCTGTTTTTCAATGCTGCTTCCTCTCAGTACTGATTTCATTCTCAGCCAGGTTCCCGCTGGGGTAGCAAAGTAGCCACGGCACTTCTTAGGGCTGCCTGCTCTCAGTTCAAATCCAGAGGGAAATCCAGTGTGTTTTCATCCTAGCATTCCCAGTTAAAGTCCTGAGATTCACTGCAATTGCCATACCCATGTCCCATGGCCATGCCTGCAAGACCTGTTGATGGGCCAGGTGCAGGCTCGGGTCGGGACTAGTCAGGGCTCCCCTCTAAGACGAGGCACCAAAACCATGTGGCTGAGAGTAGGAAGAGGTGGTCCAGAGACCTGTGATCATCCAGGGAGGGAGGAAGGCTGCCGGACAGGAAAACCAACAGATAGACACCCTACGTGTTTAATTTTTACTATCAGAGACCAGACTCGAGCTAAACTGCCTGGCTGCCAAACCTAGCTTCCCAACTGTGTAGGCTGGAGCAAGGCATGTAATTTATTGGTGTCTTGGTTTCTGTATCTGTAGAATAGAAATAAGAATAGTCCCTACCCAATAGGGGTTTTGAAAGAGTAAATGAGTTTTTATTTTATTGTATTGTATTATTTTATTTTAGTGTTTCGTTTGTTTGTTTTTGCCTGAGGCAGGGTCTTGCTTTGTTGCCCAGGTTGGAGTGCAGTGGTGTGGCCACGGCTCACTGCAGCCTTGACCTTCTGGGGTCAAGTGATCCTCCTGCCTCAGTCTCCTGAGTAACTGGAACTACAGGCGCACACCGTCATGCCCAACTAATTTAAAAAAAAATTTTTTTTTTTTTTGAGATGGAGTTTTACTTTTGTTGCCCAGGTGGGAGTGCAATGGCGCGATCTCAGCTCACTGCACCCTCTGTTCCCCAGGTTCAAGCAATTCTCCTGCCTCAACCTCCCAAGCAGCTGGGATTACAGGCATGTGCCACCATGCCCAGCTAATTTTGTATTTTTAGTAGAGGCGGAGTGTCTCTATGTTGGTCAGGCTGGTCTTGAACTCCCGACCTCAGGTGATCCGCACCCCCCCCCTTGGCCTACCAAAGTGTTGGGATTACAGGCATGAGCCACTGCACCCGGCCTAAAGTTTTTTTTTTTTAGAGATGGGGTCTTGCTGTATTGCCCAGGCTGGTCTTGAACTCCTGAGCTCAAGCAATCCTCCCACCTCAGCCTCCCAAACTGCTAGGATTATAGGCATAAACAATAGCACCCAGCCCATAAGTGAGTTTTTACAAAGCATTTAGAATAGTGCCTAGAATTACCCATCAAGGGTTGAATCAATGTTATTGACTCTGGTTATTGTGGTAGTGAGTTGACCTTGTTGCTCCCGGTTTTGTGTTTATTCACAGTTATTCCAGGTGTTTCTGGCCCCCACTCATCTATCATGGTGATGTGATGACTCCGCCTCCCAATCATGCTGTTCAGCGTGATTAAAACCAAGGCCCAGGTCTGGAACATGGGCCCATATTGTTTCCCACCAGAAAGATCAGCGTGCATAGCAAGGTCCTTTTAATTCACAGTTCAGGACCTGCCATGGAAACCCTAGCCATTCCTGCGTTTGGCAGGAAGAGAGCAGCCAAGAGGAAATCCTAGTACTTGGTGCCTTCCCGTAGGGAGGTTGCAATCTCATCTAAAAGACCAGAACACTCTGTCAATGCAGTCCGAACCAGGATCCATTCCCAGGGGGAGCAGCCAAATTGCTCAGCCAGGCCGTCTGTAGAGCGACATCCTTCCTCTGCAGCTCCTTCTAACTTAGCACGTGAATGAGCAGTTAGAGATGAACACAGAATCCGACTGAATCCCAAAGTCTGACTCACCTGCTTCTGTCCCCTCTCCTGGACAACACAGGGAAAGAAAAAGTACAACTCTTCCCCCACGTAGTACCAGCAGGGTAACCCGAGAACATCCATTTAGCACGTCTGTCCCTGCAAAAAGGACCTTCCAGTGACACCAAGCTGAGCGTATCCTCGCTCTATTTATAGGTGCTGTTTGTTTAATTTGAGTCCAGTCTCTAAGAATAAGTAATGAACTCATCTTGGGGATCAGCCAGAGCCTACAACTCTGAGACGACCCGTAAACCCCTTTCCCTTTCCTTCTGGTTCTGGAAGGGATTCTGTAGTTCAAAGGTGAGCCACTTTTGTTTGCTGGGCTAGGGCGGGCTTGAAACCCAGACGTGTTTGGAGATTTGGTTTTATGATGGTTTCTTAGTATGGTTTTGGGATTGTTTATTTATTTACTTTTTTTTTTTTTTTTTTTTTTTTTTTGGTGTTTGGCTTTGGATTGGTGATTGCAGAACAGATCTGTAAACTCTTTGTCCCCCACAAAAGATTGACAAAGACTGAATATCTCCAGCCCTTCGTTGGTTGATCTTCAGATACCAAGAGACCTCGCGGGGACTCAGATATCCCCCAGTAAGGAGGGCATGGCCTTGAAGAAGAAAAATCCATTCCTCTTCAGTTTCTTTCTGACTTGGTAGCAAAAACTGGGGTCAGGTTATCTCCTAAGGTCTGATACCGTTCCTGGGATGCTGTTTTGTTTTGTTTTTTTCAGGCTGTGTGATAAGGACCAGGAGCCATGACCTACTTAAACTTTAAACATCTAAGCCCAGAACTGGTTGCACTTGAGTCCAAAGGAGGATTGTGTCTTGCAAACAAGTTCAGTTTGCAATTTAAGCGGCTCCCTTGCTGGCCTGATGGTTTAGTGACCTTGAGAACTGGCCCCACTGATTCTGAGGGAATGACCTAAATGCTGCCTTTGGGCTTGGTTCAGTATATTCTTATATTGAAGTATATTAGTCCTTCCTGACACTACTATAAAGAACCACCTGAGACTGGGTAATTTATAAAGAAAATAGGTTTAATTGGCTCATGGTTCCACAGGCTGTACATGAAGCCTGGCTTGGGAGGCCTCAGGAAACTTACAATCACAGCAGAAGGTGAAGGGGAAACAGGCACATCATCCCTGACAGGAGAAGGGGGAAGTGCCATGTACTTTTAACCAACTAGATCTAGTGAGAACTCACTCACTATCACGAGAACAGCATGGGGAAGCCCGCCCCCATGATCCAATCACCTCCCTCCAGACCTCTCCTCCATCGTCAAGGATTATAATTCCACATGAGATTTGGGTGGGGACACACAGCCAAACCATACCATGTAGCTTCCCCTGATTCTCCCTCTCCATGCATTTACCCTTAAGAAGGTAACCAGGCAGCCAGGCATGGTGGCTCATGCCTGTAATCCCATCACTCTGGGAGGCCAAGGTGGGTGGATCACCTGAGGTCTGGAGTTCGAGACCAGCCTGGTCAACATAGTGAAACCCCATCTCTACTAAAAATACAAAAATTAGCCAGGCATGGTGGTACACACTTGTAATTCCAGCTAGTCAGGAGGCTGAGCCATAAGAATCACTTGAACTCAGGAGGCAGAGGTTGCAGTAAGCCAAGATTGCGCCATTGCACGCCAGCCTGGGTGATAGAGCGAGACTCCGTCTCAACAACAAATAAAAAAGAAGAAGAAGGTTCTTTTTTAAGCAGGCTTCTCTGAGAAGGCAAAGAGCAGTGTCCATTCATTCATTTCTCCCAATATCTGTGGCCCCTCTACTCTATGCCAGATACTACTGTAGGCACAAGAGACACCTTGATGAAGGGGACAGGGTGGTGGTGAGGTGATATGGTCTGACTGACAAGAAAACATTTAGCCTGTCTTCTTTCTTCCATTCATCCATTCTTCCATTCAAAAAGTATTTACGATGCATGGTCTATGTGTTAGGCACAGGACTGGGTGACAGAATACAGCACTGAATGAGAGAGATTGCGCCTTGCCCTTGAGTAGTTTGGAGTCCAGTGGGGAAGGTGGATATTAATGAAATAATCACCTAAATAAAGACAAATGACAATGATGTCATAAATAAAGACAAATGATGGAGAGCCCATGAGACAAAGGTCAAGGGGCCATGTGAGAGTCTAAGAGAGGGATAGGCCTGGTTGGGTAGGCAGAGAATGGACGAAGACTAGGCATACTTGAGATGTCCCCAGTGGCGTGTTGTCTGTTGTGTACGGGGACAACCAACGGCTCTCTGTAGAAGGTGTGCTTTTGAGTTTCTACAAGCTGCGCGGGGCCATCCACACTCTCACCTGATTGTCCTGAGGACTGCCACAGGCTGATAGGTCTCAGGGAGAGTTTGGCCCACACATGAGGGTTCTACCTGGGTGATCAGCACATTAAGGTTGTGACCTTGACTTATGGGTTTGCAGTGGACAGAGTGACAGATAAGAGGACACTGTTCTCATTCTGCCTCATTGGGTAAAGGAGTATACAATTGCATCATCCCATGATGCCATTTTCAGACCTGTGCCTGTACATGGTGGCTCTATCACCACGCTCAGAGACCAGGATAGAAAGATGGCCGCACGTTCCCCTCTGCAGTTTCACGCAGACATGGGGAGCATCTCAAATGTTCACATGCAATGGCTTTGGAAAAGAAATTCCTCAAAGGAGCAGTTAGCATCATGTAGTATCTTTCTATACTAATGTGGGGGCAACTTTGAGCCAATCCCTTCAGCAGAGAGCTTTAGTTTATTTGAAAAAATATTCTTGTATTTTGTCTCTTTTATGCCCAGTGTTTTGTAGGCACCAAGTAAAAGCCAAGAAAAATATAAGGAATTGCCCTGTCCCGAAGAAGTTTACAAGGACATTCAGAAAAGAATTTTCTGCCAGGCGTGGTGGCTCATGCCTATAATCCTAACACTTTGGGAGGCCAAAGCAAAAGGATTGCTTGAGCCCAGGGGTTCAAACCAGGCTAGGTAACACAGTGAGACCCTATCGCTACCAAAAAAAAAAAAAAAAAATAGCTGGGCATGGTGGCATGTGCCTGTAGTCCCAGCTACTCAGAAGGCTGAGATGGGGGATAGCTTGAGCCCAGGAGGCGGAGGTTGCAGTGAGTCATGTTTGCACCACTGCGCTCCAGCCTGTGTGACAGAGCAAGACTCTGTCTCAAAAAGAAAAGAATTTTAATTCATTTATTCAACAAATATTTGAGTACCTATGTTGTGCCAGACACAGAACCAGGAACCAGTGAGTAAGACAAGCACGATGCTTGCCTCATGGAGCTTACAGTCTAGAGAAAGGAGAGAGATACTCAAACCATCAACAAACACAATAATTTTGGGTGGTTTTACATGCTAGACTGGTCAGAGACCTCTCAGAGAGCATGACATTTGAGCAGCTGTGAAAAGATTTAAAGGAAGAGCATTCTAGATACAGGGAAACAGGAAGTGGAAGGCTCTTGAGGCACGCAGCAGATTGGCTTAAGAAATAACACAAGAAGTGAGTGTGGCAACAACTCAGCGAGGGGGTGAGTCATTGGCAGGCCAGGTGTAGAGTGCGAATTTTATTTTGAATGCAAAGTAAGCCTTTGGCAGGTGAAAACATGACACTCCAACTGAACCTACTGATCTACCTCAGGGAGATTCTGTAGCCTCAGTGAAATTTTGGGAGTAACAGACCTGGGATTCTTAGAACTCAGAGCCCCAGGTAAACCTACAGATGGAAAGAAAAGAAATTGGCCAGGCACAGTGGCTCATGCCTATAATCCCAACACTTTGGGAGGCCAAGGCAGGAGAATCTCTTGAGGTCAAGAGTTCAAGACCAGCATGGGCAACATAGCAAGACCCTCTACAAAAAATTTTTAAAATTAGCTGTACATGATGTTGCACACTTGTAGTTCAGCTACTCAGGAGGCTGAGGCAGGAGGATCTTGAACCCAGGAGTTTGAGGCTGCAATGAGCTATGGTCACACCACTGCACTCCAGCCTGGGCCACAGAGCAAGACCCTGTCTTGAAGAAGAAGAAGGAGAAGGAGAAGGAGGAAGAGGAAGAAGAGGAAGAGGGAAGAAGGAAGATGGCAGACAGGAGAAGAAGGAGGAGGAGGAACAAGAAGAAGAAGGAAGAAAAATAATAACAAATTAATATTGGTCTGTTTCTTGAGCCTGGGAGGTTGAGGCTGCAGTGAGCCATGTTCATGCCACTGCACTCCAGCCTGGGTGACAGAGTGAGACTCTGTTTTAAAAAAAAAAAAAAAAAAGCCAGTCATGGTGGCTCACACCTGTAATCCTAGCACTTTCGGAGGCTGAGGCAGGTAGATTGCCTGAGCTCAGGAGTTCAAAACTACCTTGGGCAACATGGTGAAACCCTGTCTCTACTAAAATATAAAAAATTAGCGGGGCATGGTAGCATGTGCCTGTAGTCCCAGCTACTCAGGAGGCTGAGGCACGAGAATCACTTGAACTTGGGAGGTGGAGGTTGCAGTGAGCTGAGATCTTGCCACGGTACTCCAGCCTGGGAGATAGAGCAAGACTCTGTCTCCAAAAAAAAAACAAAAAAAAAGGAACAGTCACTTCTAACCTCAGAGGCTTTCTTGAGTAGGAGAAGGTGAAACTGCAAAGTGAATAAACCATATAACAGGTCCCTGCTTGTGGCTCAGCATATTTCTCTCCTTTTGGGGACAACGCCCTATGTGTCCTTCAGGAAGCCACTGTTCTGTTCTTGGGAATATGATTTGGCTCAAGCTAGTCAGAAATATTTTTCACTTCCTATCCCCACACCAAAATGACTGGCTCTGGGATGGGCACAGAACCCAGTCAGAGCCAATGAAACTCAAGAAGACATTGTCTACAGCCTCTGGCAAAAAAAAAAAAAAAAAAAAAAAGCTTTCTCTCTTTTCCGTGGGAGCCATCAGTATAAAGATGCAAAGTTTAGAACCACTGCAGGCATTTGTGACTATGGGGAAGATTCTGGAACTGTTAGGGACTGTGGGGGAGCATCGCATGGTGCCTGAGGATGAAGCCAGCACTACAGAAGGAAGAGCGAGAGATGGAGAACACTGCGTCCTTGTGACGCTATTGAGCCCCAGGATTGAGCGTTGCCTGAAGCCAGACTTATTGCTGGAGGTTTTAGTGGCCTCTACCAGTTAAATGCTCTTTATTATATAAGCCAGTGTAAGTGGGATTTTCCTTGCTGCATATTATAAAAGCCCATATGATACAAACATTACAATAGGTACCCAACAACACTGAGGGCCTCCTCTGCACCTTCAGTTTCTAGGAGGAAGTAAGCCTGATCCAGGACCCAAATAAATGGTCTCGCCTCCCCCTTCTCTATTTCAGAGTTTCCATGCCTCCCGTCACCATAGCACTGTGACTCTCATGGAAAGGCAGAGGAAGCAGAGGAGGAGAGGGTGCCTGTTTCCAGGCTGCATTGCCACATTGGGGTGGGGGCTGGAGAGAGAAAGAGAGAGGCGGCTCCGAGCCTGACATTTCAGGATAGAGATAACAGGGTAAAAATAAACTCCCGAGCGCCTGTAGCAGCACTCGCTTCTCTGGCTTCACAGTTATCTCTTTCTGCTTCAGGGACAGAAGAGTTCCTTTCGGGTCACCCCTTGGACTGCCTCTTCCCAGCCCCCCGCGGGGGAGGAGGACGCATAGGTCATTGATTTACGTCTGTCTGTCTACACCCGCTCTTTCACCGCAGGCAAGTCAAGGGACTGATCCCCTCCATCCCGTAGCCCCTCTTTTTATCCTGCAAATCACCTTTCACATCTGATGCTCCAGAAGCTCGGTAAGGTGAGTGAGGCAAGGGCCGGGGTCTCCCCATTTCCCAGATGGGAAAAAGCAGTGGGGCTTGGAAAGGTGAAATGATTTTCCCCAAATCACACAGCTCATTAGTGCTAATGTGTTCTGATCTAAAGCCAGGGCCTTTTCTGCCTTTCCGTCTTTGATCAGGAGTAAAAGCAGTTTGATTCCCTCTCTGCAGGGCTTGTGGACAGCCAAGCAGGCTGGGTACACACATCACCTGGGACACAAGTATCATCGTGTGTCTCCTGACAGCCACACCTCTCTGTCCCCTTTGTCCCCTTCCCATCACACAGTGTCTGAGTTTTGTATTTGCCAATGAGTAACCTACTTACTTACTACAGAAGGGCGGCTGGGACGACACAGTGTCAAGGAACCCAACCCAGCTCTGCCACTGAAGTCCACAGAGGGTCTCTGAGCCTCAGTTTTCTAATCTTTAAAATGGTGATCAAAATATACCTACGTAGGATTAAATAAACCATTGCATGCCAGGCACTTGGCCTGTGCCTGGTACATGATCATCTAAATGTTGGAGCTTCCTGTGACAATGATAGCTTCTCCTATGCTGGTGTATGGGTATAGCGACAATGTCCCTCACCCATGTCCGCAGTACATGCCCTTCGAGTTCTTTCTCTCTCAGTGGCCAAGGATTTGCAACGAGCCATTTCATCAGTTAAGACGCCTGTGGTTGCAAGCGACCGAAACACTGATCCTCACTGGATTACATGAAAGGGGAATTTATTGGCTTGGTGGGTAGCTCCAAAGGCAGCCAAGGGTAGAGCCTAGCTTCAGGCACAGCTGGATCTAGGATGGAACCGATACCATCAGGATTGGGTTTCTTGGCTCCATTCTCTGCTGTGAGCGCCCTCCTCATAGGGGATACAGGGGTTCCAGCATCTCCCCTTCTTGGGTTCAAAGCCAGTGGGAAAGAGCCAGCCCCAGCATTCCCAGCAAAAGCCTGTTTGCATCTCACTACCCATCTAGAACCCACACCCATCACTCCACCCAGAGGAATGAAGACAAGCGCAGACGGCCCGAGGTGGGTCCAGTCTGCTCAAACCCAGATCTGAGAGTAGTGAAAAATGATTGCCCAGAGCAAAATCAAGTTTGGCCGCCAAAAGCAAAGGTGACTTCTACAGCCACCCACTCTCCTTCGCCTTGTGCCCCATGATGAACACTGATGAATTGGCTTCTGTAATCCCAGGGAAGAGATGGGCTTCAAGCAGGCTGCAAAACCAGGCCGGCGGGCTCCGACAACTCTCATCCAGAGTTCCCTCATTGCCATCTGCTGACCAGCTGGACCCGCTGACCTCAGACCAGAACCTTCCCCAAGCTTGATCTACAGCCTGCCACCTGGGGAGTCTACTTCCTTGAATAGGGGCTGGCAATCTGGGCTCTTTTTCAGGCCTCTGCCATGAGGCACTATAGCCTTGTTCCAACTCAATTATTATTGATTCATTATTTGTCTTTCCTCTAAAAAAGGACCCAGCCATAACAAAAAGCCCCTCTTATGGTCCGTAGAAAATAAATACAACCAAAAGCAACACTACGATTAAATGAGAGCTGGTTGTTCTCGCTCGCTGTAAGCCTGAAGACTGGTGCTGTCATGGTTGCTGAAAGGCAAGATTAGGCCAGGCATGGTGGCTCACACCTGTAATCCCATTACTTTGGGAGGCTGAGATGGGCGGATCACCTGAGGTCAGGAGTTCAAGACCAGCCTGGTCAACATGGTGAAACCCTGTCTCTACTAAAAATACAAAAATTAATTGGCCAAAGTGGGGGGTGCCTGTAACCCCAGCGACTTGGGAGGCTGAGGCAGGAGAATCGCTTGAACCCAGGACGTGGAGGTTGCAGTGAGCCGAGATGATGCCACTGCACTCCAGCCTGGGTGACAGAGCAAGACTCCGTCTGAAGAAAAAAAAAAAAAAAAAAAAAGGCAAGTTTAGCTAGTGTCCAGGAGGTGCTAATGACCTAGGCCAGCACCAACTTGAGACTTGATGAAATTAAAACAACTGGAAACGAGGTAGAAAGAGAATAACTTCTACTAGGTGATTCTGCCGCCTTGATTGCTGGAGGGGTACATTTCATGTTAGTTGCCTGCATCATCATCGGCAGTTCTCTCACGTACTGGTGAGTCTGCCACCCTAACTGTGTAAATTCCGTTTATACTGGTCAACCAGCAACCACAAAGACACTCTGGAAGCTTCCTCCCTCTCCCCTCCTCCCCAAGCCTGCAGGAGAGATGGAAAAGCAGCGGGTAAGAGAACACGGAAGATTTCTTTAGAAATAATTATGGTAATTATGTATGCATTTCCAGGGGGAGATTCTGGGAATTATTCCTAAAAGGCTGGAAAGAATTTCCTCTTTTGATCTCGATTCTGAGCCAGAGAAAATCAAATTAAGAAAGAAAAGCAACGGAGAATTCTCGGTGGGGAGGAAGGAATGGGGTTGGGGCTGTTTGTGAGGTTCCGGGGGAAAGATGGAGAAAAGGAAAGTCCTCTGACACCTTTCTCTCTAGATGTTGGTAGACTTAGGAGGAAGAAGTGAGAGAGAAAAGGCAAGACAGGTGAAGTTGTGTTCTTCCATCTTTCTCGCAAGGCTTCACTCCCTCCCCTTGAGGGGCCACAAAGATGGTCCCCCTTGAGCTATTGAGGACGTAGTTTTTTGTAGCTTTTCCCACATCACACGTAGCTGGCCAGGCATCCTCCACAATGGCCCTCCCTTGCAGAGGAGCCCTGTGAATTCCAGCCAACACTCCAAGAGCCGCCACAACAAGATGAACAAGTGTAGGCGTGTGACGAGTTTTTTGTTTTTTTCTTTTTAATCCTCCCTTTCAGGCACTGGGAGAAATGGTCCTGTCACTTCTCTAAATTTTCTTCCGCGGTTGCTAAGCAGCACGCCTCTGCCCCTTCCACTTCCCTCTGCTCCTGCTTTCTTGTCTCTCTCCACCCTCCACCCCCGCACACTCACAGTGCTCTTCCCTGCCGTGGTTGGGAAATCAGAGAACAGCCCCCAAGCAGTTTGCAGCTCCCAGAGCCACAGCAGTGCAATGGCGGGTTCCCCGACAGAGACGTTTCCCAGCCCGCTCTGCAGAACATGCATGGAGGTCCGGGCAGGGAAGACCATTGCTTGAGCCCTCCTTCCTTCCTTCCTTCCTTCCTTCCTTCCTTCCTTCCTTCCTTCCTTCCTTCCTTCCTTCCTTCCTTCCTTCCTTCCTTCCTTCCTTCCTTCCTTCCTTCCTTCCTTCCTTCCTTCCTTCCTTCCTTCCTTCCTTCCCTCCCTCCCCTCCTCTCCTCCCTCCCTCCCTCCCCCTCCCTCCCTCCTCCCTCCCTCCCTCCTTCCTTCCTTCCTTCCTTCCTTCCTTCCTTCCTTCCTTCCTTCCTTCCTTCCTTCCTCTACACTTCTTTCCTTGTTCCTTCCCTCCCAGCCATGCTACAATAGCCTTTGCCTGGAGACTAGACAGGGGAAACTCAAAAGTATGCAGGCACCAGACATTGCATTTCATGAGGGAAGGAGGCTGGATGTGAGACAACAGGGAATGGTGAGGACTGCTCCCTAAATACCTGCCTAAGGAGGCCTTGCACTAGCACCAGCCAACTGGTGTTTCAAGGGAAGCTGGGCAACTTCCAGATTTTTAAAAATCTCAATGCAGGACGAGCAAAAACCCATCTGTGGGCCTCCAGTCTGTGGAGGAGAGCCCAGCAGGGTCCGTAATGCAGGTTTGTGACACAGTTCCATTTGAGGGTTGGTTGGGTGGTTTTGAAAGCAGAATGGAGGATTGGTGGGAGGCAGGCAGGGGCTGTGGACAGCAAGCCATGAGACCCAGCTGCCCCTTGGAGAAGCCAGAAGGCTTGGTGGCAGCCCCGGACCTTGATTTCTGTAGGACCTTCATCCAGTAGATGGGAGAATGGCCTAGCTGGACCGCAGACAAATAACCGGGGTGGAGAGAATGGACTGTCACTTTTCCCTTGGTTCCCAAAGCTGCCCATCCTGTTCCATGATGCCAAGCCCTAGGCCAGAAGGACCACAGGTTTATCAGGGTCAGGCACTGAACAGATGGGGCCTCAAGGGATCCCAAAGGTCCACGGGTGAAGCTAGAATGATGTATCGCTTTTCGGCTAAGTTGCAACCCCAGGGAGTCACGGTGGGGTTACTGTGGGTCGGGTGGAAGTGGCGTAAAGAAGGCCTGTGCTCTGAACTCCTTTGGGGCCATTCAGGAGCACCATGATCAGGCTCTCCCCCACTGGCCAGGACACAGCCCACGGGGCCCCATGGGACTCCGTCTCCCTGCTCCCTTTCCCATTGGCCACAAAGACTTTGGATGACATTGAGACCTGAGCCAGACACAGGGACTGCAACCCTCCCAAAACAAACCAGCCAAGTCCCAGAGGGAGTGAAGGAATGGCCAAGTGCTGAGCTCTGTGCTGCAACTGACATTTGGAGGAGGAAGCTTCCGGGCCTAAAACTCAGAGGATGCACTTCCTGGGTTCTGTTCAGTCACTGGAATTACCTGCATGACAGCTTTCTCCAGAAGCTCCTCTGGGCAGCCAGCATTTCCATCTACCCTGGTCAGCATAGACCCAGCTCCTGCCTGTCCACCTGGATCTCAGGCTCAGTTTCTGAGGCCCGGTTCTCCCCCAGGTGCCGGGCTGCAATCAGCAGGGACTAAATCTCACTGCCAAGGGCCTGGGCCAAGGCATCCAACTCTCTGTGCTCCAGGAAGGGCTGAAGGAGCCTGCATGACTGGCGAGAGAAAGGCTACATCCAGATCCTCACACACCATCATCCCATTCCTTGGCCCCTGGAGGCTGGCGCTGCCCTGTGAGCCTCCAGAAACTGATGAACAACAGCTGGGAATACAAAAACGATCCACGGAGAATGACAGAGCCAGCTTATTTCTATATTTCTTTGTTTTTTAAAGTAACGAAGGGAGCTCTCTTCAGAAGCCTTTGGTTCCCTTGACTTTTCAAAGCAGTAAGAAAGGGAGGAAGGAAGTTGAGGCTCTTAAAGTCAGTTCTACTCAGGGAGTATTGATTGATGGCTGATCATACACCGTGCGAAGGAATGTAGGGTCCAGTACAACCTGCATCACCCAGAAAGATTCAGCAGAGAGTGACAGCCTCATCCTCAGCGGGCAGGGGAAGCCAGGCACCTTGCAAGGGCTTCTGCCTTCCATCATCACTAGTTTCAAGGAGTAGGTGGTATGATTCCCATTTAGCAGATGGGAAAGTAAAGCCCAGAGGCATTAAGTAATTGGCGAGAGGCCATGCTGGTAATGAGGGCAGAGTGGGCACTCAAATCAGAGCTGTCTGGATGGTTGCAAAGCCTGGACTGTTACCTGCAGAACACCGACTATGGGAAAGAACGATCTGGAGATGGTCCCAGAGATTGCTGGATTCGATACAGGAAATGTTTATTGAATGTGTGGAACCTGAAAAGGACCAGCTCTTCCAGTCCAGGGCCCCCCTAGGCCAGTCCCCCAACCGATCCATCAAATACACATGTCCAGTTTCTGCAGCATTGGAAAATGCCTGGGAAATTATTTCACGAAGAATTTCAAGCAAACAGAAAAGGTATGTGGGATATGATCATGTTCCATTGCCAAGCTTAAGAATGAAATGTTATAGCTGGGTGTGGTGGCTCACACCTGTAATCCCAGCACTTTGAGAGGCTGAGGTGGGTGGGTCGCTTGAGATCAGGAGTTGGAGACCAGCCTGGCCAACATGGTGAAACCTCATCTCTACTAAAAATACAAAAATTAGCCAGGTGTGGTGGCTCACGCCTGTAATCCCAGTACTTTAGGAGGCTGAAGCAGGTGGATCACCTGAGGTCAGGAGTTCGAGACCAGCCTAACCAACATGATGAAACCTCGTCTCTACTAAATACAAAAAATTAGCTGGGCGTGGTGGCGCATGCCTGTAATCCCAGCTACTTGGGAGGCTGAGGTAGGAGAAATACTTGAAGCCGGGAGGCGGAGGTTGCAGCGAGCCGAGATTGCATCGTTACACTCCAACCTGGGTAACAAGCAAAACTTGTCTCAAAAGAAAAAAAAAAATACAAAAATTAGCTGGTTGTGGTAGCATGCGCCTATAATCATGGCTACTCAGGAGGGTGAGGCACAGAATCACTTGACTAGGAGGCAGAGGTTGCAGTGAGCCAAGATCACACCACCGCACTCCAACCTGGGCAACAGAGTGAGAATCTGTCTCAAAAAAAAAAAAAAAAGAAATGTTACAATTATAGTTGAAGCAGCCTGTGTCTCTCCATGAACTAACTAACCATCCCCTCCTGGGCTTGTATTTACCGCCCTAAAATTGCGCCTTTATAATCCACATGCGTGTCTTTATGCCTTCGCTGCACTTGTATGTGTTCTAAATAATAGTATTGTTTGCATATTTCAATATTCTCATATAAATCCTATGTTGTATGTATCCGTATGCAACTTTTTTTTTTTTAAGAGCTTTTTTAGCTGGGTGTGATGGCTCATGCCTCTAATTCCAGCAATTTGGGAAGCCAAGGCAGGAGGATTACTTGAGCCAAAGAGTTCGAGACCAGCCTGGGCAACATAGCAAGACCTCGTCTCTACAAAAAATAAAGAAAATTAGCTGGACATGGTGGCAAATGCCTATAGTCTCAGCTACTTGGGAGGCTGAGGTGGGAGAATTGCTTGAGCCCAAGAGTTCAAGGTTGCAGTGAGCTATGATTGCACTACTGCACTCCGGCATGGGCAATAGAGTAAGACCCTGTCTATTAAAATAAAGAAAGAAAGAAAAGAAAACCAGCATTATTGAGATGTAATTCGTATACCATACAAGTCACCAATTTAAAATGTACAAGTCAGTGGCTTTCCGTATATTCAGAGTTGTACCTCCATCACTACAATCAATTTCAGAACATTTTCATTACCCCAAAAAGAAACACGGCCACCTTCTTAGCCATCACCCACCAGTCTCCCCATCCTCTCTTGGCAACTCCTAATTTCCTTTCTGTCTCTATAGAAAGGAAGTGTTCCTATTCTAGACATTCCATATATGGAATTCCACAGATGGAATGCCATTTATAATGGAATCACGGACCTTTGAATCTGACTTCCTTCACTTACCATAATGCTTTTAGGTTCCTCCATGTTGCAGCAGGGATCAGGTCTTCATTATTGACAAAGAGTGTTTCATTGTATGTATACAGCACATTTTATTTATTCATTCATCAGTTGACCATTTGGGTGGTTTCCGCTCTTGGCTATTATGAATAATACGACTATGAACATTCATGTACAAGTTTTTGTGTGGACATATGTTTTCATTTCTCTTCTATATACCTATGAGGGAAGTTGCTGAGTCATATGGTAACTCTAAGTTTTTGAGAAACTGCCAAACAGTTTTTCAAAGCTCTGTGCTACTTTACATTCCCACCAGCAATGTGTGATGATGGTTCGAATTTCACGACATCCTTGCCAACAGTTATTACGATCTGTCTTTTTTATTATAGCCACCCTAGTGGGTGTGAAGTGGTGTCTCATTATGGTTTTGATTTGCTTTTCCCCGATGGCAGATGACGTTGAGCATCTTTTCATGTGTTTATCGGCCATTTGTTTATCTTCTTTGGCGAAATGTCTATTCAGATCCTTTGCCTATTTTTAACTGGGTTATTTGTCTTTTCATTATTGAGTGGTAATCATTCTTTATAGATTCTAGGCACAAGTCTCTTATCAGATATACAATTTGTGAAAATTTTGTCTCATTCTGCGGGTTGTCTTCACTTTAATGTCTTTGAAGTGCAAAAGTTTTCCGTTTTGAAATTTAGCTGGGCATGGCGGTACACGTTTTCAGTCCCAGCTACTCAGGAGGCTGAGGTAGGAGGATCACTTGAGCCTAGGATTTCAAGTCCAGCCTGGGCAACATAATAAGACCCCATCTCTTAAAAAAATAAAGTCCAATATTTCTTTTTTTTCTTTTGTTGCTTATGCTTTGGGTATCATATCTGGGAATCCATTGACTAATCCAAGGTCATGAAGATTTCCTCATATGTTTTCTTCCAAGAGTTTTATAGTTTTAATGCTTGCATTTAGGTCTTTGATCCATTTTGAATTAGTTTTTTTGTTTGTTTGTTTGTTTTTTTGAGATGGAGTCTTGCTCTGTCACCCAGGTTGGAGTGCAGTGGCCCCATCTCGGCTCACTGCAAACTTCGCCTCCCAGGCTCGCACCATTCTGCCTCAGCCTCCCGAGTAGCTGGGACTACAGGCTCCCGCCACCACGCCTGGCTAATTTTTTGGTATTTTTAGTAGAGACGAGGTTTCACCGCGTTAGCCAGGATGGTCTCAATCTCCTGACCTCGTGATCCGTCCGCCTCGGGCTCCCAACGTGCTGGGATTACAGGTGTGAGCCACCACGCCCGGCCAAGTCTTATCACAATTTAAACCAATATCCTATAGTTGGACATTAAGGCTATTTCCAATTTTTAACTTTATGAATATAGCCACTGTGGATCTATTTAAAAGAGCTAAATCTATTTTTTTTTTTTTTTTTTGAGACGGAGTCTGTCTGTCGCCCAGGCTGGGGTGCAGTGGCGTGATGTCAGCTCACTGCAAGCTCCGCCTCCCAGGTTCACGCCATTCTCCTGCCTCAGCTTCCCGAGTAGCTGGGACTACAGGCGCCCGCCACCACCCCCGGCTAATTTTTTGTATTTTTAGTAGAGACGGGGTTTCACCGTGTGAGCCAGGATGGTCTCGATCTCCTGACCTCGTGATCCCCCCGCCTCAGCCTCCCACAGTGCCGGGATTACAGGCCTGAGCCACCGCGCCGGCCTCATTTTGAATTAGTTTTTGTTTACCGCGTGAGTTAAGGGGTTCACTTCATTCTTTGAATGTAGCTACTTTGTTGTTCTACCACCATTTTTAAGACTGAATTGTGTTGGCTCCCTTGTAGAAAATCAATTGATCCAAAATGTGAAGGTCTATTTCTGGACCGTCAAGCCTAGTACAGTGATCTATATGTCTGTCCTTACGTCAATTCCATACTATCTGATTACTAGCTTTGTACTAAGTTTTAGTGCTCAGGAAGTATGAGCCCTCCAACTTTGTTCTTTTTAAAGATTAACTGTTCTGATTCTCTTGAATTTCCATATGAATTTTAGGACTGGTTTGTTAATTTCTGCAAAAAAGTTAGCTAGTATTTTGAAAGGATGGATGGCATTGAATCTGTAGATCAATTTGAAAAGTTTTGCTATCTTTTTTTTTTTTCGAGACAGAGTCTCGCTTTGTCGCCCAGGCTGGAGTGCAGTGGCAGGATCTTGGCTCACTGCAAGCTCCGCCTCCCAGGTTCACGCCATTCTGCTGCCTCAGCCTCCCGAATAGCTGGCACTACAGGCGCCCGCCACCACGCCCAGCTAATTTTTTGTATTTTTAGTAGAGATGGGGTTTCACCGTGTGAGCCAGGATGGTCTCGATCTCCTGACCTCATGATCCACCCGTCTCGGCCTCCCAAAGTGCTGGGATTACAGGCGTGAACCACCGCGCCCGGCCTGCTATCTTAATATTAAATTTTCCATCTATAAACATGGGATGTCTTTCCATTTATTTAGGTCTTCTTTAGTTTCTTTCAACAATGTTATATAGTTTTGCAGTGTAAAAAGCCTCAGACTTCTTTGGTTAAATGTATTCCTATTTCATTCTTTTTTGAAATATTTTTTTAAATTTATTTGCTTGTTTATTTATTTTCATTTAGAGACAGGATCTGTCTGACACCCAGGCTGGAGTACAGTGACCAGATCATAGCTCACTGCAGCCTCAAACTCCTGAGTTCAAGTGGTCCTCCCACCTCAACCTCCTGAGTAACTAGGACTGCAGGCATGGCCACTACACCTGGCTGATTTTTTTAAATTTTTGGTAGAGATGGATTCTTGCCATATTGCCCAGGTGGTCTCAAACTCCTGGGCTCAAGTGATCCTCCTTCCTCATCCTCCCATAGTGCTGGGATTACTGGCATGAGCCACCATGCCTGGCCTTGTTTTTTATTCTTTTTGATGCTCTTGTAAATGGATTTTTCTTAATTTCATTCTAAATTTTCTTCTTGTCAACATATAGAAGAACTACAGCTGGTTTTTGCATATTGATCTTGTATCCTGCAACCATACTAAACTTGTTGAGTCATTCAAGTAATTTTTAGTAGCTTCTTCCTAATCTTCTATGTACAAGATTGTGACAACTGTCAAACAGAGACAGTTTTATTTCTTCCTTTCCGATCTGGATACCTCTTCTTTTCTCTTGCCTACTTGTTCTGCCTAGAATTTTCCAGAACAATGTTGAACAGCAGTGGCAGTAGTAGACATCCTTTTCTCATTTCTGATTTTAAGGGGAAAGCTTTCAGTCTTTCACGATTAAGTGTGATGTTAGCTCTGGGTTTTTCATAGATGCCCTTTATCTGGTTGAAGAAGTTCCCTTCTGTTCCTAGGATATTGAGTGTTTTTATTGTGAAGCATATGATTTGTTCTTCTCCCCCAACATCGTGAGTTTTATCCACATGTCACTGTGGTTTGTAATGTCTACTTTCACTAAAGATGTTGTAAGGCAGATACAGGAGAAGGTTAAATCACCTATCACCCCTCTTCTCCAATTACATCTTCTTTATCTCTCTCAAGCTACCTAGGATATGCCCCTGCCACAACTACCCCTTCCACCCCTGCCCCAGGCAAACTCTCTCCTCTTTCATCCACTTGCTCACCAGAGGGCTTTTAGCAAAACAGAAACCCTCTTCCTTTTTCATCCATCTGGAGATAAATAAAGGAGAGTGGGAGTTCCAAAGAAGAATCCCTTCACTCTGCTTGGTGGGGAGAAGGTAGAACAGCAAATCTTCCTGAAGGAGGGTGTGTTTGAGCTTAGATTAGAAGCTGGGTAGGATGCTGCCAGGGAAGGAAGAAATAGCTTTGAGCAAAGACATCTCGGGTTGTGCCCTGATGAAAGGGAATTTAGCCCCCAACAAGGTCCGGGCAGTTTAGCCTCAACGGTTCTTACAAGGATCTTCTATTCATATGATAGTTACACTGAGTGGATCTCAGTAGACTTGATATGATATGATTTGTTTTTCTTTTTTGAGACAGGGTCTTGCTCTGTCAACCCAGGCTGGGGTACAGTGGCGGGATCATGGCTCACTGCAGCCTCAACTTCAAGCAATCCCCCTGCCTCAGTTTCCCGAGTAGCTGGGACCACAGGCTCAGGCTACCATAATTTTTTAATTTTTTACAGAGATAGGGATTTGCCATTTTGCCCAGGCTGGTCTTGAACTCCTGGGCTCAACTGATCCTCCCACCTTAGCCTCACACAGTGCTGGGATTACAGGTGCGTGCCACCATGCCCGGCTATTTTTATACAGATGAGGTCTCCCTATGTTGCCTAGGCTTGTCTCGAACTCCTGGGCTCAGGCAATCCTCCTGCCTCAGCCTCCCAAAATGCTGGGATTATAGGCATGAGTCACTGTGCCTGGCCTTGATTTCTGACTTCTAGAGTTGCCTTGTCCAATATGGTAGGCATTAGCCACGTGTGGCCATTCAAGTGTAAATTAAGTAAAATTAAATAGCATTAAACATTTACTTCCTATTTGCACTAGATACATCTCAAGAGACCAATAGCCACATGTAGTTAGTGGTTGCCATATTGGATAGCACAGCTATAGAACATTTCTGTTATCACAGAAAGATCTATTGGACAAAATATTCTAGTATTGGAAGGAAGAAAACTGTAATGAAGATGACTGAGGGGTTTGAGCCAGACAGGTAGGCCCCAGGCATAGGGTGAAGATGGCCTGGCATGGGGGTTAATAGGCTGGGTTCGGCCGGGCGTGGTGGCTCAAGCCTGTAATCCCAGCACTTTGGGAGGCTGAGACGGGCGGATCACGAGGTCAGGAGATCGAGACCATCCTGGCTAACACGGTGAAATCCCATCTCTACTAAAAAGTACAAAAAACTAGCTGGGCGAGGTGGCGGGCGCCTGTAGTCCCAGCTACTCGGGAGGCTGAGGCAGGAGAATGGCGTAAACCCAGGAGGCGGAGCTTGCAGTGAGCTGAGATCCGGCCACTGCACTCCAGCCTGGGCGACAGAGCGAGACTCCGTCTCAAAAAAAAAAAAAGAAAAGGCTGGGTCCCAGGTCTGGCTCTGCCACCCCTGTTTCTGTCACTTTTGGAAAAATCACTTCCCTTTTCTGGTTTTCCCATTGTTGAGAAAATGAAATTGTTGGGCGATGTCATCCCAGGAGCCCAGGCAATGATTGATAGATTCTATGGTTGTTTAACCAGAAAGGGATGTATTCAGCTGTTTCTTCCAGATGTAGAGAAAAGAGCCTTGGACTCAGGAAGAAAGCAGCTGGTTCTGGTGCTACCCAGCTGAGTCATCACGGGAAAGTCACTTCACCTCTCTGAACCCCATTTCCACATCTGTGAAACTGGGTAAGAGGGTTTTGGGAGGATGAATTGAGAGGAGTTAAAGGAAAGCACTCCGAGAAAAGAGGAGGGATAACAGGATGTGACCAGGTCAGATCAAATGGGAAAGTTAGTATAAACAAAGCTAAATGGGTTTATTTGCTAAAAGGATTTCTCAGAACCCTTAATATGCTAATGTGCACTGTGAATCTCTAAGTATTTCCTAAATTAATATGACCACAGAATTCCTTTTAAAATAAAATTATTATTGCCGGGTGTGGTGGCTCATGCCTATAATCCCAGCACTTTGGGAGGCTGAGGCGGGCGGATCACTTGAGGTCAGCCTGGCCAACATGGTGAAACCCTGTCTCTACTAAAAATACAAAAATTAGCTGGGCGTGGTGGTAGGCGCCTGTAATCCCAACTACTCAGGAGGCTGAGGCAGAAGAATCGTTTGAACCCAGAAGGTGGAGGTTGCAGTGAGCCAAGAACATGCCACTGGATTCCAGTCTAAGCAACAGAGTGAGACTCCGTCTCAAAAATAATAATAATAATTCTTGCAAGGAATGCTCATGGGCATTCGTTACTGTTACAGGGAACCCACTTGGGAATTACCCTTGGACAGGGATAGAGCACTTTCCTTGGCTACAGCTTGGACTGATGGCTGTCACCCAGCATTGCCCCTGAAAAACGTCTGGTCTTAGGAAGAATTGGAAAGATCTGGGTTAGATGACATCATAGAGATGGCTTAGAGTGCAGGCAGCCTCCAGAGGAAAGTAGGAGGGAAAAGTGAAAATCTGGAGAAGGTGAGGGTGGCAGTGAGAACTTATTATTTACTGAACGCAGGTGCCGACTATAGGGCAGGCAACAACCTTGACATTTTTTTTGAGACGGAGTCTCACTCTGTCATCCAGGCTGGAGTGCAGTCGTGCAATCTAAGCTCACTGCAACCTCTGCCTCCTGGGTTCAAGCAATTCTCCTGCCTCAGCTTCCAGAGTAACTGGGACTACAGGCATGTGCCACCATGTCCGGCTAATTTTTTTGTATTTTTAGTAGAGATGGAGTTTCACTGTGTTAGCCAGGATGGTCTCGATCTCCTGACCTCATGATCTGCCCACCTCGGCCTCCCAAAGTGCTGGGATTACAGGCATGAGCCACCGTGCCCGGCTGACCTTGACATTTTTATAGGCATCATCTCCCATCCTCAGGACAACTCTGAGAAGCAGCTGGTGTCATACCCGTTTCCCAGATAAGAAAACTGAAGCTCAAGGGGTTAAGCAATGTATGAGCGTTTAACACGCAGTAAATGGTACAGCTGGGATTTGAACCCAGGGCTGCCTGGGTCCGTAAGCCTATACTCTAATCCCTCTGCCTCAAGGAGCCTAAAATGTCATGACCCTGGAACTTTCAGCCTGTAGGGGATGAGAAGGCAAAGCGCCTGTGGTTTGTAAATCTAGTATTATCATCTGGCTTTTTCCTGATATCTGAGTGAGCTCTTTTCAATGGAATGAGCTTAATCCGTTATCCTCCCCCAGTCTTCCCAGTTTCCCATCAAACAAAGATGATTCAAGAGGCCCCAAATGCAGAGCTAAAATCAGCCTTTCATCCTTGCCACCTCCCACCTCTCACTCCTCTGGGAGTCGCTAGGATTTAGGAGGCCAGTATTGAACCTGAGATTCAAGAACTGTTTCTGAGTGGCTTACACCCATGTCCTGAGCGCTCTGAGTGAAGGCAGAGGTGCTGGTTAGTAAGGTGGGGGGTAGAGATACCGAGCTCCCAGGCAGGGATGAGGGGCCCAGCATGGAGCAGTGACTTCAGAGAGTGTTGTGTGTCTTCACGGATTGTGCAATCTCCATCTGGAAATTAATCAATTGCAATCAAAAGCAGTGGTACCAATTTATAATTTTTTAGAATCTAACTTCTTAAGGGTATTGAACCTTTACCTCTAAGGCAATCAGGTCCAGATGGCAAAGGGAAACCCTCTTGTCACCGGCACTTGGGCACTTAAGAACAGCATGGCAGGTTGCGGCCTTGCAAGGAAAGAAGAGAGGAAACACTGTAAATACTGTGTACCCTGACGGTTTTGGCTGCGCTTGAAAAGAGGCGTCGGCCGGGCGCGGTGGCTCACGCCTGTAATCCCAGCGCTTTGGGAGGCCGAGGCGGGCGGATCACAAGGTCAGGAGATCGAGACCACGGTGAAACCCCGTCTCTACTAAAAATACAAAAAATTAGCCGGGCGCGGTTGTGGGCGCCTGTAGTCCCAGCTACTCGGGAGGCTGAGGCAGGAGAATGGCGTGAACCCGGGAGGCGGAGCTTGCAGTGAGCCGAGATCGCGCCACTGCACTCCAGCCTGGGCGACAGAGCGAGACTCCGTCTCAAAAAAAAAAAAAAAAAAAAAAAAAAAAAAAAAAAGGGGCGTCTTCATTTGCAGTTCATTAGATTAACTCAGCTGCAATTACGAATGGAACCCCTTGCTCCAGCAACAGCGAACGTTTGTTGAACATGTGTTGTAATCTTGCCTTTAAATACAACCGCATGTATGACATATTTTGTTTTCTCTTGGCCATTGGACTGGAAAACTATTAATACAACATCTGCTTTGCTTTCTGATTGAATCAGGGGCAAAGAGCAGGTCTCGGTAGTGTCCTTCAGATTATGCCTGGGATATCGAGTTACAGCTGCTAACCACTTTCCCACTGCTTAAGAATCCGACCCTGAACATGACTTTTCTATTGGAAACGCCGGTCTCACTCACTGGAGGACCAAATTACCTCCTGCTCCTCCCTCCAGCATGTGAAGTCCACCCTCGCACCTCCCATGCCTCAACAACTCACTATTGTAAACTCTTGTTAGTTTTTAAAATAGTACTCAACCCCGTTTGAAATTATTTTATTTTTCGCTTAGTTGTTTGTCTGTCTCCACCGTGAAAATATTCCCTCCACAAGGGCAGGACCCATGTCTATTCCCCATGCCCTCCCCTCCTCTCCCCTAGGGCCAAGAACGCTTAGTAGGCAACTGAATAAATATTTGTTAAATAAATCATGGTATTTCCCAATTGCGTGGAGAATGAAGTAAGAGTGAAGCATTTGGTGAGAAAGTGACAATCTTCTTGCAATCATTTCAGTCCTGATAATAGCAAAAGTCTCAGTGCTGGGCGAGGTGGCTCACACCTGTAATCCCAGCACTTTGGGGAGGCTGGGACGGAAGGATCACTTGAGGCCAGGAGTTTGAAACCAACCCGGGCAACATAGTGAGACCTTGTCTCTACAAATTAAAAATAATAATAATAATAAGCTGGGCATGGTGGCACACGCCTACAGTCCCAGCTACCTGGGAGGCTGAGGCAGGAGAATTGCTTGAACCCGGGAGGTGGAGGCTACAGTGAGCCGTGATTGCACCACTGCGCTCCAACATGGGCAACATGGTGAGACTCTGTCTCAAAAAGAAAAAAAAAAAAAGCCAGGCACAGTGGCTCACGCCTGTAATCCCAACACTTTGGGAGGCCAAGGCAGGTGGATCACCTGAGGTTAGGAGTTCGAGACCAGCCTGGCCAACATGGTGAAACCCTGTCTCTACTAAAATAGAAAAAAAAAAAAATTAGCTGGGCTTGGTGGTGGGCGCCTGTAATCCCAGCTACTCAGGAGGCTGAGGCAGGAGAATTGCTTGAACCTGGAAGGCGGAGGTTGCAGTGAGCCGAGATCGTGCCACTGCACTCCAGCCTGGGTGACAGGGCAAGACTCCATCTCAAAAAAAATACAAAATAAAGTCTCAGTTCAGTGTCTAACATCTCTTTTCCTTGCTATTCTCATCCCCCAACACCTCCACACTCCCCACACCCTGCCTCCTTTTTTGTTTAAATAGAAAGTACATCTTGGGGCTCAGAGTGAAGGACAGTTATGGAGGCTAGCTAGGATTTAATACTATTGTTTGGTTTTCGGAGTGTTTAATCCCTTTCAAATAACATTTGAAGCTCCACAGGTCTGGTAGTAATATAAAGTTTCCCTTGGAAAGAAATTCAAGTGTATTGCTTTAAAGGGAAACAGTCACAATGCAAGTGAAATGAAACAAAAGGCTTGGAGGTGGTTTTTGCATGGCTAAAGTTTGGAAACGAATGCACACATGCATGCACATTCGTCCATGTGACTGTCCACTTAGAGGTCTGTTTGACCAGTGCCTTGTGAAAGGCAATTCAGCAAACAGAACTTTATTTTCCTCTCTTCCCCAAATAACTCAGGCCTGTGCTGCTAAGTCCTACCTCCTCATCTCTTCCCCTTCCTCCTCTCCCTGCATCCACCTTTAGGAGTTATCATTACTCAGAAAGGGACCAAGAAATATAAGGGACCTGGGACTACATGAGACCGGATGTGGAAAGCCCCTCAAGACACTAGCAGGAAATACCTGCAACCGTATTCCTAGCCAAATCCTGAAACTGCAGACAAATCGTGCACTTTTCTGGAAGGAAGTCTCGCTGTCATTCGTCAAGTTCTGAAAGGGTCCTGAGAAGCGTTCGAGACCACTGGGCTGGAGGTGGCACCAGGAATGGATCGTTGGCCTGGAGTTCTGACCCTTGGTTTTCTGCCGCACACAGCTGGTCCGTTAATAATGCAGTGAGTTAATAATTAAAATGAGATTGTGTGATCCTTAAAGATGCAGGCTCACTCCCTCCCATCTTCACTTGACGAAGGCTGTTGCCACCAAAATCAGTGGGCTCTCCCAGAAGGTTCTGTACTTACCTGTGCTTACAGGTAAACACAGAGAACGTCTGTTTTCCTCTCCGGGTCTTCTCCATTTATGCATCCAGAGACTACAGCTGGCTGGTTCATCTTTTGCCTTCCCAATCCTTCATGTTTAATTGCCTCTACTTCTGCCTCTACCCTATCTAACTTCTCCAGAATATTTCTTGTCAGTACCCCAGGATCAAGATGGGTGGACCCACTCCTCTGTTTGTAAGCTGGGAGGCAGGAAGTTTGGCTTGGCTGTGTGACTGTAAGCAAGTTACTTCACTTCTCTGACTCATAGGAATGCTGTTAAATTTAGATCAAATGAAGGAACAGATGTGGGAGCTCTGCAGAAAGTTAGAAGAGTCATCTCGGATGTGAAAGCTCTATTTAGGGAGCAGCAGTCAAGTCACCATCTGACCAATAACTCCTAGAAGATCCTGGAATAAGGCTCCTCCCAGTCACAGAAAAAAAAAAAAAAAATGACATGGAACTTGCAACTTTTGCAGTGGTTTTAAACATGATTTTTTTTTTTAGGTGGGTCCCACTCAATTCTCCAAGGCATAGTAGATAACCCTCCATCAGTAACTATCTATGATGGATATCTGTGGTCCTGTCATACTTCCCTTAAAGGACTCTGACCTAGGCCAGGCGCCGTGGCTTACACCTGTAATCCCAACACTTTGGGAGGCTGAGGTGGGTGGATCACCTGAGGTCAGGAGTTCGAGACCAGCCTGACCAACATGGAGAAACCCTGTCTCTACTAAAAATACAAAAATTAGCCAAGCCTGGCGGCGCATGCCCATAATCCCAGGTCGTCAGGAGGCTGAGGCAGGAGAATTGCTTGAACCCAGGAGGTAGAAGTTGCAGTGAGCTGAGATCTCACCACTGCACTCCAGCCTGGGCAACAAGAGTGAAACTCTGCCTCAAAACAAACAAACAAAAAGACTCTCTGACCTATTCCCAGCCATGTGGTGGTTGGGATGGTATTGATTGGCTCCAGATGTGAACATGTGATTCAGAATTGGCCAATTAGATCATTACATTCCCTTGATCATAAGCAATTGGTTTAACTCTGAGTATGTCATTTAGTTTGGGCTAGTGAGATGCAAGAAGACTTTTACAAGCATTTCTGAGATGTAATCATATTCCTTTCAAATAGAACCTAGCTTGATAGTGGGCCCAAATTGCTGCAGTCTTCTTAACAGCAGAAAGAATTGGAGAATGGCCTGCAGCAAAAACTGGAACAAGAGATGGATGGAGACAGAGTTGTGATTTTATTCCTTGAGCCCTGGAATCCAGTTGTGTCTGAATTGTTGAGCTTTTTGATTATATGAAATGTAAATTGTGTTTGTTTGTGTGAAACCTCTAAGGCATGAGTTTTGTGTCCCTTGCAACCATAAGAGAATTGACTACAGTACCTATATATGTGTGTGTGTGTGTGTGTGTGTGTGTGTGTATATATATATATATATATATTTTTTTTTTTTTTTTTTTTTTGAGACAGGGTCTCTGTCTTTCTCCCAAGCTAGAGTGCCCTGAGTGATCACAGCTCACCGCAACCTCTTCAAACTCCCGGGCTCAAGCGATCCTCCTTTCTCAGCCTCCTAAATAGCTGGGACAACAGGCATGTGCCACCATGTCTGGCTAATTTTTTAAAAACTTTTTTGTAGAAATGGGTTCTTGCTGTGTTGCCCAGGTTGGTCTTGAACTCCAGGCTCCAAGGAGTCCTCCTGCCTCGACCTCCTAAAGTGCTGGGATTACAGGCATGAGTCACTGCACTTGGCCTCACTTTGAGAACTTTATGAAAGCTTCCTTTCCAAGAAAAACACACTCTTGTATTCACATAAAAACATGTATGGAATTTCAGGATTCCATGTGCCTCCTGAAACCCACCCTCAGTCCCTAGGATAATAACCCCTGTTCCTGAGTGTGGAATCCAGAGGGCTTTTCTGGAAGAATCCAAGCTCTGGAACTGCACTCCTTGTTGTAAATCCTGGCTCCACCTCTTATAGCTACATGAACTTGGGCCTCTCTGAGCCTCAGTTTCCCCAATTAGAAAAAGGAAATAATATCTAACTTTATAGGGTTGCAGTGAAACCTACATGAGTTTCTTTAGGCAAGGCATTTAGAATAGTACTTGGCATATATTAAATACACACATGTTCATCACCAACCTCTTTATGATTTTAGTTTCATTGATTATTTTCACTGAGCTCATTAATTCTATATCCAACATGGTTCTGTATCTGGCTCATAGATATATCTTCTGGGCTACATATTATTCTTAAAGTAAATAAATAAAGGCATTGACAATGTTTAGAAATTAGGAGTTCACATGAAAATTGGGCTGTTTGGCTTCTCTTGGGACATCAGGTCTGATAAAACCAGGCCATTTGCACCTGGCATCATGAGCTGGCGCTGGATAATTCTCTGGTTCACCACAGTCCCCACCAGTCCCCAGCACTAACACGGAGAATCCATAGTCCTGGATCATTGTGCTTTCAAAGTCATCATATCCCTTAAGGCCAAGAAATCGTTCTTGTACCCATGAAAATGAAAGCTAAACCAAAGAAGCCATGTATTTTTTTTAAAGAAATCATACATTTATTTAAGTAAAAACTATGCCCATCAGTTTAACGTTGCAAACACCTTCATTTACTTGCTTTATTGCCTGGCCCCTGCGGGCATTTGAGTTTTTGATCCTGGCTCTACACAATTACTAATCATTGGCTATTCCTTCCTTTTCCTCTCTTAGCCTGTTGACTCAAAAGCATGAAAAGCCCCAAGTGGCAGTGTAGCAGTCTTAACTTCCAGCTCAATGAAATCATTGTTTTGTCTTCTGATGCTAGCATTCTTCCCTCTGGAACTAAGACCTCTAGGCCAGCAAAGCATAAAGTCTCAAGAACAGGAAGCAAACATTTTGCTAGTGGGTCGCTAGGGGTGATGGTGAGGGTTCCACTCCCATTTCCACCCCATTGATTCCTGGATCCCTGAATCCTGGCTAGCAGAGAAATAGCACCATATATTGGATATAAATTCAGAGCATATTCGTCCTTTTGGAGAAACTTGCCCCAGCCCTGCAAGGTATTACTACTTAGCTGGTGCTGTAATTGAGTCTTCAAAGGGCTGTTCCAGTATTCTATGAAGCCAGCTGCTTCAGCAGGATAAGGAAGATGGTAAGACCACTGAATTCCATGAGCATGGGCCTGTTCCTGCACTTCTCTTGCTGTGAAGCCCAGTCACGTTGACACGTAAAATTAACCATCACAATCTCTATCAAGTTTTTTTTTTTTATATACAAATTTTTTGGTAATAATTTTCTACAGATTAACTTCTGGCTCTGTACATCTCAAACCTTGTTTCTCCTCCATGACCCACATACTTGGAAATATTCAAGCTGCAGTGCAGGCTTCACATCCTAATTCCAGGTGCGTTGGCCCACTGAGTAGTAAGCATATTTCTGGAAACCATTTCTACATTAAGCCAGCTAGCAGTTACTTAACTCTATAAGGAAGTGACTGTGAACTGCATAAATAGATCCCACTGAACCCAAACCAAATGTATCCCCAACTCAAATTCCCTCAGCTGTTATAGATCCAAAAAAGGCTTACAGAAATTCCAATGCTGCTCAACACAGAGGGAGTAAGATGGGAGAAATGGAAGGGAAGTCAGATGAAAGGACTGATATTGATCAGTCTTAACTGACTGCGGTTGAACTATCCTTTTCTTGCAAATGTTACTGAAACATTGACCACGTGAGACCCTTGTTTGGCAGTACCTAAGCCTGTGATAAACCCTTCCGCTTTATGAGCTTCACAGTATATTCACCCTGTCTATGCAATCCTCATTCTGGCCAAACTGGATTGACACCCCCTGCCTGGGTACCCCCTGCACTGTCCCATGACCTTGCCTTTGCTTGTGTTAGCTCCCCCTCCCCTGGAACAAATCCCATCTGGGTCAAGCACTCTGCCTCCCATGCAAGCATCTTGATCTTTTCAATGAATCCCTTTCCATCCTTCTCTACACCCTAATAGAATTTCATGCTTTATGTTTTTGATTGCATTTGTCAAACATTACCTTGTCGTGTAGTCTTTCATCTGCTCAGCAAATATTTGCTGACTGTCCATGGTGTTTTAGCCATTGTTGCGGCTCTAGAGATGCTTCAGTAAACAAGCCAGGTCCCAGTATTCTTGAAGCTTATAGCCAAATTTGGGGCAGGAATTATAAATACCTGAAAATTCAAAGACCATCGCAGAGAGTGACAGGGTCATGGAGAAGGATATCACTTTAGCCAGGTGGTCATGGAAGGCCTTTCTGATGAGCTGACCCTGCGTGATGAGAAGAAGCCACCCCCAAGAAGAGCTGAAAGAAAGGCATTCTTGGCACAAGGAACATCAGAAGTAAAGGCAGTAAGGCAAGAGACTGTGAGACTATGGCTGCTCCATATGAAATTATAATGGAGACCACTCTCCTTCCTGTTGCCAGTGAGCCCTTAACCCTTGTATGCTACTCAAGGCCTTGCCACTTCTGTCTCCTTACTAGAGCTTCCCTTTCAGTGCAGGATCCTCCTCTGTTTGGAACTTCTGGACTCTGCACCGAAACATGGCTCTTCTGTATTTCAGGGTGGGAAACTCCTCTGGTTGCATGGTAATTACGGATAGGCTGCTAATGCATTACCTCATCTCAGACAGTGTCTGAACTTAACAACAAGACTTTTTCGTAGGAAAACACCTTAATTTCAAGGTGTGCCTCTGACAGCAGGAATATCAACCCATGTGGTATGTCAGTGGAGGAGATATTTTTAGACCAAGCCCTGCTAGTCTCTTGTAGTGTGGTGGCACCAACGCCAGCTTAAGATGGCACCCGTTTGTTGTGTCACAGTTCTGGAGGTCAGAAGTCCATGCATAGCACATGGCTCAGCTGTGTCCTCTGTTACAGTCTCACAAGGATAAAATCAATCTGTTGGCTGGGCCAGCTCTGAGGGTGAATTAAGTTCTTGGCTGAATTCAGTTCTTTATGGTTGTTGGACTGGGGTGCCTCTTTCCTGCTGGGGGCTGGTCTTTGCTCGTAGAGGCAGCCTGCATTCTTTCTCATGCTTCCCATGTGGCTCGCTCCTGCAGCAGCAGGACAAATCCCCCTCATGCTTTGAATCTCTCTGACTTCTTATTGTAAAAAAATATTTCCATAAGTTTTTTGGGAACAAGTGGTGTTTGGTTACATGAGTAAGTTCTTTAGTGGTGAATTGTGAGATTTTGGTGCATCCATCACCCAAGCAGTATACACTGCACCCAATTTGTAGTGTTTTATCCCTCATCCTCTTCCCACCCTTTCCCTCTGAGTCCCCAAAGTCCATTGTATCATTCCCATGCCTTTGCATCCTCATAGCTTAGTTCCCACTTACTAGTGAGAACATACAATGTTTGGTTTTCCATTCCTGAGTTACTTTACTTAAAATAACAGTCTCCAATCCCATCCAAGTGGCTGCAAATGCCATTAATTCATTCCTTTTTATGGCTGAGTAGTATTCCATCGTATATGCCACAGTTTCCTTATTCACTCATTGATTGATAGGTATTTGGGCTGGTTCCATATTTTTGCAGCTGCAAATCATGCTGCTGTAAACGTGTGTGTAAGTATCTTTTTCGAATAATGACTTATTTCCCTCTGGGTAGATACCCAGTAGTGGTATTGCTGGATCAAATGGTAGATTCCTTAAAGAACTAAAAGTAGAACTCTCTGACTTCTTCTGCCACATCTGTCTGACTCCAGCCAGAGAAAGTTATCTGCTTTTAAGGGCTCCTATGATTACGTTGGAACCACCAAAAAAAATCCAGGATAATCTCCCTATTTTAAAGGCTATACTTTTAATCACACCTGCAAAATCTCTTTTGCCATGTAACATCACTTACAGGTTCCAGAGGCTAGTAGAGTCTACATGTGTTTGGAGAGCCAGTCTGCCTACCACACAAGAGAAGGAGGTGGAATAATGGGATTTTCACCCTTGCTCCACAACACTTACTGTAACTGGGAGCAAATCCCTGAGTTCCAATTCCTATCTCTGTAGAGCAGATGGGAGCCAGGACTTAACAACTCTGTCATAATCCCATTTTAGAGTTTCAGCTTAAATAAAATTGTATATGCAAAAAGCGTTTCTTATTTTTGAGACGGAGTCTCGCTCTGTCACCAGACTGGAGTACAGTGGCGTGATCTCTGCTCACTGCAACTTCCGCCTCCTGGGTTCAAGTGATTCTCCTGCCTCAGCCTCCTGAGTAGCTGGGACTACAGGCCCATGCCACCACACCCAGCTAATTTTTGTATTTTTAGTAGAGACAGGGTTTCACCATGTTGGCCAGGATGATCAGGATGGTCTCAATCTCTTGACCTTGTGATCTGCCCAAAGTGCTGGGATTACAGGTGTGAGCCACCGTGCCTGGCCATAAAAAACATTTCATCAGTTCAGCACATACGTAGAAGTCATTGCTAACACTGTTCTTTTTTTTTTTTTTTTTTCTGGACGGGGTCTCACTCTGTTGCCCAGACTGGAGTGCAATGACCTCAGCCTCCTGAGTAGCTGGGATTACAGGCACCTGCCACCATGCTCGACTAATTTCTGTATTTTTAGTAGAGATGGGGTTTCGCCATGTTGACCAGGCTGGTCTCAAACTCCTGACCTCAAGTGATCATTCACCTCAACCTCCCAAAGTGCTGAGATTATAGGCGTGAGCCACTGTGCCCAGCCTAATACTGTTCTTTTTTTTTTTTTTTTTTTTTTTTTAGACGGAGTCTCGCTGTGTCTCCCAGGCTGGAGTGCAGTGGCGTGATCTCGGCTCACTGCAAGCTCCGCCTCCCGGGTTCACGCCATTCTCCCGCCTCAGCCTCCCAAGTAGCTGAGACTACAGGCGCCCGCCACCACGCCCAGCTAGTTTTTTGTATTTTTAGTAGAGATGGGGTTTCACCATGTTAGCCAGGATAGTCTCGATCTCCTGACCTCGTGATCCACCTGCCTCGGCCTCCCAAAGTGCTGGGATTACAGGCTTGAGCCACCGCGCCCGGCCCCTAATACTGTTCTTATACCACATGGTGCTATCTCTATTTTTAAATTTTATGCTTTTATTTGCTCTTATGTTGTGTGGTTCCCCTCTGCCACCCCCAGTAATTCTCTAGTGAAAGGCGGCAGATATTAACCCGCAGAGCTGCTTTACAAATATGGGCTCCAGGGCTGGGCACAGTGACTCACACCTATAACTCCAGCACTTTAGGAGGCCAAGGAAGGAGGTTGCTTGAGCCCAGGAGTTCAAGACCAATCTTGGCAATAAGGCAAGACCCTGTCTCTACAAGAAAACAAAAATAAAAATAATTAGCCGGGAGTAGTTGTGTGTGCCTGTGGTCCCAGCTATTCAGGGGGCTGAGGTGGGAGAATCGTCTGAGCCCAGAAGGTCCAGGCTGCAGTGAGCCATGATTCTGCCACTGCACTCCAGGCTGGGTGACAAAATAAGATCCTGGCTCTGGAGCCTGATTGCCTGTGCTTAAATCCTAGTTTCTCTATTTATTATGTGACCCTGGGTAAGTTTTTAAGCTCTGTGCTTCAGTTTCATTATCTGTAAAATGAAAAGAGTAACAATATCAAGGGCAGATATATACACACACACACACACACACATACACATACATATTATATGTATTTTATATGTGTGTTGCAAGGAGTGAATAAGTTTACATATGCAAAGCACTTAAAACTGCGCCTTGCGCGAGGGCCGGACGTTGTGGCTCATGCCTTTAATCCCAGCACTTTGGGAGGCTGAGGCTGGCATATCACCTGAGGTCAGGAGTTTAAACCAGCCTGGCCAACATGGTGAAACCCCGTCTATACTAAATATATAAAACTTAGCCAGGCATGATGGTGCACGCCTGTTATCCCAGCTACTCGGGAGGCTGAGGCAGGAGAATCACTTGAACCTGGGAGGCGGAGGTTGCAGTGAGCCAAGATCACGCCACTGCACTCCAGCCTGGGTGCCAGAGTAAGACTCCATCTCAAAAAAAACCCCAAAAAAACCCAAAAAAACTGTGCCTGGTGTATTGTGGCAGCTGCTGTTATCACCATCATCTACCTTATTATCAGCAATCACATTGCCACCTCCTGTTGGTATCATTCACGGCCCTTCTTACCATTTGCAATCATAAATTTTGTCTGGGCATTTGCTCAGCATCTATTTTCCTGTTAGAGCTGAGCTTCATCAGAGCTATTATGTTGAAGGGAGTTGCTTATGATTAACTTTTCATTACATAAGTCATCATGCATACATTTTATAAGCACATTGAAATGTTGAGGATAAAGCCAATATCTCCTTTGGACAAAATATTTCCTACTGGTCCCTTCTCCCCTTCCCCAGATAGAGGTAGCCAAAGTCTGACAATATCAAGTGTTGCTGTGACTGTAGAGAAATAGAAATGCCCAGACAATGTAAATTGATATGGCCACTGCAGAGGGCAGCCTGGCAGTAGCTATTAAAATTAAAAACAGGCATTTCTCATGACTCAGCAGTTTCACTTCTCAGAAAACGCCTTAGAGTTGCATTGGCAATTAGACCCAAGACATCACGAAGAAGGCTGGCCATTGCTGCATTCTTCATAATATCAAAAATGGGACAACCTAACATTCATCAAAAGAAGAATGTTAAATGAAATACAGCACCTCCTGAGAGGTGGTGCAAGAAATAAGTGTAAAACTTCTATTTTTTAATTTTACATTTTTATTTGTACTTTACAGGTTTTAATTAGAATAGCAAACTTCCTATGAGTCAGGGTCTGTTTCTGCAATTTTCCCAGCACTGTTGTGAGGTGGGTGCTGTTATTATCTCAATTTTATAGATAAGGAAGCGAAGACACAGAGAAATTATGTAACTTGCCCCAGGGTCCCCAGTGGAGCTCAGATTTGAACTCTGGCAGTTTGAGTTCCAAGTAAGTGAGATTAATCTTTATGCCATATAGTTTTTCCTTTTTTTGGTGATGTATATAACATAGTAATATAACAGTTCATGTCTTTTTTTTTTTTTTTTTTTTGAGATGGAGTCTCGCTCTGTCACCCAGGCTGGAGTGCAGTGGCGCGATCTCGGCTCACTGCAACCTCCACCCCTCCAGTTTCAAGCAATTCTCTGCCTCAACCTCCAGAGTAGCTGGGATTACAGGTGCATACCACCACGCCCGGCTAATTTTTTTTTTGTATTTTTAGTAGAAACGGGGTTTCACCATCTTGGCCAGGCTGGTCTTGAACTCTTGACCTCGTGATCCACCCGCCTCGGTCTCCCAAAGTGCTGGGATTATAGGCATGAGCCACCGCGCCCGGCCAACATTTCATGTCTTCATGTGTAAACAAACAATATGCACCAACTAAGGGTTGTTTAAAGTTCAAAACTTCAAAGGGTACTTGATCACAAAAGCTTCAAGATAGACAGGGGGCAGTAAACAGTCAGCCATAAGAAGGATGAAGTAAATTTCTTAAATTTTTTGAGACAGGCTTTCACTTTGTCTGCCAGGCTGAAGTGCCGTGGTGCAATCATGGCTCACTGCAGCCTCGATCCGTCAGCCTCAAGTAATCCTCCCATCTTAGCCTCCCAAGTAGCTGGGACCATAGACATGGACCACCAAACCCAGCTATCAATTTTTTTTTATTTTTTGTAGGGCTGGGGTCTTCCTATGTTGCTCAGCCTAAGGATGAGGTAGATCTTTATAGGTCAGTTGTGTCTTAGTTTGCTTTGTTTACCCAGTGCCTATCACGGTGCTCACAGCTAGTAAGATCTTGTTAGGTATTAGAGAATAAATGAATAACCTTCATGCAGTGTCTGCCCTAGTCTGACTTAAGGTAGGTAAAAGGAGCCCAGTCCTAGGTCATCGTGCTCCTGGCTACTGCTCCTGGGGCCCTGTGGGCCTAGGCCCCTGGCTGGGCAGGTCCAAGAGGCTCAGGTTTCCTAGAATAGGGACATGGAAGTCTGTGAGGCTGAGTAAAATAACTGGAGATTCCTGGAAGAGCAGTAAGGAATCTACAAACACAAAAACAACTCCTGAAACTAATAAATGACTATAGCAAGGTCACAGGACGCATGGGCACCATGCAAAAAATGTATCATTTCGCCATATACTAGCAATGAACAATTTTGGATGCAAAATGAAAAAAAC
Organism: Macaca thibetana thibetana; assembly: GCF_024542745.1. Lineage (NCBI taxonomy): Eukaryota > Metazoa > Chordata > Mammalia > Primates > Cercopithecidae > Macaca > Macaca thibetana. Next base: position 61,724,921 of record NC_065597.1, on the reverse strand, counting down.
ATTAACAATCACTCAGGGAAAAAAACACTTAGGATATAAACCTAACAAAACATATATAGAAAGTATACACTGAAAATTACAAAATATTGATGAAATAAATCAAGAAGACCTAAATAAATGGGGAGATGCACCATGTTCATGGACTGGAAGATTCAACGTAATATAGATGTCAGTCAGTTCTCCCCAAATAGATTTATAGGTTTAACACAATTTCTCTCAGAATCCCAGCAGTGTTTTTTTTTTTTGTAGATATAAAGAATATTATTACAAAATTTACACAGAAAGATAAAGAAGCTAAAATAATATTGAAAAAGAAAGTGGGAGATTATAGGTTTACTCTGATGTTAAGACTTACTATATAGTTAAAATCATTGTGACTGTGAGGTAGAGACACAGATCAATGGAACAGAATCGAGAATTCAAAAATAGACCCAACAAGTACCCGCAACTTATTTTTTGCAAAGATACAAAAGCAATAACACAATCATAGACAAAAATATAAACTTCAAACCAAGCTTCACACCTTATGCAAAAATTAACTCAGAGCATAGATATAAAACGTAAAATTATAAAACTTTTCAAGAAGATATATGGGGAAATCTTCATCACATAGGGTTAGATGAGGCATTCTTACACGTTACACCAAAAGCACAACCCATAAAGAAAAAATTCATAATTTGGACTTTATCAAAACTTAGAACTTTAGTTTTAATGAAAGAACCAGTCAAAAAGATGGAAAGATGGGGACAGATTGTGAGATAATATTCGCAAAACACATATCCAGCAAAAGACTTGAGTCTGGAATAAACAAAAAGAACTTTAAAAACTCAGTGGCTGAAAAGAAGAAATCCAATTAGAAAATGGGCAAAAGGCATGAACAGACATTTCACTGAAAAGGATATATGGTTGGCATACAAGCACATGAAAAGATGTTTAACATCTTTGGCCATTAGGGAATTGCAAAATAATGCTACAGTGAGCTATAACAACACACATATTAGTATGGCTCAAATAAAAAAAAATTGACATGCCAAGTGCTGGAGAGGATGTGGAACAACTGGATCTCTCAGGCATTGCTGACAGGAATGTAAAGTAGTACAGAAACTCTGGGAAAAAAAGTGTAGCAGTTTCTTACACAGTTAAACATGCACTCACCATGGGACCCAGCAATTGTACTCCTGCATATTTATACCAAAGAAATGAAAATGTATGTCCATACAAAAATCAGTACATGAATATTCACAGCAGCTTTATTCATAATAGTCCCAAACCAGAAACAACCCAAATTTCCATCAATAGACAAATAGATAAGCCAACTGCTACTCAGCCACAAAAAAGAATGAACTGATGATACATTCAACAATTCAAGTGAATCTCAAGGACATAATGCTGCATGAAAAAAAAAAAGACACTGTCAAAGGGCTGTGTTCTACATGATTCCATTTATATAATGTCTTCAAATGACAAAATGATAGGAATGGAGAACAGATCGATGGTCGCCAGGGGTTAGGATTGGAGACAGTGCAACTATAACGGGGTCTAAAGAGGGCATTTCTTTGTGGCGATAGAAAAAAAATATTTATCCTGAGCATGATGGTAGATACAGAAATCTCTACATATGATGAAATTTCATAGTACTGTACACTAAAGAAATTAAAATGAATGCATGTAAACGCTGGTGCAATCTGAAGAAGGTGTGTAGTTGAGTGAATACTATTGTATCAGTGTATGTTTCCTGATTTTGAAAAGGGACTGTGATTGTATAAGATGTTATCACTGGGGAAGCTGAGTGAAGATGGTACATGGGAGCTCTACTATTTTTGCAAGTTCTTGTGAGTCTCAAACTACTTCAAATTTTAAATTTTTTAACTTTAAAGGGGAATCCTTATGAAAGTTTGGAGACAGTGATAGAGCAGTCACAGCCATGAGAAGGGGTGAAGTACCTCTGTGGACCAGTCCTATCTTATTTGCTATTGTTTCTCCAGCAACTTACCATGGTGTGTAGCAAATAGAAGTTAACAAATAACTGTGGGCTGGGCACAGTGGCTCACACCTGTAATCCCAGCATCTTGGGAGGCTAAGGCAGGCGGATGGCTTGAGCTTACGAATTCAAGACCAGCCTGGGCAACATGGTGAAATCCTGTCTCTACTAAAACTACAACAATTAGTCGGGCGTGGTAGTGCACACCTGTAGTACCAGCTACTTGGGAGGCTGAGACACAAGAATAGCTTGAACCCAAGAGGCGGAGGCTGCAGCAAGCTGATTGTGCCACTGCACTCCAGCCTGGGGCACAGAATGAGACTCCATCTCAAAAAAAAAAAAAAAAAAAAAAAAGACAAACACAAACAACAAAACAAAAACAAGTAACAAGTAACTGTGGAATAAAGAAATACTCTAGTGCAATGTTTGCCCTAGTTTGACTCTGAAGGTAGCAAAAAAGAGGCCAGACCTAGGTCTTCCAGCTCGAGTTTCCCCTCCCCCAGGTCCTGTGGCCTTAGGCTCCTGGATTGGCAGGTGCAGGAAGGCTCGGGTTTCCTGCAGCAGGAAGATGAGTGACAGGGCTGGTGATTCCTGGAAAAGCAACAGGCAGGTGGACAGTGAGCAGCAGTGCTGCCGTAGGACTGAGGAGAGACGAGATCTCCCCAGGATTCTATTCTGGCCATTCGGTTGGGCACATTGCACTGGGGACGTGGGGCCCCTTCTCCCACACAGCTCTCCTCTCCCACAAGCCTGGGCTAAGAGCTGCTTTGAGCTGCCTGCCTGCAACTTGGAATTTTACTGCCCCCTTTGGGAGCCTCTTAGGCCTGGGTTGGAGTCCCAACTGCAACTTCCTAGTTGTGCAATCTTGGGACAAGTCACTTCACCTCGTGGAGCCTCAGTGTTTCCACCTATAAATTGGGACTAATATCTCCTTAGCTTACTAGACTCATGTGCAGAAACTGAGATCATTCAGGTCAAGGGCTCAGGGATAGGCAGATTGTTTGTGCTCAGGGAATATGATCCTTTCACCTTACTCCTCACCATGTGCATCAGGTGCCGGTGGAGAAGGTTGGCTCCAGCATTGTGGATGGGTTTGTTCTTCCCATTGATGTCTCCTTTGTGTCTAGCTGAAGTGAGTTAAAACAAGCATCCTGGGGAAAACTCAAAGGGGTGTGGATCTTAAAGGGTAACCAGAGGACAGGTGCAGCGGCTCATTCCTGTAATCCCAGCACTTCAGGAGGCCAAGGCAGGAGGTTCAGCCTGGGCAACATAACAAGACCCTTGTTTCTACAAAAGATAAATTAAAAAATTAGCTGGGTGTGGTGGTGCACACCTGTGGTCCCAGCTACTCGGGAGGCTCGGGATCCCTCCTGGGATTGCTTGAGCCCAGGAGGTCAGAGCTGCAGTGAACTATGATCACACCACGGTACTCCAGCCTGGGCGACAGAGAGAGACTCTATCCATTAAAAATATATAAATATTGAACCTGGGAGGCAGAGGTTGCAGTGAGCTGAGATCGAGACATTGCACTCCAGCCTGGGTGACAGAACAAGATTCCGTCTCAAAAATATATAGATAGGTGTGTGTGTGTGTGTGTGTGTGTGTGTGTGTGTGTGTGTGTAAAATTTTATATATGTGTGTACATGTGTGTGGAAAGCAATTTGCATCATGCCAGGTACCCCGTAGGTGCTCACTAATGGCAGGGATATTGTGACCATCATCATTGTCTTCATCGTCACTGTGTATGCACATGCAGGAAACGATATAGAATTTGCAGGTGTTTTTAGCTGCTGGAGCTGCTGCCTCCTCAGCCCCTGTGTCTGTCTCCGAGGGTCACTGTCCAGTTCTCAAAGCAGAGCTGAAGCAGCCACCCTGTGTGTTACTTCCTGGGCATGGAAGTTCCCATGGGCGCATCCTCTGGGGATGGCACAGCGACTGGCTATCTGGGTTACGTGCAGCCTCTGCAGGCTCATTCCCTGGAAACTGGGCCCCAGCGTTCCAGGCTGAGTGGTTTTGTCGGGGCTGAGATAACACCTGCGTCCTCAGATGCCCTGAGAGTCGGGTGGATGCTGGGCATGGAGAGGGGAGGGGAGGAGTGACAGCCACCTGTGATCAGCCAACAGGCAGACCTCCATGGGCGCGGTGAGGAGGGGAGCTGGGTGTTCCCAGAGGGTGGGCTTCTGCTGCCTCCACAGGGTCTGTGGCTGACTTCCCCTCTGGCTCAGGTTTCTGGGTCTCACGAAGACACAGGTCTTAGGAGTCAGCAGGAGCCTCGGAAAGCATTCAGTCCTTTATTTTCCAATGAGGACATTGAGGCCCACAGCAGATTAGCAACGGCCCTTTGCACAAACAGTGGCAAAGGAGCCCCTGTTCTGCTGACTCCCAGCTCAGTGTTCTCCCCTCTGCCCTCTAACCACACTGCCATGGAGTCAGATATAGCTGGTTCAGGCCCTGGTTCTGCTACTTTCTTGATGTGGTTGCTCAGGCTGTAGCCATCATTTCTCTATGGCTCCATTCCATCATCTGTGAAATGGAATCATAATATGAACCTCATGGGACCATTCTGGGAGTGAAATAAGACATGCAAGGTACCTGGCTGAATGCAGTAGACAATGCAAGTGCGCAGGGGATGTTTTAAGTTGACCCTAATTGCTGACTGTGTGCCCAAAACCATTTTGATGCTCTCATTCATCCTCCCAACTGTCTGTCAAGGCAGGTGCTAGTTCAACCTCACTTTACAGACGAGGAAACAGAGGCACAAACTCATTGAGTAAGTCGCCCAAGGTGGTGGCAGAGCCAATCCAATCAGGCAGCCTGGATCCTGAGTCTGTGCTTTCACCAGTCCCTAGTGGACCCCAAAGCCGCTGGGAATTCAAGCTGATTATTCAAGGTTGTGTTATGGTATGCAAGAGGCACTGATCTATCTGTAAAATGTTAAAGACTTAGAAGGAATCCTGCAAGTTAGGAAAGGGAGACTCCCTAGAAGTGATTCTCAACTGGGGGCTCTGAAAATGGAGTTGGGGGCATAGGTTGTCATGATGACTGAGGCCCACTGCTGCTATATAATAAAATATGGGGAATGTCTTGCAATGCACAGGACAAAGAATTATACAAAGAATTGTCCTGCCCCATGGCCAGCAGCCCCAAATGAGAGACTTTCCCATTAACAAACATCCAGGGACCGGATGTGATAGCTCATGCCAGCACTTTGGGTGGCCAAGGCGGGAGAATCACTTGAGGCCAGGAGTTCGAGGCCAGGAGTTCAAGGCCAGCCTGGTCAACATAGCAAGAGCCCATCTCCACAAAAAATTAAAAATTAGCTGAGCATGGTGGCACATATCTGTAGTCTCAGCTACTCGGGAGGCTATGGTGGGAGGATGGCTTGAGCCTAAGAGATTGAGGCTGCAGTGGCCATGAACATACCACTGCACTGCAGTCTGGCAACAGAGCAAGATCCTGTCTCTAAAAAACAAACAAAAACAGAAGCATATAAGGCACGAGGGACTGTCTTGTGAGGACAGAGCCGAGCAGTGCAGGCCTCTGATCTGACAAGACATTTGGGGAGAGGGAGCTAGGCACCTGCCAACTTCAGGTAAGGCTCATGCATCCCCTGGGTGCCTCATCAGTCATCCTGGAAAAGAAATAAGAAGAAAGGATAGGATTAGATTAGGTCAATGTTTAGGCCAGGTGCAGTGGCTCACGCCTGTAATCCCAGCACTTTGGGAGGCCAAGGCAGGCAGATCATTTGAGGTCAGGTGTTTGAGACCAGCCTGGCCAACATGGTGAAACCCCAACTCTGCTAAAAATACAAAAATTAGCTGGGTGTGGTGGTGGCATGTGCCTGTAGTCCCAGCTACTCGGGAGGCTAAGGCAGGAAACTCTCTGGAACCTGGGAGGCGGAGGAGGTTGCAGTGAGCCGAGATTGTGCTACTGCACTCCAGCCTGGATGACAGAGTGAGGCTGTCTCAAAAAAAAAAAAAAAAAAAAAAAAAAAGAGTAGGTCAATGTTTCACAAACTTTGGTACCTGTAAAAACATTTATCATTTTAAGAGTTATGCATCTTAGGCCGGGCGCGGTGGCTCAAGCCTGTAATCCCAGCACTTTGGGAGGCCGAGACGGGTGGATCACGAGGTCAGGAGATCGAGACCATCCTGGCTAACACGGTGAAACCCCGTCTCTACTAAAAAAAATACAAAAAACTAGCCGGGCGAGGTGGCGGGTGCCTGTAGTCCCAGCTACTCGGGAGGCTGAGGCAGGAGAATGGCGTAAACCCGGGAGGCGGAGCTTGCAGTGAGCTGAGATCCGGCCACTGCACTCCAGCCTGGACCACAAAGCGAGACTCCGTCTCAAAAAAAAAAAAAAAAAAAAGAGTTATGCATCTTACTATGTACTAGAAAAATTACTAGCACATCAGATCCATGATTAAATGAATATTCGTATTGTCCTTTTAGTACATAGAAAATGTTACCTATTAGGACCAAGGGTAAGTAGATGGGATATTGTGATATGATAAGAAATATACATATATAGGTCTTTCTCCCAGCTCCTGGCCAGAGCTACTAAAACCCTTGTACTTTCCTAAGTGATAGGAGTGAAAGGACCACCATGTATGACAATATTTGTGTTTTTGTCCCCAGGACCTGAAATAGCTCCAGGATAATAAAGGTGTCATTCATAACAAGCCCCTTTCGTCCATAGCTGAGTCTGTGTTAGTGAGGAGACATTTGTTATTTTATTTTTTTGAGACAGAGTCTCGCTCTGTCACCGAGGCTGGAGTTCAGTGGCATGATCTCAGCTCTCTGCAACCTCCGTCTCCCAGGTTCATGCAATTCTCCTGCCTCAGCCTCCCGAGTAGCTGGAGGATTACAGGCCTGCTCCACCATGCCCAGCTAATTTTTATATTTTTAGTAGAGAGGTGGTTTTGCCATATTGGCCAGGCTGGTCTCGAGCTCCTGACCTCAAGTGATTCGCCCATCGCCTCATAAAGTGCTAGGATCACAGGTGTGAGCTACTGACCTGGCCTAATGAAGTGACTTTTGAAAAAGCCAGAGACTGGGAGACAGCGTCAGGATGGGGCTGGTTGCCATGAGAACCAATCATGTGATTAGATAGTTGGAGCTTTCAGCCACATCCCTGACCTCAGGGGAGGAGAGGATCCAGAGGTTGGGTTAATTACTAATGGCCAATGCTTTCATCCTTGTGCCTACATAATTAAGGCTTCATTAAAACCCCAAAGGACAGGGCTTTGGAGAACGCCTGGGTTGGTTAACACATTCAAGGTGCCAGGAGAGTGATGTGCCCAGAGAGGGCATGTAAGCTCCACTCCCTTCCCCATATCTTGCCCCATGCATTTCTTCCACTGAACCATTGGAATGGAACTTGGATCCTTTATCATAAACCAGTAATGTACATAAATGTTTCTCTGCCTTTTTCTTTTTCTTTCTGCTGCAAGTGTCAAGTAAATGTTTCTTTGAGTTTTGAGAGCTGTCTTAGCAAATTATTGAACCTGAGAAGGGGGATTATGGGAACCTCCAATTTGTCAGACAGAAGTTGTGGGTAACCTGGGGACCCACTGCTTGTGATTGGAGGCTGAACCGCAGTTCTTATGGACAGTCTTATGGATCTGAGCCCTTAATCTGAGGGGTCTATACGAACCCCAGGTAGCTACTGCCAGGATTTAACTAAATTATAGGACACCCAGTTGGTGTCTGCAGAGATTTGGAGAATTGCTTGGTGTGGAAAACCCACACTTTTGGTGTCAAAAGTGAGACATGATCTTGCTCTGTCACCCAGGCTGGAGTGCAGTGGTGCAAACACAGCTCACAACAGCCTTGACCTCCTGGGCTCAAGCAATCCTCCCACCTCAGCCTCCCAAGGAGTTGGAACCACAGACATGCTCTTCTCTGTGAGCATAGAAGAGAAGAAGGTTTGTTTCCCTTTGTAGTTTGCTTTTTAGTAGGTCTGCAAAAATCAGGGAAGGTTATTAGAAAATGACAGATAGCTGGGGAGCTCTAGACCTTGGTTCCCATCAGGCCCTTGCATTCTTAGAACAGACATTAAAAACCATGTTGTATCCCAGCACTTTGGGAGCCAAGGTGGGAGCACTGCTTGAACTTAGGAGTTTGAAACCAGCCTGGGCAATGTAGCAAGTCCCCATCTCTACAAAAATTTAAAATTAAAAGAAAAAAAAAGATCAGGTGCAGAGGCTCATGCCTGTAATTCCAGCATCTTGGGAGGCCGAGGCAGGAGGATCCCTTGAAGCCAGGAGTTTGAGACCAGCCTGGGCAACATAGCAAGACCTCATCTCTACAAAAAATGTATCAATTAGCCAGGTGTGGTGGCACATGCCTGTGGTCTCAGCTATGTGGGAGGCTGAAGGGAGAGGATTGCTTGAGCCCAGGATATTGCAATGAGCCATGTTCATGCCACTGCTTTCCAGCCTGGGTGACAGAGCAAGATCCTGTATCAAAATAATAATAATAGGCCAGACACAGTGGCTCATGCGTGTAATCCCAGCACTTTGGGAGACCGAGGTCCCACCCGAGGCAGGTGGATCACCTAAGTTCAGGAGTTTGAAACCAGCCTGGCCAACATGGTGAAACCCCATCTCTACTAAAAATACAAAATTAGCTGGGCATGGTGGTGGGCACCTGTAATCCCAGTTACTTGGGAGTCTGAGGCAGGAGAATTGCTTGAACCCAGGAGGCAGAGGCTGCAGTGTGCCGAGATCATGCCACCGCACTCCAGACTGGACGACAGAGTGAGACTCAGTCTCAAAAAAAAAAAAAAAAAAAAAAAAAAAAAGAAGAAGAAAGAAGAAGAAGAGGAAGAAAGAAGAGGAAGAAGAAGACGAAGAAGAAGGAGAAGGAGAGAAAGAGGAAGAAGAAGACGAAGAAGAAGGAGAAGGAGAGAAAGAGGAAGAAGAAGAAGGAGGAGGAGGAGGAGGAGGAGGGGAAGGAGAAGAAATTAAAAAAAAAAAAAACAACAAACAAATCTGTGAGCCTGTGTGGTGAGTGTGGTTTAAAAAAAAGGAAATCCACCATTTAAGAGGGCTAGGCAATGGAGGAGCAAAGTGGAAGGTGTTCTTTATTTCTCCCCACCGCGTGTGGCTGTGAGCTCGGGTCTGTCTTGGCATCATCAGGTTGTCCGCTCCTGCCCTTCTCCCAGGGCTCCTAGGGCTCTGCTGGGACCGAGAGAGCTCAGGCCCTGGGCCTTGCTGCTGCTTCTTGGCATTCAGGCTTTGTATAGTTTGTTAGGGCTTCTGTAACAAGGTATCACCAACTGAGTGCCTTCAACAACAGAAACGGATTGGCTCAGTGTTCTGGAGGCCAGATGTCTGAAAGCAAGATTTTGGTTCCTTCTGGAAGCTATGAGGGAGAACCTGTCCCCACCTCTCTTCCAGCTTCTGGTAACCCCAGGTGTCCCTTGGATTATAAATGGCCATCTTCGGCCAGGCGTGGTGGCTCACGCTTGCACTTTGGGAGGCCAAGGTGGGTGGATCACTTGAGGCCAGGAGTTCGAGACCAGCCCAGTCAACATGGTGAAACCCTGTCTCTACTAAAAACACAAAAATTAGCCAGGCGTGGTGGTGGGCACCTGTAATCCCAGCTAGTTGGGAGGCTGAGGCAGGAGAATCACTTGAACCCGGGAGGCAGAGGTTGCAGTGAGTGGAGATCGTGCCACTGCACTCCAGCCTAAGCAACAAGAGCGAAACTCCATCTCAAAAAAAAAAAAGGCCATCTTCTCCCTGTGTCTTTACATTGTCTTTCCTTTCTGTTTGTCTTTCTCTGTGTCCAAATTTCCTCCAAAACACCAGTATTATTGGATTAGGGCCCATTCTTGACTCTATCTTGATTTGATCATCTGCAAAGACCCTGTTTCCAAATACCATCCATTCACAGGTACTGGCAGTAAGCACTTCACCATCTCTTGTGAGTACACAATTCAACCCCTAACAGGCCTGTTCAGCAACTAGGAAGGAAGGCCCCACCGCCCCAGGCCTGCAACGGGGACTTCTCCTTGACTCTCCAGGCCCCGATCTCCTCTACGCTTTCTCTGCTGAGGCAACCCTGCCTTTGGTCCCGGGGAGGGTATGTCTATGTCTTCCTCCACCCCATGGAGACAGAAGCATGGTCAGAAAATACCTGGCCTTGAGCTTTTGGAGATTTCACCTCGGAAGTGGCTTTCCTCCCTGTTGTGTACCTGCAAAACCACGAGTAGTGGAAGTCACCAAAGTTGCTCAGTTACATCCTAAACAACTGTAAGCCCTGCACCAATGAAGCGAGACTGCATTAGAGTGCGATCCTCCCCGAGCCCATGTGATGGTCCCTTTCCTATAAACCAGGGGATGGGAGTGCAGAGGAGTTGTGTAACAACAGAGAGGCACAGCCAGGAGGTGGCAGGTCACCAGGTCCAGAGCTCCTGACCCCAAATCTGCGTTTATTCCAACTGACCTGCATGCAGCATAGCCCGCTTCCTGCCTTCTTCTGTCTCAGAAATTTAGCTATTTATTGAATAGGCAATTTATACAGCCTTAGTGCAAAATGCAGAGCTGCTATCTTGGCTTTTGATAGCTGTAGAGTGGCATTCATTAAACTCGGATCAACAAACATATGAAAACTAATAAGCTTACATCATGCTTACTAAAATGTGTGCCAGACACTATTTTAAGCATTTATCATATGTTAATCCTCAATGACTCTGTGAGGTATGTAATGTCACTTCTCCACTTCCCTGATGAGAAAACTGAGGCTCTGTCATGATTTGCACAAGGCCACACAAACTAGTTCTTTCTTTAAAAAAAAATTTTTTTTATTTCCATAGGTTTTGGGGGAACAGGCAGTGTTTGGTTACATGAGTAAGTTCTTTAGTGATGATTTGTGAGATTTTGGTGCACTCATCACCTAAGCAGTACACACTGAACCCAATTTGTAGTCTTTTATCCCTTACCACCTTCCCACCCTTTCCCTCTGAGTCCCCAAAGTCCACTGTGTCATTCTTATGCCTATGAAATCCTTATAACTTAGCTCCCACTTATGAGTGAGAACATGCAATGTTTGGTTTTCCATTTCTGAATTACTTCACTTGGAATAATAGTCTCCAATTCCATGCAGGTTGCTGCAAATGCCATTAATTCATTCCTTTTTGTGGCTGAGTAATATTCCATCATAATAATATATGATGTCCACCTGCCTCTGGGCAACTCCATCTGGGTGTCTCCTCAACACTTAAAACCTGTCAAGCTCAAAATAATTATTTATCCTTAAGAGTCAGCCCCAGTTAGCCCCAGTTAGACTTTTATATATATATATATATTCCATCATATATATATTGAAATATATATATATCATCATATATACAGAAATATATATATAACTACCTATGTCTATCATAGTCCTGGATTTCATAAGCCTGGTGTTTTGGAATCTGGCCTGGGGTAGGATCTCAGCTCCATCATACACTCTTCAAGCTCATGGTGAGTGTGGAGGAAACAAGAGGCATTACTACCACCACCTGGCACCCAGGGCCAGCCCCCACTGCACCCCAAACACACTCCAGAGCTGAGTAGCAGCTTTCCCCTTTTTATTGTTTCTACTGAACTCCAAGAAGTTAATTAGCTTGTCAAGTTCACACTGCCAGATCATCTCACTTTTTTTTCTGGAGATTCCAGAAATATAGTTTTTAATGTGAAATGTCTTGACTTTTTAATTACTATTTTTTTTTAAGCAACAAGAAAAACCACTGTTGAGGCCAAAGAAAACCCATCTGTAGACCAGGTGGGCCACCGGTTTGCTTTGGAGTTGGACAGGCTTGGATTTGCGTCCCAGCTCTGCCACTTACAAGATGCATGACCATGTCACAGTTGGTGATATCCTCATCTGCAGAAGGGCAATGACAGTCACTCTGTATGATTGCATTTAATTGATTGATGGTTCCTGTGAAGGACTTGGCATACTGTTGGCGCTCAATAGACGGCAGATCACGGTTATTGTTATGGCAATGACATTAAATGAAATCAGGACTATGGTAGGCGGAGGTGTGGAGGGAGGATGATTATTTTGAGCTTGACAGGTTTTAAGTGTTGAGGAGACACCCAGATGGAGCTGTCCAGAGGCAGCTGGACATGTGGGTTGGGGCTGGAGATTTTCATACGGGGGAAGGGTGTCTTCCATTGAGAGTTCTCTTTACATGGATGTGAGACTTGTTTTCGTTGTATAACTTTGTGTTTTGAAAGTTCATGGGCTTCTGGTCACTGCCTCCATATTGGGTGCTCTCATGGCTGGGGTCATTGTTTCCTGGAAAAGAGCACAATTCCCTGGACAGGTTGTTTTTCCAGCGGGAGGTAAATCTGCAACGAAAAGGTCTAACTGGGGTTGATTCTTAAGGAGAAACCACAGTGCGTGAGGCAGAGAAGCTTGAGGACAGAGGCTCCTCACTTATCATCATGAACGAGGAACAGGGAGTCCGGCGGATGTCAGCCAGCATTGACCAAGAATCCTTCTCCACCTGTGGGGCTTGCTCTCACTTTTTGGAACTCGTTACGAGAAAGGAGCTCTCGGCCGGGCGCGGTGGCTCAAGCCTGTAATCCCAGCACTTTGGGAGGCCGAGACGGGCGGATCACGAGGTCAGGAGATCGAAACCATCCTGGCTAACACAGTGAAACCCCGTCTCTATTAAGAAATACAAAAAAACTAGCCGGGCGAGGTGGCGGGCGCCTGTAGTCCCAGCTACTCGGGAGGCTGAGGCCGGAGAATGGCGTGAACCCGGGAGGCGGAGCTTGCAGTGAGCTGAGATCCGGCCACTGCACTCCAGCCTGGGCGACAGAGCGAGACTCCGTCTCAAAAAAAAAAAAAAAAAAAAAAAAAAAAGAGAAAGGAGCTCTCTCATTGCTGTTCTGCTTTGTATTAAATATTTTCTCTGTGACATTGCCCAAGTCACCTCTACCTTTGGACGAAGGGTCATTATTTGTAAAGCAAGTATGTTGGGTATGTTATGGTATCTCCATACTTGGGCTGTTATTACTTTGCTGGAGATACCATAACAAAAGACTGGGTGCCTTGAACAACGGAAACTTATTTTCTCACAGTTCTGGAGGCCAGAAGTTCAAGACCAAGGCATCAGCAGGGTTGGTTTCTTCTAAGGCCTCTGTCCTTGGCTCATAGATGGCCATCTTCTCCCTGTGTCCTCACATGGACTTCCCTCTGTGTGTGTCTGTGTTCTAACTACCTCTTATTATAAAAACACCAGTCATTTTGGATTAGGGCCACCCTAATAATCTCATCTTGCCTTAATGACCTCTTTAAATATCCTGTCTCCAAATATAGTCACATTCTGAAGTACTATGGGTTAGGACTCCATCATATACATTTAGAGGTATAGAGGGCAAGATTCATCCCATAACAGACCAGGTTAGCGTTTCCCAAGGTGTGTGCTCCTGCTGTGGTGGGACTGACTTCATATCAAACATAGAAACAGGCCTTGAGTGATAATCAATCTTTCTGATTATGTAAAGAAGAAAGTGTTTGATTTAGTACTAATATATCTTTAATTCCTTTCTGATACCTGCCAGAGCACATGGTGAGTGGGCCTCAGACACAGAGCCTTGGCAGGCAACCATATCTGTACAAGTTACCTATTGCTGCATAACAGATTACCCTCAAACTTAGTGGCTTCAACCAATACACGGTTACTATACCCCAGTTTCTATGGAACTTGGCTGGCTGGTTCTGGTTCAAGGTTGTATTAGTCAATTCTAATACTGCTGATAAAGACATACCTGAGACTGGGTAATTTATAAAGGAAAAGAGGTTTAATGGACTCACAGTTCCACGTGGCTGGGGAGGCCTCACTATCATGGCAGAAGGCAAATGGCACATCTTACATGGCAGCAGGCAAGATAGAATGAGAACCAAGTGAAAGGGGAAACCGCTTATAAAACCATCAGATCTCATGAGACTTATTCACTATCACGAGACCAGTATGGGGGAAATGGCTCCCATGATTCAATCATTGCCCACCGGGTCCCTCCCACAACACGTGGGAATTAGGGGAGCTACAATCAAAGATGAGATTTCGGTGGGGAGACAGCCAAACCATATCAATGGTTTCTTATGAGATTGCAGTGATCTAAAGGCTTACCTGGGACTAGTGGATCTACCTTTCAGGTGGCTCTAGTAAGTGTTGGCTGTTGGGGGAACCCTCGGCTACTTATCATAGGGGCCTCTGTACAGACTGCTTGAGTATCCTCACAACATGGCTGGCTTCCTCCAGAACGGGCATTGGAGAAAGCAGGAGAGCAAGGAAATGTGTGATGTCTTTTATGTCCTGGCGTTGCCAATCATATGCCATCAATTTCATAGTATCCTATGGGAAGACTGTGGAATGAATAGAGCACAGGTCAGCCCTATTCATTGTGGGAGGGAACAACACAAGGATATGAATACCAGAAGGCAAGGATCATTGAGGGCCATCTCAGAGGCTGGTACACTAGAAATTAAGAGTTTTATTTCCGGATTAACTATTTTTCTCATTACCTTATCTATATATGTATGCACAAATATATTTGTACATATATATACATATATGTATATGCATAATTTGGATATACAAATTGTATTTGTACTACAAATATAATTTCATATAGCATATTATTAGCATTTCATGCACTTTTAATTTACACTTGTGATATGCTGTATCTATTGTCTATTATTGTATAACTTGATTTTTTTCACTCAATAATATGTTCTTCTTTTTTTTAAATCTTGTTTTCTTGTTTTTTTTTTTTTTTTTTTTGAGACGGAGTTTCACTCTTGTTGCCCAGGCTAGAGTGCAATGGCGCATTCTCGGCTCACTGAAACCTCCGCCTCCCCGGTTCAAGCAATTCTCCTGCCTCAGCCTCGCGAGTAGCTGGGATTACAGGCATGCACCACCACACCTGGCTAATTTTGTATTTTTAGTAGAGACGGGGTTTCCCTATGTTGGTCAGGCTGGTCTTGAACTCCCGACCTCAGGTGATCCGCCCACCTCAGCCTCCCAAAGTGCTGGGATTAGAGGTGTGAGCCACTGCGCCTGGCCAATAATATGTTCTTGAGATCTATCTGCATTGATATAAATAGATCTGTCCATTGCCTTAAATTATATAAGGATTAGTAAGTATCAGGTTGGTGCAAAAGTTATTGCAATTTTTAACATTACTTTCAGTGGCAAAAGCTGCTGTTACGTTCGCACTAACCTAATATATGCCATTTGTATTTATCCAGTCCCCTACTAATGGCCATGTAGATTATTTCCAATTTTTAGCTTTTATAACAATAGCTGAACATCCTCTTACGTGTCCTAGGATAAATAAGAAGAAGAGAAATCTCTGGGTTATAGAATATGGGTATTGTATGTTTTGATAGATGGGGCCAGTTGCCCTTTAGAATAGGTATATTGATTTATACTGCCATCCATAAAGTAGGAGTGTTTCCATTGCTCTATCATATTACTAACTCTAACTCCTTTTTTCTTTTTTTGAGATGGAGTCTCGCTCTGTTGCCCAGGCCGAAGTACAGTGGCGCAGTCTCAGCTCACTGCAACCTCCGCCTCCCTGGTTCCGGAGATTCTCCTGCTTCAGCCTCCCGAGTAGCTGGGATTACAGCCACCTGCCACCACACCCGGCTATTTTTTATATTTTTATTACAGATGGGGTTTCATCATGTTGGTGGGACTGGCACTGAACACCTGACCTCAAGTGAGCTACCCACTTTGGCCTCCCAAAGTGCTGGTATTACAGGTGTGAGCTACTGCTCCCAGCCTATTACTAACTCCATATTGCCAGATATTTTTATTTTTGCCAACCTGATAGGTAGAAAAATGGTATCTCTGGCTGGGCACAGTGACTCATGCCTATAATCCCAGTACTTTGGGAGGCCAAGGAAGGAGAATCACTTGAACCCAGGAGTTCGAGACCAGCCTAGGCAAGATAGCGAGACCCCATCTCTACAAAAACTTTAAAAAGAAATAAGATAAAATAAAATAAAATAAATAAAATAAAATTAGCTGAGCATGGTGGTACACACCTGTAGTCCCAAGTACTCAGGAGGCTGAGGCAAGAAGATCTCGTGAGCCCAGGAATTTGAGGTTGCAGTGAGCCATGATCACACTGCTGCACTCCAGCCTGGGCAACAGAGCAAAACACTGTCAAGGAAGGAAGGAAGAAGGGAGGCAGGGAAGGGAGGGGAGTGCAGGTGAGGGGAGGGGAGGGGAAGATTTTAAATTGTGGTAAAAACACTTAATAGAAAATGTACCATCTTGGCCTCTTTTAAGTGTTTGGTTTCGTAGTGTTAACTATACTCACATTGTTATCCAGCAGATCTCTCGAACTTTTTCATCTTGCAAAACTGAAAGTCTATACAAATTGAACAACAACTCTCCATTTCCTCCTAACCTCA